>NC_090444.1:1798842600-1799185933 GCF_031143425.1 Pleurodeles waltl | reverse complement strand
TATTTTACGGAATGGATGAGATTTCAGCAAGGGTAAATGACCTGTTAAGAATGCAATTTTCTTTCAAGGTGTTTGCAGTTGTCAGAATTATCCAACGTGATCATAGATCCATGTGTTCTAAACAACCGGTGTATTAATGATTGACAGACATTAGTCTGTGCAGGTATTTGTATGTATGATAAAGCTTGAGCTTTGTTTAGCAATGCAAAGGAGTACCATACCAGACAGAGAGTACATAAGGTTGGAAAATTCAAATCAAGTAGATGGTTGGTGCCATTTTTGCAAATGAGACGTGAGTGGGATATGTTCTCTTACTTCTGATTTGAAGGATGAATGATTCTAGCCAGATCTAGGTGGCAACGGAGTTCCAGAATCTAAATGCATGACAGAAGAAGGGGTTGCTGCATTGTTTTGCCTCAACTCTCCCTCCGTCACTGCTCTGAGAATTGTGAAGACCACAGGAGATTTTGCTTATGTGGTGTGATTGGTGTGTTTGGATTTACCACCTTGAGGGTGATACAGCAGACTTTGAAAGTAGAACACACCAGCAAAGGGAGATAGTTCTGACTACTTTGGGTACTTTTTCCTTCTCTTGACGAATTGTCCTGCATTGTGGAGTAATGGTCTTCAAGAGAATCAGATTATTCTCTGAATCTGAAGCATGGTGTTTCCACTATTAAAATGTTAGGTGACCACAAATTGAACTGCTGTTCTGAAATTCGTTTCCTTGCCATGAATTCAGATTCTGTGCCATGAATTTGAGTACCAGGAGAGGATTCTCAGACTGTGATATTATTGGTTTCTGCTGGATACTTGTAACCTCAGATTACATTTAGAGTATTACCCAGACCTCAGATTGAATCCAGAAATGTTCTCAGCAGTGCTCCCACACAACACTAGGTATTTAATTCTGGCTTCTTTCCACCCCAAAAGCGACTGAGTCATGCGCATATAAGCACCAACCCTGTGCACCTACGTCAATTCTTTTCTTTCAACAGTGGATCTGGAGTTCTGCTCCCTTTTACATCAGTTTCCAAATTTTTTTCCAAACTTGAAACTAGTGTGCAACGGAACAATGTCCCCATCTAAAACTGCAGGGTTCAGACCATGCCATGACTGTCAGAAACAGATGTTGATATTGGACCCGCAAGAGGTGTGGCTTTGATGGCTGAGCTCTTTGCGCGAATCCAAGTTGTGTACTGAGTGTACCCTCATGTACCCGAAGGCAATACCGGATGTTGAAACAAAGCTGTGTGCTACAGAACATTGAAACCAGTCATGGACCTCAAGTAAGTTGAGGGCGCAGATCTGCTCAAACCATTGAGGTCAATTCTGAAACAGATCTTCCTTGCGGTCGAACTCATTGGGTAAGTCGAAGTCCAAGTTGAAGAGGAAACATAAGAATTAGAAGCAGGGCTTACCCCATTCTGCCACTCTCTATGGAAATCCCTACTTGAGCTGGTACTGCATTTGATGCCAGTGCTCACGGAGTTCCCTGGGCCATGTGCGACACCACAGCAGGTCTTTAAGGAGGGCCAGTTACCTATTTTTGGTGCTCTTCTGATACACCTTTGGGCATCAAGATTCTGCAGGGGATCGAGTTTTGCTACAGTTTGCGGATTCATTCTCAGCACCTTCTGAGCCTCTAAAACCCATTTTGGTTTCTGCATCGACTCCGGTGCCAACTCTGAGACCACCTCCTGCACCTTTTTCACTGATGCGATTACCAACATCACCGGCACCAGAGGAGAATCAGATGCTGACTCTGATCCCAGACCAATGGCGCTCTATGACTCGACACAAGCGCACCTGGGTTATCGTTTTGGTTCTCATTCAGATCAGAGTTTACCTCCAGTGAATGACCTTGGTGATGGTAGGGATGATTTACCCTTGCATTATGATGATGACAGTGTAGGAAAGTAGCATCTTTCGGACATAGTTACCTCCACTTTTTTTCCTGGTGTTAGTATGTTTAGACTGTAGTACACTGGGATCCTGCTAACCAGGACCACCCTGCCTGTGCTCTCACCTCTAAATTTGGTTGTTTGGTAACCTTTAGACCCAACAATTGGCATACTGATGCACCCATGTAAGTCCCTAGTAGATGGTACTCAGGTACCCAGGGCGCATTGGTACACCAGGGGTCCCCCATGGGCTGAGGCATATATTATGCTACTCATGGGTGCCCATGCAAACTGTCTGCAGGCCTGCCATTGCAGCCTGCGTGAAAGGGTGCATGCACCTTTTCACTTTGGATATAAGGCTCGCCTTATATAGCGGTCACTGCACTTAGACACTGTAAGTCACCCTTATGGTAGGCCCTCCAGCCCAAGTGCAGGGTGCATGGTCCTGAGTGTGAGGGCACCCTTGCATGAGCAGAGGTGCTCCTACAAACCCCAGACTCCATTCCCAGGGCTTTTTTAAGTGCAGGGAAGCCATTTTTGGGTGTGTACTGGGCACTGGTCAACACGAGTAGTCCAGCGACATAACGGCTTCTCTGAACCTAGGCATGTTTGGTATCAAACATGTTGGAATCATGCAACTACACTGATTCCAGTGTTAGTTCCATGATGCCATGTACTCTGGGGGTTCTTTAAAGGATCCCCAGATCTGCCTGTACAGGCTTGCAAGGTCTGCCTGCTAGTCTGTGCTGCTGCAGAAACCCTAGACACTGTTCTGCCCTCCTGCTGCTGAGCCTAACTCGAGCAAGGGAAGGCAGAACAAAGGGTTTCCTGTAGGAGGGAGGTGTGACTTCCTTTCATTTAGAACTAGGTGTATCTGGGCTGGGCTGACCTCTCAGTGCCCCCAGACTGCTTTGAAGGGCATTTTTGGTGTCCTCCTTCCATAAACCGGTTTACATCATTGCAGGAACCCCTGGTTCCCCCTCTGACATGAAACCACACAAAGGACAGGGGAGTGACCAACCCCCTATCCAGCTCCTCCCTTAGGGAGGTGCACAGAGCTCTTCCAAGTGGGCGGTTGATTCTCCCATCTTGGAAACAAGATGTGCAGAGGCCCAGGGAAGATTCTGATTGGTGGGTCACCGCAGAAAGTGACCAACCCCCTTTTAGGGATACCTAGGGGCTTCCCCAAGGGTGGGGTCTTCCGATTTGTTTAGCAAGACTCTACAGGGAACCCTCTGCAAGACATCTTCTGCTCCTGCCCTCCAGAACCGCTGCTGGTCTGCTTTCGGAACTTGTAAGGAAATGGCTCCCTGTTGCAATTACCCCCCACTTTTTGCCTGATACGGATGCTGACTTGACTGAGAAGTGTGCTGGGACCCTGCTAACCAGGCCCCAGCACCAGTGTTCTTTCACCTAAAATGTACCATTGTTTCCACAATTGGCACACCCCCTGCACACAGATAAGTCCCTTGTAAAAGGTACCAGTGGTACCAAGGGCCCTGTGACCAGGAAAGGTCCCTAAGGGCTGCAGCATAAATTGTGCCACCCCAAGGGACCCCTCACCTAAAACATGCACACTGCCTTTGAATATTGTGTGTGTTGGTGGGGAGAAAAAGGCAAAGTCGACATGGCATACCCCTCAGGATGCCATGCACACAAAATACTGCCTGTGGCATAGGTAAATCACTCCTCTAGCAGCCCTTACAGCCCTAAGGCAGGGTGCACTATACCGAAGGTGAGGGCATAGCTGCATGAGCAATATTCCCCTACACTGCCTAAGTCCATTGTTAGACATTGTAAGTACAGTTGTGGCCATATTATGTATATGGTCTGGGAGTTTGTCAAAAACAAACTCCACAGCTCTATAATGGCTACACTGAATACTGGGAAGCTTGGTATCAAACTTCTCAGAATAATAAACCCACACTGATGCCAGTGTTGGATTTATAAAATAAAATGCACACAGAGGGCATCTTAGAGATGCCCCCTGTATTTTACCCAATTGTTCAGTGCAGGACTGACTAGTCTGTGCCAGCCTGCTGCTGAGAGACGAGTTTCTGACCCCATGTGGCGAGGGCCTTTGTGCTCTGTGAGGACAGAAACAAAAGACTGCTCTGCGTGGAGGTGCTTCACACCTCCCCCCTGCAGGAACTGTAACACCTAGCAGTGAGCCTCAAAGGCTCATGCTTGGATTTAAAATGCCCCAGGGCACTCCAGCTAGTGGAGATGCCCGCCCCCTGGACACAGCCCCCACTTTTGGCGGCAAGTCCAGGGGAGATAATGAGAAAAACAAGTTGTCACTGGCCAGTCAGGACAACCCCTAAGGTGTCCTGAGCTGAGGTAACCCCTGCCTTTAGAAATCCTCCATCTTTATTTTGGAGGATTCCCCCAATAGGAATAGGGATGTGAACCCCTCCCCTCAGGGAGGAGGCACAAAGAGGGTGTAGCCACCCTCAAGGACAGTAGCCATTGGCTACTGCCCTCCCAGACCTAAACACACCCCTAAATTCAGTATTTATGGGCTACCCAGAACCTTGGAAATTAGATTCCTGCAACCTGAAGACGAAGAAGGACTGCTGAACTGAAGCCCTGCAGAGTAGACAGAGACACCAACTGCTTTGGCCCCAGCCCTACCGGCCTGTCTCCCCACTTCAAGAAAAACTGCAACAGCGACGCATCCCCCAGGGTCCGTCGACCTCTGAAGCCTCAGAGGACTACCATGCATCTAAAAGGACCAAGAAACTCCTGAGGACAGCGGCCCTGTTCAACAAACCTGCAACTTAGCAACAAAGAAGCAACTTTTAAAGACCACACGTTTCCCGCCGGAAGCGTGAGACTTTCCAGTCTGCACCCGATGCCCCCGGCTCGACCTGCAGAAAACTAACTCTACAGGGAGGACTCCCCAGCGACTGCGAGCCCGCGAGTAGGCAGAGTTGACCCCCCCTGAGCCCTCACAGCGACGCCTGCAGAGGGAATCCAGAGGCTCCCCCTGACCGCGACTGCCTGCTTCAAGGAATCTGACGCCTGGAAAACACACTGCACCCGCAGCCCCCAGGACCGGAAGGAACCGAACTCCAGTGCAGGAGCGACCCTCAGGGGGCCCTCTTCCTAGCCCAGGTGGTGGCTACCCCGAGGAGCACCCCCCTTGCCTGCCTGCATCGTTGAAGAGATCCCCGGGTCTCCCCATTGAATCCTATTGCAAACCTGACGCCTGTTTACACTCTGCACCCGGCTGCCCCTGTGCCGCTGAGGGTGTACTTTTTGTGCTGACTTGTTCCCCCCGACCCCCCCACCCCCCCCCCCCACCCCCCCACCCCCCGGTGCCCTACAACAAACCCATGGTCTGCCCTCCGAAGACGCTGGTACTTACCTGCTGGCAGACTGGAACCGGGGCACCCCCTTCTCCATTGAAGCCTATGTGTTTTGTGCACCTCTTTGACCTCTGCACCTGACCGGCCCTGAGCTGCTGGTGTGGTAACTTTGGGATTGCCTTGAACCCCAATGGTGGGCTACCTTGGACCCAACTTTGAACTCTAAGTGTTTTACTTACCTGTGAACTTAACATTTATTTACCTCCCCCAGGAACTGTTGATTTTTGCAGTTTCCACTTTTAAAATAGCTCATTGCCATTTTTGTCAAAACTGTACATGCTATTGTGATAATTCAAAGTTCCTAAGATACCTGAGTGAAATACCTTTCATTTAAAGTGTTGTTTGTAAATCATGAACCTGTGGTTCTTAAAATAAACTAAGAAAATATATTTCTCTATATAAAAACCTATTGGCCTGGGATTTGTCTTTGAGTGTGTGTTCCTCATTTATTGCCTGTGTGTGTACAACCAATGCTTAACACTACCCTCTCATAAGCCTACTGCTCGACCACACTACCACAAAATAGAGCATTATAATCATCTCTTTTTGCCACTATCTTACCTCTAAGGGGAACCCTTGGACTCTGTGCATGCTATTTCTTAATTTGAAATAGTACATACAGAGCCAACTTCCTACAGAACTGAAACAAGTGTGTATCCAGTCAGGAGGGCTTCCACTCCAACATTGTTTCTCCAACTCCTGCAAGATTTCTGCAACATCCTTGGCTGAGCATCCTCCAGGGTCAAAAGGACTCTGTCTGCACCAAGAAGGAAGAAGAAATCTCCATTGGAGTGAAAGTCACGCCCCTGCATCCGTAGGCACCTCAAGACGACAAAGTCTGAGGTGTCCCACGGACTTCTGAAGGTGCTGCAACACAGGTAGTGGTTCTGTGGTCCTCTCCGGGTCCAACTTGTCTTCTGACCTACTTGGGAGACGGTGAGCCCCTGCTGCAGCCACTGGAACAGAATACCTGTGCACCACGACTGTTGCTCTTACCAAGGCATGTTGAATCTTTCCCCCTGGAGATCTTCAAGCTCCAAGAAGTCCCAGCCTCTAGCACTCTACCCCTCCAAAACGGCCTCGGTCCTGCAGCTCGTGTGACTCCTTCTCTGCTGCTAAAGCCTCCCCGCGACTCCCTGTGCTTGCTGACAGTGGGTCACTTGCAGAGGCTCCAACGATTCCTGCTGGCTTTCCTGAGTGCTGAGGGCCACCCCGACTCTTCTCCAAGGATTGATTCGCTTTGCTGGTCCCCAAAATCCTTTAAACTTCTCTCCAGCTTCTTCCTGCCTTTGCCAAGGCTTGTTGGCGGTTCTGCTGACCACTGACCTCCTTCAATTTGTCAACTGACGTGGGACAGCCTGTGGATGACAAGGATCTACCTGCAATGCCTAGGCTCCAAGGCGTCCGTCACCATCCTGCATGAACTCTTTATAAGAAGGGTGGGTATTGCCTACCTGCACTGCTTAGACATCACTACGTTTCCGGAACTGTGTCCCCTTCTTTTTCAGGTTCTTCTTGTCAAGAACCCGCCCTTGGGTTCCATCTATCCTGGTCCTCGGATCGCAGCAGCAGCTGGGCAACAGAGGACCCCATTGGCTCCATAAAACGTTTCCGACATCTCTTCACCCCTATGCACCTGGGCTCCCTGATGTAGATACTCCATCTTCCTGGGTATCCGTGGGTGGGAGCACTCTTGAACCTTAATTGTGCCAACTGGTTTCCTCGGGGTACTCTGGGAAGGGTCCTGAATCCTAACAACTCCATCTGTGAATTCTCTATGTTAGCCTATGGGAGGGCCTGGTAGATAACCACTCTGTACCCAGGTGCTGAAGACATTTCTGGTACTTACCTTGGGTGTTTTAGTTCTTCCCCAGCCCTTAGCCTCCTAACATACTCACCTTGGTTGGATTCTCCGTTCTTATACCACTTTCTTAATATATGACTTGACCTACCCCCCCATGTATTTCTATGCTTTTCCTGCTTGTTGCTAAGTATTTTTGTTGTGTGTAGATATCTCCAAGTGGAGATATACTAAAGTTAGGATAGTACTTAAGTTATAATAAGGATTCCTTTATTTTTGTAACTCTTGCCTGTGATCGAGGCACAAGTTGTGCGAGCTATGTCTCATCATGACCCAAAGGCCATCAAGGAATACAATGCCAAACTGTTCATCTCCTGTGCCTGCAATGACCATCAGACTTGATGTCTGTTGCAGAAGAGATCTAGGTGTCCATCCAGATCTTCTCCTTTAAAATCTTTGAAGGTAAAGAGATGAAAGAAAAGGAAGCATGGTGACTCTTCACCAAGACGCTGGTCACCTTAAAAAAAAAAATTAAAAAAAAGTCACCACGGCAATTGCCAACACTAAAACCCATTCCTGGGCCTCTTTTGGCGCCTCAGTTTCTGATGCCTCTCCTGGTGCCACAGTCCGATTGCTGGCACTGAGGGCTGCTCTGGCCTTCTTTTTGAAGGCCATGTTTAAGGTGTTCAGGCGCGCATCAGCCCCTTTTGGAGTGCCTTTGTGCCCCTGGAGATTTATTGGAGCTCTGTTTTGGTTCTTGCCGGCAGGTCCTCCCCTGATGCTATAGGTCACCTCTTTTCCTCTTGAAGCCCTTCTGGTGCCACCCCGAGTAGCTCCATCACTAAGGCCCTTGCCAGTTCATCTTCCTCTGGTGCCTCCATGTCTGATTCCGGTGCCACTGCCGCCAAATTAGGTACCTCCAAATCCAGCACATTCAGAACCTCCTTTGGAGATCTCTATAAAAAAAAAAAAACAGGGCTATTCTGCAAAGACCCAAAAGAGAAAGCCAGCAGTTAGTAGAGGAGGAATGGTTTAGAGATGTGTGAGGAAATACGGTTTATTATATGGTGTGATTGCGAGAGCTAACCGTGCAATAAAGTCACACACCTGTCTTGGTTCCATTCAGACTCGTTTATCAAACCTTAGCTCAACCCTGGGTAGCCATGGCTTCGAGCAGTCAGGCCTAAAAAAAAGAACAAGAGAGCTCCAAAACAACTGAATAAGAAAGACAAACTCTAAAGAAATCCAACACCAGTTTATACATTTTTATGAATTTATAGACACCAAAATGAACAAGTCCACTGGAGGGTTCCGGAGCTATACATTTGTAAAGAAACTATAAATCACAGGTATTTTCTCAACCACAAACAAGCATTGGTAAGCACCGTGAAAAAACGGGACTTCAAAATGTTTTGGAAACTTTTGTAAAACTTTGACAAAGTTGTATGCAGCCACTTCCAGTTACTTTAGATGACCAACTCCGGAAGGTCAGGGGGACTAACAAAGTCCCAAGGAACAGTTACCTCTCAGAAGTCTACATTTCCAGTATTAATAGTAACTTAATGGCTCCCTGTAGGAAGTTGGCTCTGTATGTACTATTTCAAAGTAAGAAATAGCATGCACAGAGTCCAAGGGTTCCCCTTAGAGGTAAGATAGTGGCAAAAAGAGATTATTCTAATGCTCTATTTTGTGGTAGTGTGGTCGAGCAGTAGGCTTATCAGAGGGTAGTGTTAAGCATTTGTTGTACACACACAGGCAATACATGAGGAACACACACTCAAAGACAATTCCAGGCCATTATGTTTTTATATAGAAAAATATATTTTCTTAGTTTATTTTAAGAAGCACAGGTTCAAGATTTACAAACAGTACTTTAAATGAAAGGTATTTCACTTAGGAACTTTAGGAACTTTGAATTAGCAAAATAGCATATACAGTTTTCACACAAATGGCAATAAGCTATTTTAAAACTGGACACTGCAATTTTCAACAGTTCCTGGGGGAGGTAAGTGTTTGTTAGTTTTGCAGGTAAGTAAACCACCTACAGGGTTCAAAGTTGGGTCCAAGGTAGCCCACTGTTGGGGGTTCAGAGCAACCCCAAAGTTACCACACCAGCAGCTCAGGGCCGGTCAGGTGCAGAGGTCAAAGAGGTGCCCAAATCACATAGGCTTCAATGGAGAAGGGGGTGCCCCGGTTCCAGTCTGCCAGCAGGTAAGTACCCGCGTCTTCGGAGGGCAAACCAGTGGGGTTTTGTAGGGCACCGGGGGAGACACAAGTCAGCACAAAAAGTACACCCTCAGCGGCACGGGGGCGGCCGGGTGCAGTGTGCAAACAGGCGTCGGGTTTGCAATGTAGTTCAATGGGAGACCTGGGGGTCTCTTCAGCGATGCAGGCAGGCAAGGGGGGGGGGGGGCTCCTCGGGGTAGCCACCACCTGGGCAAGGGAGAGGGCCACCTAGTGGTCGCTCCTGCACTGGAGGTCGGATCCTTCAGGTCCTGGGAGCTGCGGGTGCAGTGTCCTTACCAGGCGTCGTGTTCTTAGAAGCAGGCAGTCGCGGTCAGGGGGAGCCTCTGGATTCCCTCTGCAGGCGTCGCTGTGGGGGCTCAGGGGGTCAACTCTGGCTACTCACGGGCTCACAGTCCCCGGGGAGTCCTCCCTGTAGCGTTGGTTCTCCACAAGTCGAGCCGGGGGCGTCGGGTGCAGAGTGCAAAGTCTCACGCTTCCGGCAGGAAACGTGTGTTCTTTCAAAGATGCTTCTTTGTTGCAAAGATGCTTCTTCCTTGGAGCAGAGCCGCTGTCCTCTGGAGTTCTTGGTCCTTTTAGATGCAGGGTAGTCCTCTGAGCCTTCAGAGGTCGCTGGACCCTGTGGAATGCGTCACTGGAGCAGTTCTTTTGAAGAGGGGAGACAAGCCGGTAGAGCTGGGGCCAAAGCAGTTGGTGTCTCCGTCTTCTCTGCAGGTTTTTCAGCTCAGCAGTCCTTCTTCGTCTTAGGTTGCAGGAATCTAGTTACTGGGAGCCCCTAAATACTCGATTTAGGGGTGTGTTTAGGTCTGGGGGGTTAGTAGCCAATGGCTACTAGCCCTGAGGGTGGCTATACCCTCTTTGTGCATCCTCCCTGAGGGGAGGAGGCACATCCCTAATCCTATTGGGGGAATCCTCCATCTGCAAGATGGAGGATTTCTAAAAGTCAGTCACCTCAGCTCAGGACACCTTATGGGCTGTCCTGACTGGCCAGTGACTCCTACTTGTTTTTCTCATTATCTCCTCCGGCCTTGCCGCCAAAAGTGGGGCCGTGGCCGGAGGGGGCGGGCAACTCTACTAGCTGGAGTGCCCTGGGGTGCTGTAACAAAGGGGGTGAGCCTTTGAGGTGTTACAGTGCCTGCAGGGGGAGGTGAAAAGCACCTCCACCCAGCACAGGCTTTGTTACTAGCCACAGAGTGACAAAGGCACTCTCCCCATGTGGCCAGCAACATGTCTGGTGTGTGGCAGGCTGCTAAAACTAGACAGCCCACACTGGTATTCGGGTATGGTTTCATGGGGCATCTCTAAGATGCCCTCTGGGGTGTATTTTACAATAAAATGTACACTGGCATCAGTGTGCATTTATTGTGCTGATAAGTTTGATACCAAACTTCCCAGTTTTCAGTGTAGCCATTATGGTGCTGTGGAGTTCGTGCATGACAGACTCCCAGACCATATACCCTTATGGCTACCCTGCACTTACAGTGTCTAAGGTTTTGCTTAGACACTGTAGGGGCATAGTGCTCATGCACTTATGCCCTCACCTATGGGTATAGTGCACCCTGCCTTAGGGCTGTAAGGTCTGCTAGAGGGGTGACTTATCTATACCTATAGGCTGTGTGAGGTTGGCATGACACCCTGAGGGGAGTGCTATGTCGACTTAGTCATTTTATCTCCACCAGCACACAAGCTGGCAAGCAGTGTGTCTGTGCTGAGTGAGGGTTCTCCAGGGTGGCATAAGACATGCTGCAGCCCTTAGAGACCTTCCCTGGCATCAGGGCCCTTGGTACCAGGGGTACCAGTTACAAGGGACTTATCTGGATGCCAGTGTGCCAATTGTGGAAACAAACGTACAGGTTAGGGAAAGCACACTTTCAAATCATAACTTGGCATCAGCAAAGGCAAAAAGTCAGGGGGTAACCATGCCAAGGAGGCATTTCCTTACACTCCCTGATGCAAGGGATGCAGGAAGATGAAGATGCTCAAGAATGCTGCGCTTGTCGTTCGGGTGACGGGGGTCTTTCTGGTGCCACCCCGTGGTCCATGAACATGGTGGGATGACTTGGCCACAGAGGTCGATGTTTACTGATGTCCTGATAGTGTTCAACCCAAAAACATTAGCCACTGGTCTAAAGGTCACCTGTGGCAACAAAACCAGTGGTTACCTTCTACTGCACATAACTTCAGCTCTGGATGACCAAATTGCACACCGATAATTGTCCCAGATCCAGGAGACTAAGGTGCAACTTTTGAGCATTGGGATTTGGTCTCATAGGATGCACTTTGGTGATGAGCAATGATTCAGTGATCTCGGGTGCCTACTCACCAAGGCAGGCTTCCTCAGCTTTTGTGACCCTTGTGCTGGAACAGGAAGTCAGGCAACTGACTCTTTGAGTCTTTTCTTCTGTCTGGGTCTCAAGAACGGCTCCTCCTTAAGCAGGACACCACAGACCCAATTCCTTCTTCTCTAACTCCTCAAGAATCAGGTGCAGAACAGACTTCAGTGCAGCCTTTCTTGCTAGGTCCAGGATCAACAGGGCAGTCTTTTTGTGGTCCTATTTCCGAGTACAGATGAAATTGGAGTTTGGGGGTGCCTCCTTTATTCCCAGAAAGTGCCCTCAGGGGATCCAGTGGTTACTAGCCAGTGAGCTATTTAGATCCCTCCCGCCTGATGACAACTTCTGTGAAGTGTGACATCTAGCTAACCCAGAATGGTGTGTCTTCGGCAAACAACTTAAGGCCCTGTTGGCCTGCGGAGCTTGAAAGCCCACCCCAGCAGTATGGCTACCTGAGGTCAATAAAATGACGGGAAAACCGGTCTAACTAATGGTTCCTCTTCTCTCTCCCGTCTAGGGGAAACAAAATGATCAGCCTTTCTCGTGTGTGCTTGCCATTTGCACGTCAAAGGTGACTTCCCCTTTGAAGTTTGCCTTTTGGGCAAACACCCATTCGGCTTTTGCTGCCAGGAGAAGTAATATCTCCTCCTTCTGTATTCTCCTTTATGTCCCTTCCTGGGGGTCGTTTACACCTCTCCACAGGAGGCTGTCTTGAAAGACAGTCTGTGTGTGCAACCATAAACAGGTACTGGAAAACTTTAAGTAACAAAGTTGGAACTTACTAAAGTTGCACTTCGCCCATTAGTGACATTTAATGTGATCTAAGCATTACATTGGGTATAATGTACTGATTCCTTTGATACACTGAAGTGCCAATCTTAGTAGTGCCATTCAGAAGTTAGCATGGCTGAAATGTTAGCATGCAACTCTGCACTCACCAATTGAACTACTAGCCTTTGAACAGTAAAAACAACATTGTGGAGTTTTTTATTGTCAGGACGCTTAAGCATGAAACTCCAGGTATCATCTTCTAATATAATGCACACTGCCTTCAGGGCTCAGGAGGCGTGTTTTAGGGATGATTCACAAACATTAAAAATTAAGGCTTGGGCTCTGCCGTGGCGTGGACTGGCAAAGAAGAGTTAGCAGTTTAAACCTGCTCTTCTAGCCAGCATTTGCAGTCTGGGAGTCATGGTTTTGCTTTGTCACACTTGTGGTGGCACAACTAGTGCTGCAGTCCACGAGAGACACTAACTTCCAGGCTCTAGATACTCTGATACCATATACTAGAGACTAACAATTAAGACATGCTGATTGAGGATAAGCCAATTAAATGTACACTTTTAACTCCCGATTGGCAGGGCTTAGGGCATTTCTGAGCCGTTACACCAGTCCTGAGTAATCAAAACGGGGAGTGAAAATAAGTGGGAGGATGAACCTGCAAAAAGCCTGTTCCGCTCAAGATGAACAGAGGGAAACTTTCCCACCAATGCTATGGGCACACAATGCATTCGATTGTTGGTTCTGATTCTGGCCCACTCCAAATGCCATACAGCATGATACTGACAAAAGCAATGAGTCAGTCAACTTGCTCTGTTCCCCTCTGTCTGATACAGCAGAATATTTAGGGCTGCAAAATTGAATGGGTTGCATACATCTCCTGAAATGGAGATTGAGTGGCCTTTGTGGTGGATCGCCTAGAGGTGGCCTGTTTTCATGCAGTGCTTCAGAAAGTGGATGTTTTGGAGCTCCCCATGCCTTCTGCAGCAGCCAAGATCAGGTCTTGAAGGAGATGCTAAAACCTTTGTCTGCATTCTCGGAGCCTTTATATCCTTTAAAGAGGTCTTCTTCCACCCAGTGGCAGTTGCTTGGAAAAAGCCACCACAGCCCCTGCAGTTAACCATCTGATTGCAAGGAGGTACATTCCCTCGCCTGGCTACCCACCCTTCTAATCTGTGCATCCTTCCCCTGAAAGTCTGATGCTCAATACAGAATCCCACAGCCTTCCCTACAGCTTCATTAAATTGTGAATCAGAAATACTAGATGCTGTAAGGAAAAACATTTTGTCGACAGGAAAATTAGCATTCAGTATCTTGAGTGCTGCATGTTTGAAGGGGAGATATAACCACACCTTCTGGATATCGTTCAGCCGGTGTTACCCAGTCTTCAGGACCACCGCAAGGACCACTTTTCAAACTTGGTTCGTTATGGGTAGAGCGCCTCAAGGCATATTATTAAAGATGGCTTTTGACTAGAACATTGTTGCAAGAGTGATTTACTCTTCTCTGGCATGTAGATAAATGACTGGTTATGATCCCCCAGATAGTCTGATGATGCCCAAGTAGCATTAATAGGCATGGTGTTTGATGAGGCAGGGTTGGGCAGGCAAGCAAAGCAACTGCCTACTTCTTGGGTCCTCATTTTTCGACAATAGACTTCTCTTGAGTTCCGGAAATGTTGAGGATTCTCCAGGGGCTTACGTTTTCATTAGGGTCAGCACCCTCAGCCTCCCCAGCAACAGAACCATCTTCTCAGGCAGTACAAAGGCTAGAGCTAAAAGCTTTCTGCCTCCTCTTCTTTCCATGCACCTCCTCTTTAGTTTTCCCCTAAAGGAGCACATGTTGCCTGTGGGGAGTATAGGTATTCTCCTTTCTGCAGGTCTGTGGGTCAGCCAGATTGTAGATGGGAAGTATTCCCTACCCTTTCAGCAAACTCCTCCCTCTCAGTCCTTTCTGTCAGAATATAATCTTCATTTACTGCAACAGGAAGTAGTAGACCTGTTGCACAAAGGAGAAATAGAGTTGGTTCCAGAACAGGAAATTGGCCAGAGGTGCAACTTTCTGTACTTCCTGGTTATAAGAAGGACAACACTCTTTGTCCCATTCTAGACCTGAGGCTCCTTCACCTCCACAGTGAAAACTTCAGGATGCTGTTCCTGTTTCTTCTGACACTGGAAGCGGATAACTGGATGGTGTCCCTTGATTTCGAGAACATGTATCTGATAGAGACTTCTAGCTACAGGATACTTACTTTGAATTTCCCAAGGCATCAGAATGGATCCGGAAACTTTTGCTTGAGCAGTAGCCCTTGAATGTGCCGGAGGGTGGCTCCAGATGTGACGTCCCAGTCACTTATATAGGTGCCACCTAGGTGTGTGGACATCAGTTCTTTTCTTTCCGTGCTAGTTAGCACAGATCCAGAAAGAACTTCCCAGCTGTTGCTTTTTGACAGGCCTTTTTTGACTTTTTGTCAAAGTTTTTCTTCAAGTGTGCTGAGGTAGTGTCAACTAGAAAGGCAGGGTTCAAATCGTATGGTGCCTGTCACCACGCCATGTAGGTTACTGACTCTCACCTTGTCTGCCTCTGGTGTCTCGAGTGTGACCACGACTCACCTGTGCTCAGACTGCCGGCCCATGGCACTGAAGGCTTTGATGGAGCGATCTCTAAAGTTGCTTGCAGCCCGGCAGTCGTCAGCAGCACGCGCAACTCCTCAGAGGTAATGTAATGTAATGTAAATTAGCACTTGTATAGCGCACTACTCACCCGTTAGGGTCTCAAGGCGCTGTACTCATACCGCTATGGAACCCCTCCTGGCTTTTCCCTTTGAGGCGCCCACTCCTGAGCACCCCCAGGGTGAAGCCAGGCATCCAAGCGCTGTTGGGGCCGTTGTGGAGATTAAGCAAGCTATTGCCCAGAGTTGCAGAATGGGACCCATGAATTAGATTAGGCACCGAGGCGAGAATTATCTGGTCAAGGGGAATTGAGCCCAAGACCTGCCAGAGGTCATGATCCTAATCAGGAAAGAGGTTGCGGGATCGCTCCAGGAGTCCCAAGCCCTCTTTTTCAAACTCGAGGTCCTCGGGACACTCTGAGAGGAGGCACAAAAAGAAGTCGTCCAGGTGGACTTCAACTTCACCTCATCTGTCAGCCGACGCAACGAGCAAGGAACATCGATGTTCCAGGCACGGTTCTACTAAGCTGTTGCCCTCTCTCATTCGTGCCTCCCCCCCCATTTCCAGGAGCGGGAGCTATACCACACAAATAAAGGATTTTTACGATGCCATTCGCCACTTATTTGAGCGGGCTGACCCCGCTGGCGTGCCCTTTGGCGCGCAGGGTCAGAGGAGGCCCCATCAGTTTCTGCACTGGTGGCTCCGGCCTCTGCCCCAATGGGGTCTCATGGATCTGAATGTCGACTGCCACCAGTTCTACCCACGCAACCTTCTCCGGTACCCATCACGACACCGATGACACTGGCGTCCACCAGCGGCACCAGCCCCATTCTGATCCTAGATGATCCGGAGCCAGATCTGCATCGCACAACACCGATTCCGGTGCTGACGGCGCCCATAGGGAGCAGATGGTTGCCTGAGCCTTATTTTCAGCATCCAGGAATGGAAGAATATTGGGAAGTGTCACTGTACCCTTTGAAACACCAGTTAGAGAGATATGTTGACTGGCATGAAGAACTAGGAGAGCCCAGTTGTAGGAAGCTGGCTCTATATATATAATATATAAAAATGAGATATAGGCGCTCATTTCAACCCTTGCGGTTGGTGTTAAAGCAGCTGTAATACCGCCAACAGGCCGGCGGTAAAAAAAAATTGGGATTTGGACCATGGCGGCTACCGCCATCCAAATCCACCACTTTAACACACCAACCAGCAGGGTGGTAACGGGCGCTGGGCTGGAGGCTTTGGTCTTCAGCCCGGCAGCTACCACAATCCCACCCTCGGGATCACGACCCGGCCTACTGCCATGGTTTTCGTGCCAAAGTTACCGCCACGAAAACCATGGCGGTAGGCAGTATCAGTGCCAGGGAATTCCTTCCCTGGCACTGATAGGGGTCTCCCCTGCTCCCCTCCTCAATCCTCCCCCACCATCCTCCTCCCTCCCATGCCCCCGCACATATACACTCCCAAACGCGCTCCCATATACACACATGCACACACGCATACCCACCACCACCCATGCATGCACACATACATACCCACACACCGCAACACACACACACCAACATACCTTGTCACACACATGCATTCACAACACTGACAGTCACTCGTTCACGCATGCATCCTACGCGACTCACACCCGCATGCACGCATACCAGTGCATACACACAAACCCTCCACCCCCCTCTCTGGTTGGAGAACCCTACTTAACTGCTTGCAGGGGGTCCTCCGGCTGGAGATGTTCTGCAGCGCTGCTGTCAACAGCAGCGTCCGCCGACAAAACACTGCCAGGCCGTATCATTGGTGATTATACGGTCAGTGGTGTTTTGCTGGCGTGGCGGTGCTGCTGTCAGCAGCGCCGCCTTACCGCCGTCTGCCGCCATGGCCGTCGGCGGTGTTCCACCAGCATTCTGGCAGAATATAGTCGGTGGTCATGATACCGGTAGACGGCTGGTAGCCACGGCGGCAGTATGTTGGCGGCCGTCGCCGTGGTGGTAGGCGGTCAATACTGCCAATGTTGAAATGATGGCCATAGTGTGCACAGAGTCCAGGGGTTCCCCAGAGACTAAACAGAGAGGCTTAACAGAGACTAAAGTAGATAATACTAATGCTCACTTTTGTAGTAGTGTGGTCAAGCAGTTAGGCTTATCAGAGGGTAGTGCAAAGCATTTGTTGTACACACACAGGCGATAAAGGAAGTACACACTCAATAACTAACTACAGGCCAATGGTTTTTATATAACAAAAATGTATTTTGTTACTTTATTTCTAGAATCACAAGATTCAGTTTGCAGGTAAGTACATTTGTAAGTATCAAACAGTTTCAATTTGGCAAGTTATATGGTTTTCCAATAAAAGTTTCATTCAATTAAAAGTTGATTCAGTAAAATTTTTAGAAACAGTTCTCTGGAGTAAGAAAAGTTTGCACAGTTTGAAGGTAAGTACAAGACTTATAGTTCCAGGCTCCGGGGGTTAGGATGTCCACAGGTTGGGGTTCAAGATAACCACAAACACCCACCACCAGCAACATGGCAGAGGTCAAAGTTGAGGTTGATTTAACATGGGTTCCTATGTAGACTAAGGACACTCTGAATCAGGCCTGCTTGCAGGTAAGTACCCATGTATTCGGAGGGCAAAACTGGGGGGTTTAGAGGAGCACCGGGGGGGGGGGGCACAGGTCAGCACAAAACACACGCCCTTAGCGGCGCAGGGGCAGCCGGGTGCAGGTTGCAAACACAGCATCGGGCTCCCAATGCTTTCAAATAGGGGAACACTGTGGTCACAAAGATGCTGCAGGCTATGTCCAGGGGGTTGGTTCTGGAAAACCAAAGGCTGAACAAGGACGTTGCTGCACCGAGGGTCGGATTCCCCAAGGCCAGGGGGTTGTGGGTGCAAGGGTACCTTTTCGCATCGGGAATCTTTGTCTGGTTCTCTCGCAGTCAGGGGGTTCTCCGAATTTAGGCTGCAAGCATTGTCATGTTGGACAGGAGGAGTCAACCCAGGGTGAACACTAGGTCACAATCGCCTGGGGACCAGCTCTAGTTGATTGGGCCACCTGTACACGGGCTGCAGGCATCAGGTGCAGAGTGGGCAGGACTCGCGGATCCGGGACGGTTCTGGAGTCCTATGCTGGTGTTTCTTTCTGGACAGGGCTGCTGTCCACAGGAGATCTTGGGCCTGTGGGGTGCAGGCAGTCCTCGTGGGGCTTTTAGGAGGCCACTGGTCCTGCAGGATGCGTCACATTTTTGTAGCAGAGCTTTAGAAGCTGGAGACAAGGCTGTAGGGCTGGCGCCAAGTCATTTGGGGTCGTCAGTCTTTTCTGCTGGGGGTCAGCTTAGCAATCCTTCTTTCTTCTGTGTGTTCTTCTTGAAGTTCCAGGAATCTAACGAGCTAGGTTCAGGGGAGCTCTTAAATCCTGGATTTAGGGGTGTTACAGGGGTCAGAGGGCAGTAGCCAATGGCTACGGTCCTTTAAGAGTGACTACACCCTTCCGGTGTCCACTCGCCTTTAGGGAGGTGGGAACGGACCTAACCCTATTGGTCCATGTCCTCCAAACCAAGATGGAGGATTTTGCAAGGAGGAGGTCACTTCAGCTCTGGACACCTTAGTGGTGATCCCAGTGAAGTGGTCACTCCACCTTGTTTTCCCTAATTGTCCTGCCGGACTTGCCACAAAACGTGGGGCTTTATCCAGGGGGATGGGCATCTGCACTAGCTGGAGTGCCCTAGGGCACTGTAACGTAAGGCCTGAGCCTTTGAGGCTCACCTCCAAGTGCTACAGTTCCTATAGCGGGGAGGTGTGAAGCACCTCCAACCAGGGCAGTGTTTTTCTGGCCACAGGGAGCACAAAGGCTCTCACCCCATGTAATCAGAAACTCGTCTGGAAGTGTCAGGCTGGCACAGACCGGTCAGTCCTGCGCTAGAAGTTTGGTTTAAATACAGGGGGCATCTCTAAGATGCCTTTTAGGTTCATTTTGGCATCGGTGTGGGTTTATTGTGCTGGGAAGTTTGATACCAAACTTCCCAGACTTCAGTGGGGCCATTATGGAGCTGTGGAGTTCGTAATTTCAGACTCCCAGCCCAAACCACATTGCACTTACAATGTACATGAATGGACTAAGACACTGTAGGGGCATATTGCTCATGCTGCCATGCCCTCACCTGTAGTGTAGTGCACCCTGCCTTAGGGCTGTAAGGCCTGCTAGAGGGGTGACTTACCTATGCCACAGCCAGTGGTTTGTGGACACGGCACCCTGAAAGGAGTGCCATGTCAACTTTGTTTATTTCTCCCCACTAGCACACACAAGCTGCAAAGGCAGTGTGCATGTGATTGGTGAGGGGTCCCCCAGGGTGGCATAATACATGCTGCAGCCCTTGGCAACCTTCCCTGACCATAGAGCTCTTGGAACAATGGGTACCTTTTATAAGGGACTTGAATGTGTGCCAGGGGTGTACCAATTGTGGGAGCAATGGTAGAGTTTTTGGAAAGAACACTGGGGCTGGGGCCTGATTAGCAGAATCCCAGCACACTCTGTCAAGTCAGCATCAATATCAGGCAAAAGGTGGGGGGGGTAACCATGCCAAAGAGGCACTTTCCTACACCAGTGGACTGGACATCTCTCCAGATACTGGCTTGCTTCCCCTCCACTCTCTTACTATGGCTAAAGATGAGGGAGCTTCTTATGCAATGGTGGTGTGTAGGGCAGCAGAAGTCCTTAACTTCAAACTGCCCTCAGTGGCTGTCAAGACTAACTTCTTGACTGAAATGCCTCAGCCTGGGACTTCCCCTTCCAAACCTCTCCTGCTTTTAATGAAGCACTTACTGACTTCCTGCTGGGAACTTGTTCCAAGCCCAGCACCAGGGACTCCTGTAAATAAGATGATTGCCCACTGCCATGGTCCTGCACTGGGTGACCCTAGTTTCTTCAGCCATCACCCCACCCTTGAGAGCTTGATAGTTCAAGCCTCCACTTCCCATGGTGCGTTCCCTTCCGCTCCCCCGGACAGGGAATCCAAAAGGGTGGATCAGCTGGGGAAGAAGATATTTTCTTCCACCAGCCTGACCTTGAGGTCAGTAAACACCTCGTGCTTATTGGGCCATTTATTGAACACCATATGGGGTACGATTTCGCAAGTGCTGCCTCAGGTCCCAGAGACCTCAGCCATACTCTCCCAAGCAGTGAGAGATGGGAGAGATGCAACAAAGTTCACCATGTGGTGTGGCCTGGATGTGACTGACTCGCTGGGCAGAGTGGTTGCATTGATGGTGACCTTATGGCGCCACGCCTGGCTGAGAACATATGGCTTTTGGGGAGATCACCAGGCAAACCTTATGAACATGCCCTTTGATGGGATTCACTTGTTTGACGAGAAGGCAGATTCAGCGCTGGAGCGAATTAAGGATTCTCGGGCTCCGGCCAAATCCTTGGGCCTTTTGGCACCCCCTTGTCCACTGTCTGCCTTTTGCCCCTTTTGTACCACGCTCCAACCTTGTGCCAGCCACCATTCTGAGCAAGCTCTGCGAGGGCGTGGTGTCATCAGACCTAGAGGGTCGGGAAGCCAGAAGTCGTCCACCACACAGCAATTGGCATCTGCAGCCTCCAAGCCATTCTACTTTGGTTCTGCAGGACCATGCTTGCCCAGTTGGAGAAAGAATTCAGCATCATCACCTCTCCTGGCAGTCCATTACATCAGAGGCTTCGGTACTGCAGATCATTCAGAAGGGCTATGCCTTGCCTTTCTAATCCTTCCCTCCCTCAGTACGCCAACATTCGAACGGCTTGTGGAGGAACATTTATCTCTTCTCCAAGAGGAAGTTACAGCTCTCTGGGCCAAGGGAGCCATAGAAAGAGTCCAGATATCAGAAGTAGGCAGTGGTGGTTGTTCCCACTACTTTCTGATGCACAAAAAGAACAAGGGTCTTCACCCTATTTTAGACCTCCGGACTGTCAATCTTGTAGTGAGGTTATTTTAGCTGCGTTTTCTGGACAGGTTATTTTAGCTTCAAGCCAGCCTGTGCCCTTTAGCCTAGATACAAGTTAATTTATTCAATTTTATTATTTTAGCAAAGGATTCATTTTGGAGTCATGTTTTTCTTTTTATTGTCTTGCCCTGTCGCCTAGTAGAGTATTTAAATTTCTCAGCACAACATATTATTCTGTGCCTTGCTAAAGGCTGCAATAGATAGTGTTGTTGTCACAAAAGTGGTACATTGCATTCTCTAACATTTCAAAGTTTTCCTAGAACGCTAGTTGTTTTATTATAACACATCTCGCTGCCCCTTATACGTTGGAGGGAGATTCCCGCCGGAAGATTTTCACTGCATGCTGTTTGCTTCGCGATAGCTGCCTGCTGAGACTACGTGTCCTTTCCACCTACTTGGGAGAGGAATCTCAGTAGACCAAAGACCACTTCACTACTACCATATCCAGGTATTGGGGATGGCGCCATCCCAGGATGTCCTGAAGGGCTAATTAGGGCTTATCTTGCTGTGCTCTAACATAGGTTGTCAAAAGTGTAGGTAAGAATTCCAAAACCTAGCATTGCGACACTATGGTGGGACTTTTACATTGTTTCACTTTACTTGTCAACACTTTTCTTTTAGTATGTTTTATCATCCTAATCATTGCAGTACATGCTTTTTTATCTAGAATGCAGCTGATATAATAAACAGAAGCAGGAATTGGTTCAATAAGTTTTGTCTTTGCATGTGTGAGATGTAGGAAGTTGGCTCTGTATATACGATTTCAAAGTAAGAAATAGTGTGCGCAGAGTCCAAGGGTTCCCCTTAGAGGTAAGATAGTGGCAAAATTAGATAATTTAATGCTCTATTTTGTGGCAGTGTGGTCGAGCAGTAGGGTTATCAGAGGGTAGCGTTAAGCATTTGTTGTACACACACAGGCAATAAATGAGGAACACACACCCAAAGACTTACTCCAGGCCAATAGATTTTTATATAGAAAAATATTTTCTTAGTTTATTTTAACCCCTTCGCTGCCAGGCCTTTTCCCCCCTCTGTGCCGAGCCTTTTTTTGTCTATTTGGAGCAGTTGGTGCTTAGGCCCTCATAACATTTTGTTCACATAAGCTACCCACGCCAAATTTACATCTTTTTGTTCCAACATACTAGGGATTCTAGAGGTACCCAGATTTGTGGGTTCACCTGAAGGAGACCAAGAAATTAGCCAAAATACAGTGAAAATTTAGTTTCAAAAAAGAAAAATGGGAAAAAAGGGTTGCAGAAGGCAGATCGTGTTTTTTTCCCTGAAAATGGCACCAACAAAGGGTTTGCGGTGGCAAGATCACCAGCTTTCAGGAACAGGCAGACTTGAATTGGAAAACCCAATTATTCAATACAATGTTGACATTTTACTGGGACATACCCCATTTTTACTATTTTTTGTGCTTTCAGCCTCCTTCCGGTTAGTGACCAAAATGGGTGAGAAACCAATGATGGATCTCAGAAAGCTAAACATTTCTGAAAAATAGACAAAATTCTGAATTCAGCAAGGGGTCATTTGTGTAGATCCTACAAGTGTTTCCTACAGAAAATAACAGCTGAAATAAAAAAATATTGAAATTGAGGTGAAAAAAAACCAGCCATTTTTCTCCATGTTTTACTCTGTAACTTTTTCCAGCGATGTCAGATTTTTTTAAAGCAATATACTGTTACGTCAGCTGGACTCTTCTGGTTGCGGGGATATATAGGGCTTGTAGGTTCATCAAGAACTCTAGGTACCCGGAGCCAGTAAATGAGCTGCACCTTGCAATGGGTTTTTATTCTATACCGGATATACAGCAATTCATTTGCTGAAATATAAAGAGTGAAAAATAGGTATCAAGAAAACCTTTGTATTTCCAAAGTGGCCAACAAGATAAGGTGTTGAGAAGCAGTGGTTATTTGCACATCTCTGAATTCCAGGGTGCCCATACTAGCATGTGAATTACAGGGCATTTCTCAAATAGACGTCTTTTTATATTTGGAAGGAACAAATGTAGAGAAAGACAAGGGGCAATAACACTTGTTTTGCTATTCTGTGTTCCCCCAAGTCTCCAGATTAAAAATGGTACCTCACTTGTGTGGGTAGGCCTAGCGCCCACGAAAGGAAATGGCTCAAAACACAACGTGGACACATCACATTTTTTCACAGAAAACAGAGGTGTTTTTTGCAAAGTGCCTACCTGTGGATTTTGGCCTCTAGCTCAGCTGGCACCTGGGGAAACCTAGCAAACCAGCGCATTTTTGAAAACTAGACACCTAGGGGAATCCATGATGGGGTGATTTGTGGGGATCTGACCAGGTTCTGTTACCCAGAATCCTTTGCAAACCTCAAAATTTGACCAAAAAAAACAGTTTTTCCTCTTATTTCGGTAACAAAGTTCTGGAATCTGAGAGGAGCCACAAATTTCCTTCCACCCAGCGTTCCCCCAAGTCTCCTGATAAAAATGGTACCTCACTTGTGTGGATAGGCCTAGCGCCCACAAAAGGAAATGGCCCAAAACACAACGTGGACACATCACATTATTTTCACAGAAAACAGGTGTTTTTTGCATAGTGCCTACCTGTGGATTTTGGCGTCTAGCTCAGCCGACCCCAGGGGGGGCAGAAAAGGCCTAAATTAAATTCCCCTCCCTCCTCCCCTCCCCAATCCCCCGGGAAGCGACCCTTGTCTACGGGGTCGCTCCCCCTGCGTGACATTGGCGCAAAAAAGATCCCTGGTGCCTAGTTGTTTCTGCCACCCTTGGGGGCAGATTGACCTAAAATCCGCCGATCTGCCCCCAAGGGGGACAGAAATGGTCTAAATACAATTTGCTCCTCATCTAAAAAAAAAAAAAAAAACAAACAAAAGAAAATTGCCCTGGCGCCTAGAGGTTTCTGCCCCCCCTGGGGGCAGATTGGCCTAATTAACAATAGGCCAATCTGCCCCCACGGGGGACAGAAATGGCCTAAAATAAATTTGCCCCCCAACCCCTCCTGGGGAGCGACCCTTGCCTACGGGGTCGCTCCCCTTGCGTGACATTGGCGAGAAAATAAAATCCCCAGTGCCTAGTTGTTTCTGCCACCCTTGGGGGTAGATTGACCTAAAATCCGGCGATCTGCTCCCAAGGGGGGCAGAAATGGTCTAAATACAATTTGCCCCCAGGGGAGCGACCCTTGCCTAATGGGTCACTCCCCATCTCTAAAAAAACAAACAAACAAAAAAATAAACACACACAAAAAAAATTGCCCTGGCGCCTAGAGGTTTCTGCCCCCCCTAGGGGCAGATCGGCCTAATAACAATAGGCTGATCTGCCCTCGGGGGGGCAGAAATGGCCTAAAATAAATTTGCCCCCCAGGGGAACGACCCTTGCCTAAGGGGTCGCTCCCCTTGCGTGAGATTCACGAAACAAAATGTCCCCCTTGGGGGCAGATTAGCCTCATAAAAATAGGCCAATCTGCAGAAATGTCCTAAATATAATTTGCCCCCTATGGGAGCGACCCTTGCCTAAGGGGTCGCTCCCCACCTCTAAAATCAAAAACAAAAAAAAAAAGAAAACAAAAAAAATTATCCCTGGTGCCTTGAGGTTTCTGCCCCCCCCCCCCCTCCCCTCCCGGGGGGGCAGAATAGGCCTTTAAAAAAAAATGCCCTCCGGGGAGCGACCCTTGCCCGAGGGGTCACTCCCTCAGGCTAATTTCCTTTTCAAAAAAACATCCCTAGTGTCTAGTGGGCATTTCAAAAGCTGGATTGCTCTGCAATCTGGCTTTTGAAATGCTCAGAGAGACTTCAAAGGGAAGGAAATACATTTCCTTCCCTTTGAAGCCTCTCCGGGCCTCTTCCACGTGATCGGAAGAGAAATGTTTTGCATTTCTCTTTCGATCGCGCTGGAAGCTGAGCTTCCAGCGCGATGGAGGAGGCCTTCTGTGACAATCGGCGTGCAATCGCGCGCTGACGTCACAGGGGGGGTGGGGGGGTCGGGGTGGAAGGGGAAGGTCTTCCCCTTCCATCCCTCCCTTGGGGGAGATGGGGGGAATCCCACTCGGTGCCCAGGACGTAATGGTTATGTCCTGGGCACACAAGCACTGTGCCTCAGGATGTAACCATTACGTCCTGGGCACAGAAGGGGTTAAGAACCACAGGTTCAAGATTTGAAGTAAACACATAAAATGCAAGGTACTTCACACAGGTAAGTTAGGAACTTTGAATAAAAGCAATATCATATACAGTCTTTGTTAAAATGGCAATAAGCTATTTTCAAAGTGGACACAGTGCAACAATCAACAGATCCTGGGGGAGGTAAGCAATGGTTAGTTTGTCACGTAAGTAAAACACTTACAAGTCTCAGTTCCTGGGCATAGGCAGCCCACCGTTGGGGATTCAAGGCAACTCCAAAGTTACCACACTAGCAGCTCAGGGCCGGTCAGGTGCAGAGGTCAAAGAGGTGCCCAAAACACATAGGCGCCTATGGAGAACAGGGGTGCTCTGGTTCCAGTCTGCCAGCAGGTAAGTACCTGCATCCTCGGGGGGCAGACCAGGGGGGTTTTGTAGAGCACTGGTGGGGGGACACAAGTAGGCACACAAAATACACCCTCAGTGGCACAGGGGCAGCCGGGTGCAGTGTGCAAAGCAGGCATCGGGTTTCAGATAGGAAACAATAGAGGGACCCGGGGGTCACCCTAGTGGTGCAGGCTGGCACGGGGGGCTTCACGGGACAGCCACCTTCTGGGCTAGGCAGAGGGTCGCCTGGGGGTCACTCCTGCACTGAGGTTCGGTTCCTTCAGGTCCTGGGGGCTGCGGGTTCTGTGCTGGTTCCAGGTGTCGAGTCCCTTGTTACAGGCAGTCTCGGTCAGGGGGAACCTCTGGATTCTCTCTGGGTGCTCAGCGGGGTCGTCTTGGGCTAATCACTGGGTCGCAGTCGCTGGGGAGTCCTCCCTGTGGTGTTTGTTCTCTGGATCTCGAGCCGGGGGCGTCCGGTGCAGTGTCAAGTCTCACGATTCCAGCGGGAAACGTGAAGTCTTTGAAAGTTGCTTCTTTGTTGCAACGAAGTTGCTGTTGTTGAGCAGAGCCGCTGCTCATGAGAGTTTCTTGGTCCTTTAGTCCAGGGCAGTCCTCTGAGGCTTCAGAGGTCGCTGGTCCCTGTCGGATGTGTCACTGGTTGCAGGTTATCGAGGCAGGAGGCAGGCCAGTAGGGCTGGGGCCAAAGAAATGATTGTCTTCCGTCTTCTCTGCAGGCTTGTAGGTCAGCAGTCCTCCTTGTTTCTTCAGGTTGCAGGAATCTGATTTCCTGGGTTCTGGGGTGCCCCTAAATACTAGATTTAGGGGTGTGTTTAGGTCTGGGAGGGCAGTAGCCAATGGCTACTGTCCTGGAGGGTGGCTACACCCTCTTTGTGCCTCCTCCCTGTGGGGAGGAGGGCACATCCCTAATCCTATTGGGGGAATCCTCCAAACTCAAGATGGAGGATTTGTAAAGGCAGGGGTCACCTCAGCTCAGGACACCTTAGGGGCTGTCCTGACTGGTGGGTGACTCCTCCTTGTTTTTCTCACTATCTCCTCCAGCCTTGCTACCAAAAGAGGGGGCAGTGGCCGGAGGGGCGGGCATCTCCACTAGCTGGGATGCCCTGGGGCGCTGTAACAAAAGGGGTGAGCCTTTGAGGCTCACCGCCAGGTGTTACAGTTCCTGCAGGGGGAGGTGTGAAGCACCTCCACCCAGTACAGGCTTTGTTCCTGGCCACAGAGTGACAAAGGCGCACTCCCCATGTGGCCAGCAACTTGTCTGGTTTGTGGCAGGCTGGCAGGAACTGGTCAGCCTACACTAGAAGTCAGATTGGTATTTCAGGGTGCATGTTCTAATAAATTGCACACTGGCACCAGTGTGCATTTATTGTGCTGAGAAGTTTGATACCAAACTTCCCAGTTTTTTCGATGTAGCCATTATGGTGCTGTGGAGTTCGTGTATGACAAGCTCCCAGACCATATACTCTTATGGCTACCCTGCACTTACAATGTCTAGGGTTTTGCTTAGACACTGTGGGGGCATAGTGCTCATGCACCTATTCCCTCACCTGTGGTATAGTGCACCCTGCCTTAGGGCTGTAAGGCCTGCTAGAGGGGTGACTTACCTATGCCACAGGCGGTGTGAGGTTGGCATGGCACTCTGAGGGGAGTGCCATGTTGACTTAGTCTTTTTCTCCCCACCAGCACACACAAGCTGTGAGGCAGCGTGCATGTGCTGAGGGGACCCCAGGGTGGCATAAGACATGCTACAGCCCTTAGAGACCTTCCCTGGAGTCAGGGCCCTTGGTACCAGTTACAAGGGACCTACCTGAGTACCAGGGCTGTGCCAATTGTGGAAACAAAGGTACAGTTTAGGGAAAGAACACTGGTGCTGGGGCCTGGTTAGCAGTGTCCTATCACACTTTCAATCAAAGCTTAGCATCAGCAAAGGCAAAAAGTTAGGGGTTAACCATGCCAAGGAGGCATTTCCTTACATGAGACAAATGGAACTGAGAGAAAGGGCAAGATCAGAGACACCACGATATCCCTGAGAAATCAGAATGTCATGAGCATGGCTGCCACAAGTAGTCTATGCCCTCGGGCACTGGTGAGGTACTCCTAGCTGCCCGGAAGGCTTAGGCCAACAGTTGTCACAAGGTGTGTTATCAGACTCAGTTCCCCACAATCTGGTGGTGCTGCCGCCCAGATCCAGCAGTCTAATTGTTTACATGAGAGCCAATACTACAGTTTTTTCCTAAAAAAGGAGAGGTTCAAGATGCCCACATTGGCTCAAGTCTTGTCTGCCCTAGACCAAGAAGACTGGCTGGTAGTCATGGACTTATAGGATGCGTATTTTCACATTCTCATCCTGCTTGCCCAAAGGCGTTACCTGCGGTTCAATGTAGGCCACAAGCACTTTCAGTTAATTGTGCTCCCATTTGGCCTTACCAGTGCCCCTCGGTATTCACCAAGGTGATGGCGGTGGTCTGTGCTCAGCTGCCCAGGTTAGGGGTTTCGATCTTCCCTTACCTTGCTGACTGGGTGTTGATGGTGGGCTCGCCCCAGGATATCTTCTTCCACCTCCAGACTTCTGTGAACCTTCTGCTTTCGCTGGAGTTCACTATCAACGTGGCAAAATCACACCTGACTCCCTCTTAGGCACTTTCTTTCATTGGAGGGACCTGGGGGTCACTCTGGGGATGCAGGCAGGGCACGGGGGCTTCTCGGGCCAGCCACTGACTGGGCAAAGATGAGGGCCGTCTGCTGGTCACTCCTGCACTGGTAGTTGGTTCCTCTCGGGGCTGGGGGCTGCGGGTGCAGTGCTTCTTCCTGGCATCAGGTTCTTTGTTACTGGGCAGTCGCGCTCAGGGGGAATCCTCTGGATTCTCTCTGCAGGCATCGCCGTGGGGGTACAGGGTGGTCATCACAGGCAATAAGCGATGCACATTCATACTCCAGGGTTTCCTTGTTTGATCATTGCTTCAGTGCCACCACATGGAAGGGGTATTGCTTTGAAATCTATTAAACAGTTAAGGAATATGCAGGTAGAAGTAGCCATTAGAAGAAAACATTACTTACCTTCCTGCAGATTCCTCACCAGTCACACCTGCCTCCCTGTTCTAAAGGATGATCTTAGTTCACATTAAAAAGGTTTCAATTTTGATTGCTTCACTACCCTAGCTGTTCTTGTTTCCTCGCCTATACTTCCAAGGGCATGGTGAAAAATGGACAGGCATCTGATGCTGATACACTGGGGTGTGCTCTTCAAGTCTCCATTGATGTCCTGTTTTCAACACCAAAATTGAGCCAGAGTCCTCTACCAGAACAGTAGAGCTATGTCAAAGTTTTACAGACCCAGTCTTATGCCTTTGCATATTCATCAGGTGAAGAATTTGCAATTAGTTAGTATCCTACAGAAAGATTGTTAGTGAAGGTTAATAAGTTTTTAGTTCTACTGTAAGCAAGTACTTTCTGAATACAGGTGCCTATGAAAGATTTTTGTTTTGCTGGAAAACCCCATTTCTCAGGGGTAATTGTCTTTATTCGATGTCTTTCCATTAAGAGCTTGTAGGAAGCTATCTCTCTATATGGTGCACTAAAAAGAAGTAGTCTGTGCACAGAGTCCATGGGATCCCCAGTTGGTTTTCAGAGGAAAAAGTAGATAATGCTAATACTATTTTGTGGTAGTGTGGGCGAGCAGTTAGGCTCAGAGGGTATTGCTAAGCATTTGTTGTACTCACGAAAGCAACAAATGAGACGCACACTCAAAGAATAAATCTGAGACCAATATAGAAAAATAACACATCTTTTTATATATATACTTTCAAACCAAGAACATCGTTACAAGGTAAGCACGTTCTTGAGCATGAATACTTTTCAATTGTAAAAGTGGACACAGTGCAATCTTTTAATTCTTCAGTGTTAACCTCTGGAAGGAAAACAAGTACTTTACAACAATTTACGAGACCAATCTCTGAAACTTAAGGTGAGTACTGGGCAAGGGTCAGGACCACACCAGTAGGTCACACCAGGCGACACTGGGGCAGCTTGATGCAGAGTTGCAGCATGGCATCGGGTACCCATTGTCTTTCATTGGAGATTGGCCTACGGGGGTTTATTCTGCCGGCTCTGGCTGGTGCAGTATGCGTCAGGAGCCCAATGAAGTTCAATGGAGATTGGTCCCTGTGGGTTTAGGATGCAGGCTCGGACTGGGGGGCCATTTGAGGACAACCAACAGGTAGGTCGCAAAGGTGGGGTGCTCAGGGATGTAAGTGCACTTTTGA
Organism: Pleurodeles waltl; assembly: GCF_031143425.1. Taxonomy (NCBI): domain Eukaryota; kingdom Metazoa; phylum Chordata; class Amphibia; order Caudata; family Salamandridae; genus Pleurodeles; species Pleurodeles waltl. Next base: position 1,799,156,075 of record NC_090444.1, on the reverse strand, counting down.
TCTTCTCCAAGGTCCTGTGGTGACAGATGCAGGGGTGTCCTTTGGAGTTGGGTTTCTTTTTCCGGGAGCACTCACGGTTGAGTAGTCCTGTGGTCTGAGGCTGCAGGCGTGGTCGTAGAGTCTAGGAGGGGTGAAACCACAGAGGACTCGAGCTCAGGAGAGCACGGGGACATCATTGACACCCGGGGTCCACTTCAACTCGGGCCAGTGGCGACCAGTGCAGTGGTTGCTTTAAGCATTGGATTTCTCTCAGCACAGAAGCCACAGGAGAGGGTGCCTGTATGCAAAGGTTTTAGTTGACTTCAGGTAGTCCAGGATGGGTGAAAACATGATAGACACCTACTCTAGACAGCTGGGGAACCTTGTTGGCATCGATGGTCCTCTTCACCTCGGTTTGGGGACGGGGGTGCAGTGGTGACTCCAGACATTGGGTCTTTGCAGTTCTGGAGGCTTCAGAGTCCCCTCTTCAGAGTTTGTTGAGGAACAGGTCCGCTGTTCACAGGAGGTCCTGAGCCTTTTCAAAGCCAGGCAGTCCTTCTGGGTTTCTGGGATCACAGCTGCAGAATGAGTCGACATTGGCGCAGATTTTGACAAGGGATGCAGACAGGCCGGCGGGGTTGGTATCAGGTCAGCTACTTCTTTTCTCCTCTTCTGCTTTTGCTTCTTTGTCCTTGTTCTTCTTAGGTCATCAGGATCTGAGTTATTGGGTTCTGGGGGTACCACCTAAATACTCAATTTAGGGGCGTTACTGGGAGTGACAGCTGGTAGCCAATGGGTTGCCCACCTTTAGAGTGACTATTCCCTTTCTCTGACCCCTTCTGTGGGGATGTGGGCATAACCCTGACCCTAGAGGTCTAATCCCATCCAGAACAAGATGAAGGAATTTAAAAAGTGGTGTCCACTTCAGCTTGTCCACTTTAGGGGTGGGACAGGCTTGAAGTGGGCGCACCTCATAAATGAACTAATTTTCCGTCCTGCTTTGCCAGCCAAAAGTGGGGTCAGGACAGGGGCGTTGGTCATCTCCATCTGGAATTAAATATGCGAACACGGAATACTGAGGCGGCGTAATCCTGAAGCCACCTCGGGCCTCTCCAATCCATTTATAGCCACTCCCTGTCCCTTCAGCTTACTCTTGAAGCTTTCTCCCTTTGTGACGCTTTTTAATTTTTTTCTTCCTCCGTCTTTCCAATATGTGTCTTTTGCTCATAGTAAGTGCTTGAGGCAGAAAAATAAGTGCCGGCCCTAAAAAATAAGTGCCAGTGCTCCTCACCGGAAACAACAAGCATAAATTAAGCACTGCCTCTCACTGAATTGTAGGCAGCGTCTAGAAGCCAGGCTCTCTAGAGGTAGCTATGGATCAGCAGCCAAGGCTTATCTAGTAGATATGCAAAGCTCATGCGCTACTACAGTCACACAGTACTTGCACACAAGAAAGAAAACACTTGGTTCTACAAAAATAAACGTACTTTGCAACACAGTATCAAAAACACTAGCGAGCCAACCCTCCAATAGGAGGTAAGTATATATATATATATATATATATATATAAATAATAATAATAAACGGTAAGAGGCATAAAAAGGTTAGAAAACTGGGGAAAATAGCAATATGCAATACTAGCCCTAGTGGGAGCCCAAACTGATGGAAAACCAAAGAAGGTTTTCCATCAGCAAGCCTTGGCAAAGGCAAACTCGCGCTGGAGGAAAAGAGCCGCTGCCCGGGGGGCAAGCAAGGACCAGGAGGACTCTACCCAGGAGGGAGAGTCACAGGGAACACTCCACATCGCAGAAGGCCCACAGGAGCAGAGGCAGCACCCACAAGTGTCCCACAGGACAGGGACACAGTAGTCGCTGAAGCAACCCATGCAGCACCACAGAAGTTGCTCCCATGTCGCTGGAGGACCACGCAGAGGCCCAGGAGTTGCAGGAGGGAGTGCTGGGGGCTGGAGCTACATGTTGCCTGAAGTTCCCCTTATAGGTGAAGCCAACAAACCTTGGCAGCTGCAAAGGACACAGTGCATGGGGGTGCTATCCTTGTGTGGAATGGAAAGGACTTAACACCACCAAAGTGTGACAGCTGGTAGAGAGGGCCAAGAGAGACTCTCCGGACCACCACAAGTGATGCAGGACCCACGCCACTCAGGATGAGGGAAGATCCACGCAGCTGGTCGTTGATGCAGCCAGGTACCTGTAGTTACAGGGGAGTGATGCCTTCACCCCAAGGCAAATTCCTTCTTCTTGTGCAGGCTGAAGAGTTGCATTCTTCTGAGAATGCACAGCCTGAGAAACGTTGCAAAGCTGGCAGGAGTTTCCGAATACAATGTTGCAGAAGAGTCTTCCTCGTGGATCTGCAGCTTGTCAGTTCCTGGAGGGTCCAGTCGCGGTTCCTGAGGCCAGAAGTCAAAGCAGAGGTTGCAGAGGATTCCTACTGGAATCTTCCAAGCCGAATCTGAGGACCCACCCCAGAGGAAGACCCTAAATAGCCCAAAGAGGGGGCTTGGTCACCTGTAAAGTTCACTTTTAACAGGCCAACTGTCCCTGTGTCAATGGTGTGTTCACACCATGTAGGTTGACCAGGTGTCAGAGAAAACAGTTCAGAGAACTGGCCTAGGAGGTTCCTGCAGTCTTCCTTCCGAGACCCAGAAAGGTAGTCTGCTAGGACCACTACATCCACTGAGCCATCAGCTGCAGTGGTAGAGAAGAGATCAGGGAGAGGGTGACTCCCATCTTTCTGTCCCTTATCAGTTGCCATGAGCAGGGTCACATCAGCCTGGTCTTAGGAGGGCTTCAGGTGGTTCACATGAAGCACCCTGAGGGGGACTTCTGGGAGTGCCAAGGTTCACCAAATAGTTGACCTCACCCGTCTTCTGCACTATAGTGTGGGGACCACTCCATTTGTCTTGGAGTGCCCCGGGAGCCACAGGCTCCAGGACCCACACTTTTTGCCCTGGCTTGTACACAGTTAGGACAGCCTTCTGATCATGCCACTGCTTTTGCAGCTCTTGGCTGGCCTGAAGGTTTTAGTGGCCTTTTTCATGTACTCAGCCATCCTGGATCTGAGACCAAGTACATAATCAACAATGTCTTGAGAGGTTGCTCCCAAACTTCCCTTACAAGTAAATGTGGATCTCTGGCAGGGTGTCCAAACGGAAGTTCAAAGGGGCTGTAGCCCACTCCCTTCTGAGGAACCTCTCTGTAGGCAAACCGGAGGCAGGGCAATAGGACATCCCATCTCCTCCTGAGTTTTTCAGAGAGTCCCATAATCATTCCTTTGGGAGTTTTGTTAAATCTCTCAACCAACCCATTAGTTTGGGGGTGGTAAGGGGTGGTGAACTTGTAAGTAACGCCGCATTCCTTTCACATGGCTTTTAAGGTATGCAGACATGAAGTTTGTACCTTTGTCTGATACCGCCTCTTTTGAAAAATACCCCCTCTGGAGAACATTCCCAGGAAGGCTTTTGCCAGTGCAAGAACTGTAGTGGTCCTTAGAGGTATGGCCTCTGGATACCCGGTGGCATGGTCCACCACCACCAGTATGAATCTGTTTCCAGAGGCAGTGGGAGGATCTAGGGGGGCAATAATATCCATCCCAACCCTCTCAAAGGGAACCCCAACCACTGGTAGTGGAATTAAGGGGGCCTTTAGGGTGCCACCTGTTTTGCCACTGGCTTGACACAGGAGCAACAAAACTCCTTTGTATCTTCAGACATGTGGGGCCGGTGAAAGTGTGGGACAAGTCTGTCCCAAGTCTTGCTTTGCCCCAAGTGACCTGCCGGGGTATGTCATGTGTCAGTTTCAACAAAAACTCTCTGTACTGCAGAGGTACTACCAGCCTCCTGGTGGCGCCAGGTTTGGGTTCCCCTGCTTCTGAGTATAGGAGATTGTCCTCTCAGTACATCTTGTGGGTTCCACTGGCATCCCCTGCTTCCTGAAGGACAACTTCTAGGCAGAGGCCCTCCTAATGCAAAACAGTACTGACCCTGTTCTTAATTAAAAAAAAAACATTCCATTCTGAACCTTGGTCTTGAAACCCCTCTACACTGCAGCCCACTGCTTTTAGTTGGGAAATTTGAGATTCCTATGCCCCCCTTCCAGATCTCACAGCCTAAGCTATGCCACGGATGTGGCCCTGGTTTTTCCTGATGTACATAGGGATTAATGCTCCCAACTACCAACTGTTCTAAACAGGCACTAAATAGAAGAAGTAGAAAAGATGTGTGCCAGTGGAGGCAGGACGACAAGTATCAAGGGGTGTTGGTGGCTGCTTGTTCGCTCTCATTGTTGTAGGAAAGCTTCACCCTGAGCCTGGCTGGCTGAGCCTTGTGTGATTTTCACACTGATAAAATCATGTCCAGTGTTCCTACAACAGGGCTATCTGACCAACAACACTGGGCTGGTTGTAATTGGGTGCTGTGGTATGCCATCCTGGGAAACTGCTCTGCCCAAGTTGCAATCAGGGTCGCAATCTGTGAGGCAATGGAGTCAGAGCTGCAAGGTCCTAAAACCGAGGCCAAGAGATAGGAAGCTTTTAGAAGCTATTTTTTAAGTAACATGAATTTGTATGCTAAATTATTTCCTGATCATTAATACCTTAGGCTTTCCTTCATAAAATCTTATGAGACTATTGTAAGTTTCCACTGTAAGGACTGTAAAAGTATGGAAGAACAATTAGATTTTGAATCTGGCTGACAGTGCACATGTAGCACTTCAATTTAAAATGACTGGTGTACAGTCCAAAGTGGTTCTTGCGCTATTTCCCATGTAACAGTAATTATTTTTGTATTTGCAGATGATGACAGTGTATGCATTAGTGATAACATTTCCAGTTCAGCTGGTAAGTGCATGTGCTATCTTATGGAAAAAGCATGGAAAGTAAATACTGCTAGAACAATAATTTGCCTGTGATTTTAAGTATTAAGTTTTAAAATCTATGCAGCTTTAGTGCAGTGTTGCTCGATAAAAGGCCATCCACCAACATAAATTACATCAAAACATGAGGCCTTTACAAACCCTCAGGGGGCACTCCAGTGGAGGAATACAGAACAGAAAGTATAACAATTTCAGGGTTTCAAATGTAACTACAAGTGATCTGAAAAACTGTGAACCTTCATGCTGTGTGTGCCCAAAAATGCAAGTGGCACCTCTCTAATGACACCCAGTGACATGGAGAACTTTAAGTGGGTATGGTCAAGATGGAGAAGTTAAAGATTTCCTCTGCGCCCCTCCTCTTTGCCTAAGTCACTGCTGTTCTGCTTCTGCAAGCTTGCATACATTTCTTTTCTCCCTTGTGGTCTACTTGTTCAGCCTCTTATTTTTTATCCTCCTTCCTTCTCTCTCAATGTTTCTTTTAACTTGTCACCTTCTATTGAATGCAGTCTGAAGGCAGTTGTTAATTAGATGTGCTGGAAATAAGGTAACTGCACATCACACTTTCCTAATTGAAGGATTTACATTTCTATTTTCCTGAGTTGTCCTAATATTGGATGATAAGTTTACCTTCATATCTTGCATCTTCCTCAGATAGCAGGACTTCTTGGTCTCTGTGCTCTTTTCGTTCCCTGTGCCGTGTCATCTTGAGCCGAACCCTTCTTATGTCTATTGCATCTTTGAGTATTATCTTTGTGTGGCTACCTACTTACTCAGTCCCTGGCATTAGTCGTGATGATACATTTCATAGCAGTGCTCGCTTTCGGACAGCTGGTTTTGTGGTCATGATCTGATAGAGACTTCTAACCACTGATTCCTTACTTTAGAATATTCCCCAGGTGTCAGACTGGATTCTGAAATTTCTTGAACAATCCCCTTGCTCAATGGTAGGTGGCGTTGGTCGGCTTTGTGTGGTGTGATCCACGCCTTAAATGACATGGACAGTGCCTATATAGACGCCACCCCAGAGCGCTGACCTCAGTTCCTTCTTTTCCGTCCATCGGATCTGGATCAAGCTCCCCTCCGTCTCTTTTTGACCGACTTTTTTCAACACTTTTTGTAGATGACTAGTGTGCCTTTCTTCTATTTTTTTCAGGGATGCCCTAGAAGAAGCCCACCAGATTCAAACTTGTGAAGCCTGTCATTGACAGATGTCAGTGACAGACCCCCACGTTTTGTGTCTGTGGTGCCAGAGAAGAAGCTACAACTTCATGTTGTGTGTAAAGAGTGCAAGCCTATGAACTGGTCGTTGGCCATGTAACTCCGTGCCACTCCAGGTTTTGTTCGTGTGGGAGATCTTGGGTCCAGTTCGGTCCTCGTCACTCTTCAAGACTTTTTCAGGTAAATCCCATAAGAATAGGTCCAAGAAGTCGAAGCACTCTGACTTCTCCACGTCCCTCCCATTCTTTGGACAACGCAAGAGAATGATGTCGCAAATCCCGGCCTCACTTGCAGGTGGTTTCTGTGCTGCCAGCATTGGAAACTATGTACGCTACACACTTCCCTAAAGTTCCTGGAGCCAGAGCAACCTCCTTCCAACTCTGAGACTTTTGTGAGATCATGAGCCTCATTTTTAGGCAGTCTATCCCCCCTGAAACACCTTCGTGTCCCACAGGTTTGGGAGGGTCTTCGATTGGGGCTCTGTCAGCTGGTCCACACTCAGGCCAGGCAGTCCTTTAGGATCTGTTGGTGGATCTGTATCGGCCCTGCCTGCGACTTCCATACCTTCTCCAGAGACCATTCCAGTGGCGCCGTTCCCTGCGCCCCCTAATGTGATTTCTGTCTCTGATACGGATCCAGACCCGCATCACACAACATTGCCTCCAGCGGCGACCTTGCCCACAGTGCCAGTTTCACTGAGGAACATGAATGGAGGAAATCTTAGTATCTATATACCTATACTTACCCCTTAGCAGAGATCATGGCCGATGACAACTGGATGTGGACTTTGCTGACATCAGTCGTCTAGATACCTAACCAGTCACTGGCCTCCACTCTCCTCCCACAGTGGCTGCAGATGAAGGGGACACTTTCGCAATGGTGGTCTGGAGCACAGCTGAAATCCTGGACCTACAGCTACCCATGGTTGAAGTCAAAACCAATGTCTTGGGCAGCACCATGGATCACCACCATCGCCTTACTCTCGGGGACCCAGCCTTTCTCTGCCATGACCCTACCCCTGGGAGCCTGAATGGTCCAGCAATCAACTTCCCGAGTTAGTCCCGGGGCATTCCCCTTGACACCACTGGATAAGAAATCCAAGAGGCTGGATACCTTTTGGTAATAGGGTTTTCTCTTCCGCCAGCCTGTCACTGTGGTCTGTGAACACTGCATGCTTATTGGGCTGTTATTACCATACTGTGTGGGATTGGATTGCGCAACTGCTGCCTGTGATCCTGGATGAGACCCGGACTATACTCTCTGTAGGAAAATGCCTCTGATGGCATGGTTACCCCCTAAGATTTTGCCTTTTGTTAATGCTATGTATGATTTAAAGTGTGCTGGGTCCCTGCTAACCAGGTCCCAGCACCTGTGTTCTTTCCTTAAACTGGCACACAGATAAGTCCTTGTAAATGGTTACCCTGGTACCAAGGGCCCTGTGGCCAGGGAAGGTCTCTAAGGGCTGCAGCATGTATTATGCCACCCTGGGGACCCATCACTCAGCACATGCACACACTGCCTCACAGCTTGTGTGTGTTGGTGGGGAGAAAAATAATAAGTCAACATGGTACTCCCCTCAGAGTGCCATGCCCACAACCCATAACCTGTGGCCTAGGTAAGTCACCCCTCTAGCAGGCCGTACAGCCCTAAGGCAGGGTGCACTATACCACAGGTGAGGGCATAGTTGCATGAGCACTTTACCCCTGCAGTGTCTAAGCCAATTCTTAGACATTGTAAGCGCAGGGTAGCCATAAAGAGTATATGGTCTGGGAGTTTTGTCAAACACGAACTCCACAGTTCCATAATGGCTACACTGAATACTGGGAAGTTTGGTATCAAACTTCTCAGCACAATAAATCCACACTGATGCCGGTGTGGGATTTATTGAGAAATGCACACAGAGGGCATCTTAAGATTCCCCCTGTGCCCCAGCCCAATTACAAGTGCTAGGCTGACCAGTTTCTGCCAGCCTGCCACATCCAGACCGGTTTCTGGCCACATGGGGTGGTGAATGCCTTTGTGCACTCTGTTGCCAGGAACAAAGCCTGTACTGAGTGGAGGTGCTTCACACCTCCCCCTGCAGGAACTGTAACACCTGGCGGTGAGCCTCAAAGGCTCAAGCCTGGTGTTACAGCGCCCCATGCACTCCAGCTAGTGGAGATGACCCCCCCCCCTGTTTTCCCCCGGAGACAGCCCCCACTTTTGGTGGCAAGCCCGAGTGAGATAATGAGAAAAACAAGGAGGAGTCACACACCAGCCAGGACAGGCCCTAAGATGTCCTGAGCTGAGGTGACCCCTGCCTTAGGAAATCCTCTATCTTGTTTTGGAGGATTCCCCCAATAGGATTTACATTCTCCCAGTCTATTTCTGACAGACGAGACGCAGCAAAGTTGACAATCAGATGGGGGTTGTTAATGACCAACTCACTGAGCAGAGCCATTGCTTTCTCGATGGCGCTTCGACCTCACACCTGGTTGAGGAACACTGGCTTTTTGGAGGATGTCCAAGCCTCATTCATGATGACCTTTTGAAGTCTTTGGAGACCAGAAGGATTCAACCTTGGGGAGACTGAAAGACAGTACAGACACTGCTAGGTCGTTTGGGTTCTCTGTGACCCCACAAGTCTCATTCCTCCTTATACCCATTCCACAGCTGTGCCCATTCCCCCATAGCCACCATGGCGGGCAGGCTCAGTCATTTCGTGGCCAAGGGCGCAGTTCCCACAAGCCTCGTGGAGCCCAAAGCCAGAGTTCTGGCCAATCCGCTCCCACACCCACCTCCAGCAGCCACACAGTCAAAGTCTCTGTAATTTACCCTCAATCCAACATGGATATCCAGTTGGCAGCAGAATCCGATCCCCCTCTCAACCAATGGCTGGAAATCACAACAGATAAATGGGTGCTTCAGATTGTCCAACAGGGTTACTCCCTCCCCTTCCAACAAACCCCGGCACCACTTCTTTTGCCACCAGATGGTCTAGCAGAAGACTACCTTGCACACTTGCATCAGGAAGTACTGGCCAAAGGAGCAGTTCACACTGTGTGCCAGCATCAGAAGAAGGTGGACGTTGCTATTCCCGCTACTTTCTGGTGCCAAAGAAGGATCCGTTCTATGCTAGATTGTTTCTCTCTCAATTAATACTTGAAAAAGGAACAATTCAAGATGGTTACCCGGGCTCAGGACTTAGCTGCCCTCAACCCTGGAGACTGGGGTACCTTTGGACCTGCAGGACAACTATTTTTACATTCACATCCTACCTTCCCACAGACGTTACCTGCGGTTCACTCTGGGTGGAGTATTATCAGTTTGCTGTGCTCTCCTTTGGTCTTACCAGTGTCCCTCGGTGTGTTCACCAAAGTCATGGTGGAGCTTGCAGCACACCTGCAGAAGTCATGGTTTCCATTCTTCCCCTACCTTGGCGATTGGCCGTAGAAGGTAAACTCACCCCTTTTGTTGCCGCTGTTCTGAATATAGTGCAGTTTTGGGCCTATCCTCCAGAACAGTTAGCCCAGGATGTATGATTCCAATGTTTCATCGTCTGTCCTGGATTTCAGTGAGGCTGGCTCAGACGCTGCTGGGTCTTATCATCTCTTGCATTGTGTTGGTAAAACATGCCAGTTGGCATAGGGTGGTTTTGCAGTGGGACTGGAAGACCCAGTGGGCAGAGCATCAGGGAAATCTTTCCCATCTGGTCCAGATATTGGAGGGAACTAAAACGACTTGCTCTGGTCAATCACGTATCGCAGTTAGGTCAATGGTAGACCTCTCTCTCTTCACCACCCAGAACACACAGTAGTCCCAGATGCATCACTCTTTGGTTGCAGCAGCCACTTGAGAGAGGTGGATATCAGAACCCTCTGGTCTCTGGTGGAATCCCTGCTCAACATCAATCTTTTGAAACTGAGAGCAATTTGATTTGCACTAAAATCATTTCTTCTTTCCATAAAGGAAAGGTGTAAGGAAATGCCTCCTTGGCATGGTTACCCCCTGACTTTTTGCCTTTGCTGATGCCAAGATATGATTTGAAAGTGTCCTGGGACCCTGCCAACCAGGCCCCAGCACCAGTGTTCTTTCTCTAAACTGTACCTTTGTCTCCACAATTGTCACAACCCTGGCACCCAGGTGAGTCCCTTGTAACTGGTACCTCTGGTACCAAGGGCCCTGATGCCAGGGATGGTCTCTAAGGGCTGCAGCATGTCTTATGCCACCCAGGGGACCCCTCACTCAGCACATACACACTGCTTGCCAGCTTGTGTGTGCTGGTGGGGAGAAAATGACTAAGTCGACATGGCACTCCCCTCAGAGTGCCATGCCAACCTCACACTGCCAATGGCATTGGTAAGTCACCCCTCTAGCAGACCTTACAGCCCTAAGGCAGGGTGCACTATACCACAGGTGAGGGCATATGTGCATGAGCACTATGCCCCTACAGTGTCTAAGCAAAACCTTAGACATTGTAAGTGCAGGGTAGCCATAAGAGTATATGGTCTGGGAGTCTGTCAAACACGAACTCTACAGCACCATAATGGCTACACTGAAAACTGTGACGTTTGGTATCAAACTTCTCAGCACAATAAATGCACACTGATGCCAGTATGCACTTTATTGTAAAAATACACCCAGAGGGCATCTTAGAGATGCCCCCTGAAAACATACCTGACTTCCAGTGTGGGCTGACTAGTTTTTACCAGCCTGCCACACACCAGACATGATGTTGGCCACACGGGGAGAGAGCCTTTGTCACTCTGTGGCCAGGAACAAAGCCTGTACTGGGTGGAGGTGCTTCTCACCTCCCCCTGCAGGAACTGTAACACCTGGCGGTGAGCCTTCAAAGGCTCACCTCCTTTGTTACCTGCACCACAGGGCATCCCAGCTAGTGGAGATGCCCGCCCCTCCGGCCACTGCCCCCACTTTTGGCGGCAAGGCTGGAGGAGATAATGAGGAAAACAAGGAGGAGTCGTGCCCCAGTCAGGACAGCCCCTAAGGTGTCCTGAGCTGAGGTGACTCTGCCTTTTAGAAATCCTCCATCTTGCAGATGGAGGTTCTCTTCCAGGGGATCCTCATCAATAGTCATAAACATTGAATATTCCCGCCCTTGTGCGGGGACCCCGGAGCATATATATATAAAATACATACATATTATCATGTGTAAAACAGCAATGCAGGCTATAATCATAAATAGGCTAAAATGCTTTATTTCTATGCAAGTTTTTTTTTTTTTTTTTTTTTTTTTTTTTTTTATATTATAAAATCACAATAGATCATAAATATCTACCTAAGCCCCAAAAACTGGACTTAGGGAAGTAAACAGCAGTAAATATCAGAGAAAAATAGAAAAAACCACATTGAAAAACAATGAAGCATTCTTAGCCAATAGGCTGCATGCAGGTTAACACAGGAGAACCATAAAAACTTTGGCACCGTGCCTTTAAGACCCTGAGCACCTCCAGTATCCCACCATGCCTCAGGGGTGAAGGGAAGGTGACAGTTGGTTCACAGTTAGGTCAGTTCTTTTTTCCGGCTTCTTCTGAGAGGATCCTGGAGCATTGAGCTCTCAGTTTTTCTGAGTTTTCCTCGACTGGAATTGTCTGGTGAAACGGAGAACCTATCGACAGGTGAGGTCTGTGCATCCACCATTGTAGTGATTGAAAAGCCACTGCTGGTAGTCGAACTCTGTCCTCCCAGTGACCAGTCTTTTGGCTCCAATTGTTCTCTAATGCCTCCTGAAGGGGCCTCATGCGTAGCCTGGCATTCGGGACAATGAAGATGCATGAAGCCATGGAGCCCAGAAGCGATGTCACCTGACGAGCTGTAGGTGCATCGGCTGTTAATAGATGTTGACACTTCCTGTGGATTGATAAAAGTCGTTCCTCCGAAGGATACACTCTTTGGAGCTCTGTGTTTAGTATCGCTCCCAGGTAGTGGAGGTTTTGTGTTGGAATCAAGGTTGACTTGTCGTGGTTGATTTGAAGACCTAGAGACTCGAAAGTTCTTAGAACGATATCTCGATGTTTTCTCGCCTGATCCGGAGATGAGTCCTTCACTAGCCAGTCGTCCAGGTAGGGGTAGACGAATATTTTTTGTCTTCGAAGGTGTGCCGCTACCACTGCTACACATTTTGAAAAGACTCGGGGTGCAGACTTCAGGCCGAATGGAAGGACTCTGAATTGGTAGTGCTGTGACGCTATCTGGAAACGTAAAAATTTCCGATGTTTGGTTGCTATTGGGATGTGAAAATATGCATCCTGTAGGTCGATGGAGCACATCCAGTCTCCCTGATGCAGTTGCGGGACAATCTGGTGAAGGGCTAGCATCCTGAACTTTTGTTTTCTTATGTACTTGTTCAGGAGCCGTAAGTCCAGAATTGGTCTGAAGAGGCCCTGTTGACCTTTTTTCGCCACCAGAAAGTAACGGGAGTACACCCCTTTTCCTTTTTGTGCCGGAGGAACCTTTTCTACAGCTTTCTTTTGTAGGAGTGCGAGAACTTCCTTGCGTAGCAGGCTGAGATGAGAAGGAAAACACCTTGCTGGCGGCAAGTGTGGAGGAGGTTTTTTGAAAAGGAGAGAATAGCCATGTTCGACAATATTGAGCACCCATTTGTCTTTTGTGATTGAGTGCCACTCGCGAAGATGATGCGTAACACTTCCCCCCACCGGAGTGGTGCACAGTGTTGAGGGAAGCAATGCCTCATTGCTTTGATGGTGTCTTTGCTGTAGACTGTTGAGGTCTACTTGACCCTCTGTCTCTTGTGGGTCTACGTGCCTGAAACAGGGGACGTCCCTGTCGTTGTTGTGGCCTTTGAGACCAGTGAGGGGTTTGAACCCTCTGCTGGAATGGTCATCTGTCATACGGCCTGTACCTCCGCCTGAAGTCTTTTTTACGTTCCAGGCCCACTGCCCTCATCGTGTCGACTTCCGTTTTCATTCGGGCCATCTCTTCATCCGCGTGGGTACCGAACAACGAACTCCCGCTGAATGGGAGGTTCAAAATGCGCTGCTGTGCTTCCTGTTTCAGACCCGTGAGCCGTAGCCAGGAAGACCTCCTAGCGCAGATTCCGTGCGCATACCCATGCGCAGCCAAATCCGCCCCGTCCGCCGCCGCGCTGATGACCTGGTTAGATACTAGGCCCCCTTCCTGCAAGATTTCCTGGAAGTCCTGTCTATCTTCCCTGGGCAACTTTTCTGTAAATCTGTGGAGTGAGTCCCACAGAGAGCGGTCATATCTGCCCAGAAGTGCTGAGGCGCTGGAGACCTTCATAGCAGATGCCGCCGTACCGCACATCTTTCTCCCCAGAGAGTCTAGGTGTCTGCTCTCCTTATCCGGGGGGACTGTGGAAGATGATGCCACAGAGTGTGTTTTTCTAGCTGCGGCTAAGATCACAGAGTCCGGTGGCGGATCCTTCCGCAGGAATAAAGGATCTTGTTCCGGAGCTTTGTATTTCTTTTGAATCCTAGCCGGGGCAGACTTGAGAGTGGCTGGAGACAGAAAAGTGTCCATAGTCGGTTGCAGCAAACCCGGTACTAGTGGCAGCAGTTTTCTCGAGACTGATCTGTGTTGTAGGGTCTCAAAGATAACTGAGGATGAGGTGGCCGGCTCCGGTACCTCAATATTTAGCTTCTGCGCTCCCCTTAGAAGAACCTCATTAAAAGTGGTGATATCATCCACCGGGGAAATCCTAGCAGGTGGAGAATCTGTGAGTGTGGGGGAGTAGCGCCCCACAGACGATCCTGAAGAAGACCAAGAAGGTGATCTTCTGCGTGGTGTTCGTGACCTGGTTCTCCTTCGGGAACGGGACCTGCTCCGAGAGGCTGTAGCAGAGTGTGCAGGTCTTGTGGTCGGCTGACGAGAAGCAGAACGAGCCCGTCCTGCTCTAGCTGTAGGCGATGGCGTTCTCGGTAATGAGGCAGTAGGAGAATACATCCTCGAGTATTGTGAATCCGGGGATGCTGTGATGGGAGAAACATGCCCCGATGCTCTGGAATGGGATGATGCACTCCTTATAGAGACCACCGGTGAGGGAGCTTTGTCCGCTGGCTCTACTGCCTGTGACACAGCTGAAGGTTGTGTCGACGTCGATTGCATCCTCGACGTCGAAGGTTGCGATGGCTGGTCTGCTTTCGACGTCGAAGGTCTTGACGTCGGAGGTCTTGCCGTCGAGTGTCTTGACGCCGATCGCCTATCGCGGGACCTGGACCTACTCGCCGTCGTGTGTCTCGACGTTGAGTGGCGAGTGGTCGACGGCGGATGTTCATGCCGTCGAGGTGTTTTTGGTGTCGTGTCCTTCGACGCCAAGGGGTGAGACGTTCTCAACGGCGAACGGGAGCGCCGGAGATGACTCGACGCCGAACGGCGGCCTGCCGTCGACGGAGATGTACCCCTGTGTCCATGCTTCGACGTTTTGTCCCTCGACGTCGGTCTGGTCGCCGTCGACGGCGATCTATGCCGGTGAGACGGTGGTGCCGATGACGTCGATGGAGAACAAACAGGTACAATCCTACCTGTCGACGTCGATCGGGCCATTCCTTCTGCTGTAGGTCTGGGAAGTGAAGAGGATGTTGACTTTTTCCTCTCCTGAAGCCCATGTAGCCTGATCTTCTCTCTGTCTTTGAGAGTCCTCCTTGACATGTTCTTACAATACTTGCAGGTGTCAGGACAGTGACTCTGTGGCAGGCAGACAATACACAGAGAGTGTGGGTCTGACTGGGCTTTCTTCTTCCCACAAGAGGGACATTTTACAAAAAGAGATGGCATTTTTCTGTCAGAAAAAACCTTCCTAGCTCAGACAAAGATGTTACTTGTCGAGTGAAAAGTGAAAAAACGCTTTTTTAAAGAATTTTTCTGAGGAAAACTCAGAAAAACTGAGAGCTCAATGCTCCAGGATCCTCTCAGAAGAAGCCGGAAAAAAGAACTGACCTAACTGTGAACCAACTGTCACCTTCCCTTCACCCCTGAGGCATGGTGGGATACTGGAGGTGCTCAGGGTCTTAAAGGCACGGTGCCAAAGTTTTTATGGTTCTCCTGTGTTAACCTGCATGCAGCCTATTGGCTAAGAATGCTTCATTGTTTTTCAATGTGGTTTTTTCTATTTTTCTCTGATATTTACTGCTGTTTACTTCCCTAAGTCCAGTTTTTGGGGCTTAGGTAGATATTTATGATCTATTGTGATTTTATAATATAAAAAAAAAAAAAAAAAAAAAAAAAAACTTGCATAGAAATAAAGCATTTTAGCCTATTTATGATTATAGCCTGCATTGCTGTTTTACACATGATAATATGTATGTATTTTATATATATATGCTCCGGGGTCCCCGCACAAGGGCGGGAATATTCAATGTTTATGACTTTGATGAGGATACCCCTGGAAGAGAACTAGGATTTACAGGTAAGTAACTAATCCATTCCCCCAATAGGATTAGGGATGTGCCCCCCTCCCCACAGGGAGGAGGCACAAAGAGGGTGTAGCCACCCTCCGGGCCAGTAGCCATTGGCTACTGCCCTCCCAGACCTAAACACACCCTTAAATTGAGTATTTAGGGGCTCCCAGATCCGAGGAAGATAGATTCCTGTAACCTAAAGAAGAAGAAGGACTGCTGACCTGAAGCCCTGCAGTGAAGACGGAGACGACAACTGATTTGGCCCCTGCCACACCGGCCTGTCTCCCTACTTCGAAGAAAACTGCAACAGCGACGCATCCAACAGGGTCCAGCGACCTCTGAGGCGTAAGAGGACTACCCTGCATCTGAAGGACCAAGAAGCTCCCGAGAACAGCAGTCCTGTTCAAGAAACTGCAACTTTTTGAAACAAAGAAGCAACTTTTAAAGACCACACGTTTCCCACCAGAAGTGTGAGACTTTCCACTCTGCACCCGACGCCCCTGGCTCAACCTGCGGAAAAATAACACTACAGGGAGGACTCCCCGGCAACTGTGAGCCCGTGAGTAGCCAGAGTTGACCCCCCTGAGCCCTCACAGCGATGCCTGCAGACGAAATCCAGAGGCTCCTCCTGACCGCGACTGCCTGCTTCAAGGAACCCGACGCCTGGAAACCACACTGCACCCGCAGCCCCCAGGACCTGAAGGAACTGCACTCCAGTGCAGGAGCGACCACCCCAGGCGACCCTCTGCCTAACCCAGGTGGTGGCTACCCCGAGGAGGCCCCCCCGTGCCTGCCTGCATCGTTGAAGAGACCCCCGGGTCTCCCCATTGATTCCTATTGAAAACCCGACACCTGTTTGCATTCTGCACCCGGCCGCCCCTGTGCCGCTGAGGGTGTACTTTCTGTGCCTGCTTGTGTCACCCCCCCCCCCCTTGGTGCCCTACAAAACCCCCCTGGTCTGCCCTACGAAGTCACGGGTACTTACCTGCTGGCAGACTGGAACCAAGCCAAACCTATTTCCATTGAAGCCTATGTGTTTTGGGCACCACTTTGACCTCTGCACCTGACCGGCCCTGAGCTGCTGGTGTGGTAACTTTGGGGTTGCCTTGAACCCCCAACGGTGGGCTACCTTGGACCCAACTTTGAACCCTGTAAGTGTTTTACTTACCTGTGAACTTAACAATTACTTAACTCCCCCAGGAACTGTTGATTTTTGCAGTGTCCACTTTTAAAATAGCTTATTGCAATTTTTGTCAAAACTGTACATGCTATTGTGATAATTCAAAGTTCCTAAGATACCTGAGTGAAATACCTTTCATTTAAAGTATTGTTTGTAAATCTTGAACCTGTAGTTCTTAAAATAAACTAGAAAATAAATTTTTCTATATAAAAACATAATGGCCTGGAATTGTCTTTGAGTGTGTGTTCCTCATTTATTGCCTGTGTGTGTACAATAAATGCTTAACACTACCCTCTGGTAAGCCTACTGCTCGACCACACTACCACAAAATAGAGCATTAGAATTATCTCTTTTTGCCACTATCTTACCTCTAAGGGGAACCCTTGGACTCTGTGCACACTATTTCTTACTTTGAAATAGTGTATACAGAACCAACTTCCTACAAAAGGCGTTCACCGAAAACACCACCACCATGTGATATTGCAGCAAGCAGGGTGGGGTGGGTTTGAGGAACCTACGATCCAGAGACTCTTTGCCCATGGACATGGCTGGAACATAAGGACATATTTTTGGTGGTTAAACAGCTAGTGGACTCAGCTTGCGATATATAGCAGATCATGAATGGCATATTGATCTGGAAGTGGTGCAAAGTCTGTTCTGAGATTGGGAAGAGCCTAGGTCAGGTTTGTTCACCACCAGCAAGAACACCTAATGGCAGCAGTTCTGCACGCTGAAGATTTCCAGGTGGCTCTCCGTGAAGATGCATTTTGTCTCGAGTAGAGCTCAGGACTCCTATACACTTTTCATACAATACCACTCCAGTCCAGAATTCTCAAGAAGATTAAGAACATCTGGGCTACCATTTTAGTGGCTCTGCAGTGGGCACAGAGAGTATGGTATTCCCAAACTCCTAAGCATGAGCATCTTTCCTCTAGTCTGGGTGCCCATTTGGAAGGATCTTCTGTTGCCGAAACAGGGCGCAGGGTACTGCATCCAAACCCATCCATTCTCCACCTACATGTGTGGAGATTTAGCTGCAACAGTTGAGGGTGTTTGATCTCCCTCCTGAAGTATGCACTGTTTTCTTCCAAAGCTATT
Source organism: Pleurodeles waltl (assembly GCF_031143425.1). Classification (NCBI taxonomy): domain Eukaryota; kingdom Metazoa; phylum Chordata; class Amphibia; order Caudata; family Salamandridae; genus Pleurodeles; species Pleurodeles waltl. Next base: position 1,799,138,337 of record NC_090444.1, on the reverse strand, counting down.
TATACCTGCTGATGGGACAGGTTTGTGGCTTGTTGTGCATTAGAATCAGTTGATTTCTATGTGCACCCTTGTCTGAAGTTCTCCGTTTCGTTCTATCCCTGGCCCGGCGAGGCTTTGCTTTAGGCAAAGTGAAAGGATAGCTGTCCCCCATTGATGAACTCAAAGTCCATACGAGACCATGAGGCAAAACTCTGTTGCTAAGCACTGGAAGACTCTGCAGCAGACAGGTCCAAGTTGAAGGGACAATCCTGGTCTCGTTTCTGTTCTAGAAGTCACAGGTGTTGATCCCATTGTCCATCGTCGTTGAACTTCAAGTTTTCCGTTAAGTTGAAGAACAAACATAAAAAATACAAGCAGGGCTCAGACCCTTCACTTCACTCACATACTCGTGAGAAGGCATTGCCATGTCAGTCAGTCTTGCTTCTGAAATCGGTCGACGTCAGAGCCCATCCCGCAACTTGTCCCAGCACAACTTGAGTGTCTGAGACTAGACTATCTTTGACACCAAGGTAGATGGAAGAGTTCCATGAGGGCATGCTCCCACTCTTTGGATCAATGCCAACTCCCTCTGGTGCGCTTCATAACCAGCTGGATTCTTTTATTAATGAATTTATAGTCCGGGTCACAGAACAGGGATAACAGGAGGGCCAGTGAGGAATCTGCAGTAAGGTAACGTCTCTACAAGAAAGAGAAATACTGAAGGTTAATAATTTGTTCTCTAGAGACTCATGCAGCATTGATGGTGTGGCACTCCATGCATACAACGCTTTGACAACACTTTTGGCATTGAGAAACTGTAGGAGAGCAATAATACAACTGTATCAGTCCTTTGTATGGAAGACTAAAGTGTCTGTGACTACAGGATACCTGGACTACAAATTTGAATAAAGATCTAACGGACTGTGAGTTACCCATGTACAATTTTCAGAAATGTTGGATTTACACTGACACAATATAACACATTGCACTAATCTTTGGCTTAGTTGCCTTCACAAAATATTTCTGTCTGTGCCAAACACGCCCCTTGGTTAACACACAGGGAACACTTGCTTGGTTCATATGCTCACAGATTGGCCCCAGGGAGGCAAGCATGCCTTAAGTCCAGCAGATTATTTAGTAATGTGCATGTGAGTCTAATGGTCCTCCCATTTGATGACTCTGGCCTATTCCGAGATGAAGCTGACTCAGCCCTAGAGAGAATCAAGGAAGAAAGGGATACTGCCTGTCACTGAGATTGCAGTCCCTTAGCCTGAGATTACAGGAAGTACAGCAAGCTGTGAGGCACCTCAAAAGTATTTGTCTTTCCCCAGAGTCAGGGTGCTATGCGCTTGATGGCTGTCTTCCTCTTGGCATTTTGTTGTCCACTGACTTGTTGAGGTGACAACGTTTGTTGAAGTCCTATCGAGCTCTACAGAAGTCCAGTCGCCAGTGGGCTACCTGTTGCCCTGTACAGCAGTTTCCTTCTTTTAGCGGTAACTTGCCTTCTGGGCCACTCAGTTACACCTCGACGACTCTCTCGAGAGTCCACCAAATTTGGTACAGCTTTGGAGCATCTGGGCTTCATACTTCAGGCTGCATCCGGACGAGGAGAGATGTTCTGAAGACCTCTGCTACCAATTCGCCAGGCAGTCTACCTCAGCTTTTGGGACCCAGTGCTGTGAACAGAAGGCCAGCCAACTGACCCTTGGAGTCTCTTGCTTCTGGCTGGGCTCAGGAGTTGGCTTCTCTACAAGAAGGACACAGCAGGCATAGTTCATTCCTTTTCTATCCGAAGGTGCAGCAGGTGATGTCCAACTTTCATGCAGCTTTCCTCCGCCAGATCCTTTGTACATCAGAATAGTTCTTCTTCTGTTGTGTTCTCCAGTCCACAAGCTCTGGGTGTCAGGTATGCCCTTTTTTTGCTCAGAGAGTGCTATCAGGGGAGGTTGCGATCACTAACCAATGGGCTTCCATGTCCTCTCCCTTCTGATGGCTACCTCCTCTGAAGTGTGTATCTACCTATCCCACAAGGCTCCATTTTGTCTACTTCCACCATGGCAGAACCCCTCTCACGGCATGCAGATCTCTCTAGCGAAACCCACAGCTGTGGAAATCAGTGGGGGCTACACGTCACTAAAAGCTGATTTGACAACACTTGTTCTCTCCCCGTCCTTAGCACTGGCTTGTCTACCTAAACAATAAAGCAGCCACTTTCCCAAATGTTTGGCACTTGCCTTTCAAAGGTGGCTTCTCCTTTGAAGCTCGTATCTTTGGGGAGCCCATCTGTTTGAGTCACTTCTTTCGTGGGTATGGATATCTATATTTTTCTATAGCTCTCTAATTTGTTTGATTGGAGACTTCAATATCTATAGTGGCCAGGTTAAAAAAAAAAAGTAGTAAGTCTGCAGTCATGGAAATAGCTCCTTGAATGGGTGCAAATTTAATAATTTATTGGAATTCACAAACATTGGCAGTAGTAGGCTTGGAAAACTGAGCCAGCCTCAGGTTTCAGGCATACTGCAGGCAATCAGACACCCAAAAATTGATGGGATGAATGAATGCTAATAGTCCAACCCGTGGCAATTGTTTGGGGTACCATTCCAACCCATTGTTTTTCGCCCACAGTGCCCCTCTAGGCAGAGGCCCACCTAATGCAAAACAGTACTGACCCTGTTCTTGATTTAAAAAAAAAAAATAGTCTATTCCGAACCTTGGTTTTCAAACCCCTCTACACTGCAGCCCACTGCTTTTAGTTGGGAAATTTGAGATTCCTATGCCCCCCTTCCAGATCTCACAGACTAAGCTATGCCACGGATGTGGCCCTGGTTTTTCCTGATGTACATAGGGATTAATGCTCCCAACTACCAACTGTTCTAAACAGGCACTAAATAGAAGAAGTAGAAAAGATGTGTGCCAGTGGAGGCAGGACGACGAGTATCAAGGGGTGTTGGTGTCTGCTTGTGCGCTCTCATTGTTGTAGGAAAGCTTCACCCTGGGCCTGGCTGGCTGAGCCATGTGTGATTTTCACACTGATAAAATCATGTCCAGTGTTCCTGCAACAGGGCTATCTGACCAACAACACTGGGCTGGTTGTAATTGGGTGCCGTGGTATGCCATCCTGGGAAACTGCTCTGCCCCAGTTGCAATCAGGGTCGCTATCTGTGAGGCAATGGAGTCCGAGCTGCAAGGTCCTAAAACCGAGGCAAAGAGATAGGAAGCTTCTAGAAGCTATTTTTTAAGTAACATAAATTTGTATGCTAAATTATTTCCTGATCATTAATATCTTAGGCTTTCCTTCATAAAATCTTATGAGACTATTGTAAGTTTCCACTGTAAGGACTGTAAAAGTATGGAAGAACAATTAGGTTTTTGAGTCTGGCTGAGAGTGCACATGTAGCACTTTAATTTAAAATGACTGGTGTAGAGGCCGAAGTGGTTCTTGCGCTATTTCCCATGTAACAGTATTTATTTTTGTATTTGCAGATGATGACTGTGTATGCATTAGTGATAACATTTCCAGTTCAGCTGGTAAGTGCATGTGCTATCTTACGGAAAAAGCATGGAAAGTAAATACTGCTAGAACAATAATTTGCTTGTGATTTTAAGTATTAAGTTTTAAAATCTATGCAGCTTTAGTGCAGTGTTGCTCGATAAATGGCCATCCACCAACATAAATTACATCAAAACATGAGGCCTTTACAAACCCTCAGGGGGCAAACCAGTGGAGGAATACAGAACAGAAAGTATACATTTAGAGCATGTTTCATATAACAATTCAGGGTTTCAAATGTAACTACAAGTGATCTGAAAAACTGTGAACCTTCATGCTGTGTGTGCCCAAAGATGCAAGTGGCACCTCTCTAATGACACCCAGTGACACGGAGAACTTTAAGTGGGTATGGTCAAGATGGAGAAGTTGAAGATTTCCTCTGCGCCCCTCCTCTTTACCTAAGTTACTGCTGTTATGCTTCTGAAAGCTTGCATACATTTGCTTTTCTCCATTGGGGTCTACTTGCTCAGCCTCTTATTTTTTATCCTCCTTCCTGCTCTCTGTGTTCCTTTTAACTTGTCACCTTCCAGTGAATGCAGTCTGAAGGCAGTTGTTAATGAGATGAGCTGGAAATAAGGTAACTGCACCTCACACTTTCCTATTTGAAGGTTTTACATTTCTATTTTTCTGAGTTGTCTTAATATTGGATGATAAGTTTACCTTCATATCTCGCATCTTCCTCAGGTAGCAGGGCTTCTTGTTCTCTGTGCTCTTTTCGTGCCCTGCGACATGTCATCTTGAGCCGAACCCTTCTTGTGTCTGTTGCATCTTTGAGTATTATTTTTGTGTGGCTACCTGCTCACTCAGCCCCTGGAATTAGCCGTGATGATACATTTTCATAGCAGTGCTCACTTTCTGACAGCTGGTTTTGTGGTCGTGATCTGATAGAGACTTCTACCCACTGATTCCTAACCTTAGAATATTCTCCAGGGGTCAGACTGGATTCTGAAATTTCGTGAACAATCCCCTTGCTCGTTGGTCGGCTTTGTGTGGCGTCATCCGCGCCTTAAATGACATGGACAGTGCCTATGTAGACGCCACCCCAGAGCGCTGACCTCAGTTCCTTCTTTTCCGTGCCATCGGATCTCGATTAAGCTCCCCTCTTTCTCTTTTTGACTGACTTTTTTCGACACTATTTGTAGATGACTAGTGTGCCTTTTTTCTATTTTTTCAGGGATGCCCTATAGGAAACCCACTGGATTCAAACCTTGTGAAGCATGTCATTGACAGATGTCGTTGACGGACCCCACTTGGTGTGTCTGTGGTGCCGGAGAAGGAGCTACAACTCCATGCTGTGTGTAAAGAGTGCAAGCCTATGAACTGAAAGGCCATCTGAAAGCAGGCCATTAAACTCTTGGTCGCTTGCCATGTAACTCCGTGCCACTCCTGGTCTTGTTTGCGCGGGAGATCTTGGGTCTGGTTCGGTCCTCGTCACTCTTCAAAACTTCTTCAGTTAAGTCCCATAAGAATAAGTCCAAGAAGTCAAAGCACTCTTTGACTTCTCCATGTCCCTCCCATTCTTTGGTCAACGCAAGAGAATGATGCCGCAAATCCCGACCTCACTTGCAGGTGGTTCCTGTGCAGCCAGCATTGGAAACTGGGTCCGCTCCACACTTCCCTAAAGTTCCTGGAGCCAGAGCAACCTCCTTCCAACTGTTGAGATTTTTGTAAGATCATGAGCCTCATTTTTAGGTGGGCTAGCCCCTCTGGAGCACCTTTGTGTCCCATAGGTTTGGGAAGATCTTCGACTGGGGCTCTGTCAGCGGGTCCACACTCCAGGCAGTCCTTTAGGATCTGTTAGTGGATCTATATTGGCCCTGCCTGCGACTTCCATGCCTTCTCCGGAGACCATTCCAGTGGCGTCGTTACTGGCGCCCCCAATGTGATTTCCGTCTCTGATATGGAGCCAGACCCGCATCTCACAACATTGCTTCCAGCGCCGACCAGTCCCACACTGCCTGAATTGAAGACAGAGCCCTATTTCACGGCTGGTTTCACTGAGGAACATGAATGGAGGAAGTCTTAGTATCTATATACCTATACTTACCCCTTAGCAGAGACCATAGCCAATGACAGCTGGATGTGGACTTTGCTGACATAAGTTGTCTGGATACCTCACCAGTCACTGGCCTCCACTCTCCTCCCACAGTGGCTGCAGATGAAGGGGCCTCTTTCACAATAGTGGTCTGGAGCGCAGCTGAAATCCTGGACCTACATCTACACATGGTTCAAGTCAAAACCAGTGCCATGGACAGCACCATGGCTCGCCACCATCGCCCTGCTCCTGGGAACCCAGCCTTTCTCTGCCATGACCCTATTCCTGGAAGCCTGGATGGTCCAGCATTCAACTTCCCGAATCAGTCCCAGGGCATTCCCTTTGACACCACTGGATAAGGAATCCAAGAGGCTGGATACCTTTTCTCTTCCGCCAGCCTGCCATTATGAACACTGCATGCTTATTGTGCTGTTATTACCATACTGTGTGGGATTGGACTGCGCTCGTGCTGCCTATGGTCGTGGATGAGGCTCGGGCTATACTCTGCGCCCATGGCTATACTCTCCCAATCTATTTCTGACAGGCGAGACGCAGCAAAGTTGACAATCAGATGTGGGTTGTTTATGACCGACTCACTGAGCAGAGCTGTTGCTTTCTCGTGGCGCTTCAACCTCACACCTGGTTGAGGAACACTGGCTTTTTGTGATGTCCAAGCCTCATTCATAGACATGCCCTCCCTTTGATGTCTTTGGAGACAAGAAGGATTCGACCTTGGGCATCCTGAATGACAGTAGGGCCACTGCTATGTCGTTGGGGTTCTCTGTGACCCCGCAATAGTCTCATTCCTCCTTACACCCATTCCACAGTTGTGTCCATTCCCCCATAGCCACCACGATGGGCAGGCTCAGTCGTTTCATGGCCATGGGCGCAGCTCCCACAAGCCACATGGAGCCCAAAGCCAGAGTTCTGGCCAAGCCGCTCCCCCAAACCCCCACCAGCCACACAGTCAGTCTCTTTAATTTGCCCTCAATCCAACGTGGATATCCAGTTGGCAGCAGAATCCGATACCATCTGAACAACTGGCTGGAGCTCACAACAGGTAAATGGGTGCTTCAGATTGTCCAACAGGGTTACTCCCTCCCCTTCCAACAAACCCCGGCACCACTTCTTCTGTCCCCAGATCATCTAACAGAGGACTACCTTGCACACTTGCTACAGGATGTGCTGGCCCTTCTGGCCAAAGGAGCAATTCACACTGTGCCAGCATCAGAAGTAGGTGGACGTTGATATTCCCGCTACATTCTGGTGCCAAAGAAGGATGTAGGCATCTGTCCTCTCTTTTGGTCTGACCAGTGCCCCTCGGTGTTCACCAAAGTCGTGGTGGAGCTTGCAGCACACCTGCAGAGGTCATGGTTTCCATTGTTCCCCTACCTTGATGATTGGCTGTTGAAGACAAATCACTCCTTTCATTGCTGCTGTTCTGAATACAGTGCAGTTTTGGTCCTATTCATCAGAGCAGTGAGCCCAGGATGTATGATTCCAGTGTTTCATCTTCTATCCTGGATTTCAGTGAGACTGACTCAGAGGCTGCTGGAACCTTATAATCTCCTGCATTGTATTGGTAAAAGATGCCAGTTGGCATATGAGGGCTTTGCAGTGGGACTGAAAGACACAGTGGGCAGAGCAGCAGGCAAATCTTTCCCGTCCAGATATCGGAGGGAACTAAAATGACTTGCAGTGGTCAATCACTGATCGCGATTAGGTCAATAGTAGACCCCTCTCTCTTCACCTCCCAGAACACACAGTAGTCACAGACACATCACTCTTGGGTTGAGGCAGCCTCTTGAGAGAGGTGGATATCAGAGCCCTCTGGTGGAATCCCAGCTCCACATCAATCTTTTGGAACTGAGAGCAATTTGATTTGCACTAAAAGCCTTTTTCCTTTCCATAAAGGAAAGGTGTTCACCGAAACCACTACCACCATGTGGTATTGCAACAAGCAGGGCGGGGTGAGTTCGAGGACCCTATGATCCAGAGACTCTGAGCCTATGGACATGGCTGAAACGTCAGGACATATTTTTGGTTGTTAAACATCTGGTGGACTCAGCTCTCGATATTTAGCAGATCATGAATGGCATATTCATCTGGAAGAGGTGCAAGGTCTGTCCCGAGATTGGGAAGAGCCTAGGTCAGGTTTGTTCGTCACCGCCGAGAACACCTAATGGCAGCAGTTCTGCACAGTGAAAGTTTCCAGGTGGCTCTCGCACAAAGATGCATTTCATCTTGAGTAGAGCTCAGGACTCTTATACACTTTTCAGACAATACTACTCTTGTTTTGAGTTCTCAAGAAGATTAAGAACAACTGGGCTAGTGGCTCCTCACTGGACACGGAGAGTATGGTTTTCTGAAACTCATGAGCATCTGCCCTTCAGTCAGGGTGCCCATCTGGAAGGATCTTCTGTTGCATAAACAGGGCAAACATGTCCACTCTCCACCTACATTTTTAGAGATTGAGCAGCAGCAGTTGAGAATGTTTGATCTCCCACCTGAAGTATGCACTGTTTTCTTCCAAAGCTATTTATACTTGCTGATGGGACAAATTTGTGGCTTGGTGTGCATTGGAATCAGTTGATCTCTATCTACACCCTTGTCTGAATTTCTGCTTTTCATTCTATCACTGGCCCGGCGAGGCTTTGCTTTGGGCATAGTGAAAAGATATCTGTCCCCCATTTCTGCCTCTCTACACCTATTGGATCAAAACTCCCTGTTGTGACCAGGTTCCGTAAAGGTTTGCAGCATATTTTTCCTCCCACGCCCTTCATAATGCCCCAGTGGGACTGGAATCAGAACTATCTTCCTTGTGTTGATAATATCTGCTAGGAGGGTTAGAGAGTTGCAGGCACTTTCAATTAATTCTCCCTACACTTCATTCTTATCAGACAAGCTGGTTCTTCGAACTTAAGCATCCTTTTTGCCAAAGGTGGTCACACCTTTTCATGTTAGGCAAAACATCACCCTGCCTACCTTTTATCCCCTCCTCATCCTTTCAAAGAAGACAAGAGACTTCTCCATCTCGACCCAAAAAGAGCATTATTTTTGTATGTTGATCATACCAAAGACTTTTGGGTTAACAATCAACTTGTATTTGCAGAAGCAAAGAAAGGGACGGCAATTCAGAAGAGAACCATCTCTTAATGGATCATCCTCTACATTAAAATGTGGTATACAGTGGCCAAGATACAGCCCCCCTGAGGGCTTAAGAGCTCACTCCACTAGAGCTACAGCTGTAACCACTGTTTTGGCTAGAAGGACACATTTGCCAAACACAACTGCCTCGACCGTCTGGTCCAGTGAAATGGGCACTTTGCCCCTTCAATCCTGCAAGTCTTCTTAGTTGAAACGTCTGCAGACCCACCTTTGAGGAGAGATTGCTTTCGTATCTATTCTAACATAAGGAATCTGCAGCTAGAAGTATCATCAAATTAACAAGATACTTAACTTCAGTAACGTTATGGTAGAGACATCTACTGCTAAACAAAGAGAGTACTGGGAGTATATCAACCCCACACAATCTCCCTTGAACCTATAACACAACGTGTGTGGGGGATACTAGGAGCAGGCCTCTCTGGCCTGTTCCAAAGGTGAGTAGGTCGCCGGCTAGGCGGTCTACTTTGTAGACATGGAAAATGGTAGTGACTTTCGAGTGTTCAGGGACGAGTGGGGGGAGTTCCCTTTACGGACTAGGTAGTCTCACACACATTATATTTTCATGCTTCATCATTTGACCAACTAGCCCCAGCCAGATAAGATGAAACCACCTGGGCAGAATCAACCTCGTTGTTAAAGGAACTCTGAGGGAGTGCTGACATTTTATCTTTCTGGATAAAACGGGAATCCAGTTGAAGAAAGAATTGATAATAAAATTACCTCACAAATCACCTATATTATACAATGCTCTAATGAAGGTGTTTGTTGGTAAGGTTAAAAACAATATGTGACAATCTTGAACATAATGGTTCAAGGTGTCTTACAGAATTCTATGACCAACATGTTTCTGCCATGTCTCCTATAGCCAAAAAACTGGTTTGGGGCATTCGTCAGGATCCTAAGCTAACTATGCTAGATCGTGAGCAAATGCATTAAAATGCACATTGGGCCTACCTGTTTGAAGTGTCTGAGGAAGGCCTAGAAGGGAGAACAAAGTGAATGAAATATCAAACTGTGGTGTATATGGTGCATGTGAGAACTCACTTCACATCACTGCACACTATCTAGCCACAGATCCTTACGCCAACTCTGCCTCTGCCATATCACATGTTCCTGCAAAACCTCCATTATCTTTGTGGTTCTGATTCCTGTCCTTTTCCAGAGCAGTGGGAATTGCAAGATGGTCATGGAATGGCTTGCTCCCCCTCACAATACAGATGATGCCTTGTTAATAGATTTACAGACTGCCAGTGGTCTTGACACCTCAGCTGAAATAGAGCTTGTCTCACCTCTTGGATCACCAACAGAAGAGAGTGCTTCGTTTGTGATGGTGGTTCAGAGGGCAACTGGGACACTAGAATTATTGCCCTTTACATTGAGACCAAAACAAATGTCCTAAGAAAGATCTTACAGCCTGGACCAGCTGCTACTGCTGAGCAGTTGTTTCCCTTTAATCATACCGTCATTGATATTTTGATGCCACTTGGTCAAAACCTTGTTCTTGCCTGCCTGTGAATAGGCAGTTGGTCAAGCATCACAAACTGGTGGTTGGTGATCTGAATTTTCTCACTGAGCACCCCACTCTAAAGAGCCTTATCATGCAGTCCTCGACCAGTAAGCTGAATCACATCTCTCTTGCAACTATCAGTTAATCAGTCAGTCAGTTTGTATAGCGTGACTAATCACCAAGACAGTATGCAGGCACTTGCAGGGTGGTGCGATAGGCTTAGTTGAATAGCCAGGTCTTGAGTGTTCTTCAGAATTCTGGTAGAGATGGGGAGGAACGGAGTTGCAGAGGAAGGTTGTTCCAAGCTTTCGCTGGGAGGTAGGAGTAGGAGCGTCCTCCGCTCGAGCTTCTGTTGATGTGGGCGAGTGATAAGATTGGTGCAGGGGTTGTGTTTCGTAATCTGAACTGGGAGGAGTTGAGTAGGTCGTTTTGCTCGAGATGTGTGGTGAGCGGTCTGTTGATGGCTTTCTCCACTACTTTGGCTGGGAAAGGGAGCAGGGTGCAGGGTCAGTAGTTCTTGAGTTTGCTGTGGTCTGCAGAGCTCCTGCAAAGGGGTGATGCCGTTCTCGGTGGCTTCGGAGTTGGAGAACTCTCTGACAATGTTGAAGAGTTACATGCTGTGATTGGAGTTTGAATCTGTGCGAGCAGCAATGACCTATTTCTTCTGCTCCTTTAGAAGCTGATTGTAGAGTGTTAGGGAGGTCTTGAAGGAGGTTCGGTCAGTGGTGTCCTTGGCAGTGCGCCAATTTCTTTTCTGCTGTTTGGAGATGCTTTTAGCGATTCTAAGTTCTTTGGTGTACCATCTGGCCTGTTTTTTGGGCCATATGTTGTTGCTGCCTTTGATGGAGGCGATGTTGTTGGAGTAGTTTGTGATCCATGAGTTGAGGTTCCTGACCCCCCTGGTCGAGGGATGTGGCGGGGTTGAGGTTGGAACCATTGAGGGCGTTGGTCCATTGGGTTTCTGTTATTTTGCCTCAGCTGTGGTGGGGGGCTCTCAGTTGAGAGTGGTGTGTGTGTGTGTGTGGTCTTAGGTGGTTGCTGGAGGTGAATATGGGATCCAGTGTGTGTCCTGCTGTGTGTGGATGGCCATGTATGAGTTAGGTGAGTCCTATGTTTATGCATTCGAGGAGGCTGGTAGTGTTGGCGTCACTGTAGTCATTGAGGTGGAATTTGAGGTCGCTGAGGAAAATGAATTTGGAGTCAATGGCGAGGGGTACGATGAAGTCAGTGATGGAGTTGCAGCAGCTGGGGTGCGGTCCCAGGGCCGGTAAGCGACTGGAACCGGAGGACCCCTGTTCTCCATAGGCGCCTATTTGTTTTGGGCACCTCTTTGACCTCTTCACCTGACCAGCCCAGAGCTGCTGGGGTAGTAACTTTGGGGTTGCCTTGAACCCCCAACGGTGGGCTGCCTATGCCTCCCCCAGGAACTGTTGATTTTTGCACTGTGTCCACTTTTAAAATAGCTTATTGCCATTTTTACAAAGACTGTATATGATATTGCTTTTATTCAAAGTTCCTAAAGTATGTAAGTGAAGTACCTTACATTTAAAGTGTTTACTGTAAATCCTGAACCTGTGGTTCTTAAAATAAACTAAGAAAATATATTTTTCAATATAAAAACCTATTGGCCTGGAGTAAGTCTTTGAGTGTGTGTTCCTCATTTATTGCCTGTGTGTGTACAACAAATGCTTAACACTACCCTCTGATAAGCCTACTGCTTGACCACACTACCTCAAAATAGAGTATTAGAATTATCTCTTTTTGCCACTATCTTACCTCGAAGAGGGACCCTTGGACTCTGTGAACACTATTTCTCACTTAGAAATAGTATATACAGAGCCAACGTCCTACAGGATGTTAAAAAATTGTCAATTTTAAAATATATTTCGCTAAAGTAGAAAGAAAGTGCTGTCAGTATTCTTATACATGATTTTTTGTGTTATCAGGTGATTGCCACAAAGCTGGTGACAAGGCAGAAACAAGTGCAGCTGTTGAGCAATGTGATGGTAAGTACATGCTCAGTATTGGGAAAATAAAGACTGCCAAATGTTGAACATTAGTAGGTTTTACTGGTTTCATTTAATATGAATTGTAGAGGTCATAATTGGCCACTTACTGATGAAACGAGATAGGCTTGTGAGCATGATAAGATTTTCCAAAGATGGGAAATTTTCCACTTTCCCAAGCAAACCATCTAATGAATATTCACTACTGTAGTTTCTTTATAAGAACCCTTTCTGAAGTACCAAACTGGATGCAGTGTTGGCAGACATCAGGACTGAGAGTCATGCAGATGAACCAGAAGTTGCACAACCGCTCCATATAATTAACCCATACGCCGGTGACATCACTTAATTTTTATCACTCCTCTACAGACGCAACATCCGAAGCTGAGAAGGATTTTTTCTTGGGGTTCAATGTCTGTGCTACTTTTTTGGGCCTGGAAATTCCTTTTTCCACCTAAATCTTTGGACTTTGATCTCTCTGGGTCTTGGCATCATCCTATGCAGGTTTCTGACTTCCACTCAGTTTGGCTGCTGTGTTTGGGTACAATGCCCAGTTCATCAAGGTGCAAAGTCTGCACACAAATGCACTCTGAAGCGATACACAAGCTTGAAGATAACTTGATTGTGGTATCTGTTTAAAAGTTGCGGTCACCTTGAAAATCTATACTCTACTCGCTTTCTCGCTCCCATCCAGTCAAAGATTTAATGATCACTTATCCTGTGCTGCAGTAATTCCACAGTTCAGCTTCTGCTAGGCAGATAGAAGTCCTTCAGTAGGTTACATTGACCATTTTTCTGAACCTACCCTGGTCTGCAACGTTTTTAGCCTCCACAGCACCCATTGCACATTTGATCAGCTCCTTTCTTTCACCTCTTTCTGCACCTAAGAACTAAGTTGTTTAGATGTGTTATAGTAGACTATACAAGAACTTTTAACTCTCTGCTTCCCATGATAGGGAGTGGAAATGTATAGAGAATTTAGGATTGCTTTTCCTATGGAAGTGTAATTGTGTGCTACCAATGCCACTTATGTGTTGGCAAGATATTTCCATAGATTGTGATAATCAGTAGCCCTGACAGACTGCTGGAGCAATAGTAGAAATGTTTGTGTGGGTTTCTTGAGCATCTTATGAATGCCTCTAAGCAGCTAATGCAGACACTACAGATGCTGACTCGCGTTACACTGAGCCCCAGCATTGTCCTGGGAAGTCAACCTAGTTAATGCATACACAAAGATTTGGAGCAGATATTTGGAAATGAATATTGGAGAAGCCCTTTAAGGTTCAGTGCCTTGTATAGGAAAGGGCAGACCAGTCACTGTGGAACATCAGACAGAACTGGGCCGCAGTGAGATCTTTGGGATTCACCTCACTTTTTAGATTGTTCCACTAGCGATACTTAATGTTCCTTGGGTTTAGCCACCAGTTTAGAGGTCAATATTAATAACAGTGGACACCCCAGCAGTTCAAAAGACTGCCAATTTAAGTCCTCATATTATTGGTAACAGGGTTTGCCAATAAACTTTGATGATGTGTCCAGTGACATGAATAGGTTGACTATTGTGCAGAGCACCGAGGAGGCTGCAATGAACGTCGTACAATTTGCCAGGACCTTGAGACTCGCTGATGTCTTGAGTCGCAGACATGAAACAGATTAGAATGAACTATTATTATATCAGAAGTCTCATGGATAGATAATGTGGAGTATTTTGCTTGTGGTGCCCCTTCTTAATCTTTCTAGAGATCCGGAGGAGAGGAACTAGAGGCACACACATGGAGGTCCAACAGGGGAGTGTTCTATGAAAGGGAAAAAGCTTGCCAAATTGTGAATGCTACAGCGTTTTACTTCAAAGTAGAAAATTCAATTAAATGGGACACCCCAGAAGCATTTTGACCTAGACTGGGGGAGGAGGGGGGGGGGGGCAGGCTTTGAAACGCTGTATATCTGATAGAGACTTCTAGTTGCAAATTCCTTACCTAAGAATTTCCCCCAGGCGTCAGATTGGATCCGGAGATTTTTCTTCGAGCAGTACCCTTGCACGTCAGTAGGTGGCATCGGTCGACTCCGCAGGTGTCGTGGTCACCGTGATGACATCGGGAGTAGTACATAGACGCCGCCCTCGCGCAGTGACGTCAGTTCTTTTCTTTCCGTGCCACGCACTGATCCAGAGATCTACCCTGGCTATTTTTTGGCAGCATTCTACCCTTTTGTCGAAGTTTTTTGTGTACAACTTTGGTGCGTCGAGATGTCCCCGAAGATCGGGTTCAAGCCTTGTGAGGACTCCCATCGGACGATGTCAGTGACGGATCTTCATTGCGTTTGTCTGTGGTGCCTCGAGCGCGACCTTGACCCGAAGTCGTGCTCCGAGTGTCGGGCCATGCACCTGAAAGCTTTGAGGGAGCGGTCCCTAAAGCTAATAGTGGCCCGGCACTCTGCTCCGTGTAGGTCCCGGTCTCGCTCAAGAGGAAGGTCTCAAGATCGGTCTCGGAGTCATCACCACTCGTCTTCTTCGAAGTCCTCGGGTCAAGGTAAGTAGTAGTCGAAGAAATCCCATCGCTCTCCGACTTCACCGCGTCGCTCAGCCGACGCGGGATGCGCGTCCACGCACTAAGCCTCCGTCTTCTGAGCCTGCGTCTGGATTGACTCCGCACTTCCCTGAGTTTCCCGGAGCCGGAGGGACCCCCCCCCCCCCCCCCCCCCCCCCCCCCCCCCGAACTGAAGGAGTTTTACGAGGCCATGCGCCTCATCTTTGGGCGGCCCGACCCCGGTACGGCGCCTTTGGGCCCAAAGGGTTCTGCTGAGGGGCCTTGGGGTTCCGCTGAGGGGCCTTCGCCTTCCGCGCCTGGTGGCTTCGGCCACCGAGGTCGCCTCTGGATCCGTGTGCGAATCCGCACCGATGACAGTCGTACCTTTGAGACCTTCCCCGGCGCTGAGTCGAATGTCGACGCTCCCGATATCGGTAGTGCCCACTATCGATGTCGACCCCATTCTTATCCCCAACGACTCGGTGTCGGAGCGGCATCAGCCGATGCCGCCGTCGACTTCGGTGGGCCCTATTCGCCCGAGGTCGGATTCAGACCCTTTTACCTATGGGTACGAATACAGGTAGGAATTGAAGGGGTCCCTGGGCCCTTAAGAATACCAGGATGACCCTGCAATGGACTGGGCACAGGATTTGGGAAAAGCCAGTGGTCTGGATACTTCTCCAGACGCTGGCATGCTGTCTCCTCCTACCGTGGCTACGCCAGAGGGAGCTACTTAGAGTATGGTGGTCAGTAGGGCAGCTGAGGTCCTTGGCCTTGAGCTACCTACTGTGGAAGTCCTGTCTAAGGTGCTCCAGCCTGAGGCTTCTGCTTCAGAACCCCTTCTCCCATTCAATGAGGCCCTCACTGATGTCCTTTTGGGTTGGGTACGTTGTTCAAACCCAACTCAAGGGCTCCTGTGAACAGGACTATCGCTCGCCGCCATCGGCTTGTGCCGAACGACCCAGAATTCCTGTCCCAACACCCTACACCTGAGAGTCTTGTAATCCAGGCTTCCTCTTCTTCTGGCATGTTCCCTTCCGTACCCCTGGATAGGGAATCCAAAAGGCTGGAGCAATTTGACAAGAAGTTGTTTTCTTGATCCAGCCTTGCACTGTGGTCTGTGAACACTGCATGTCTTTTGGGCCATTATACCCACTCCCTGTGGGATACAGTTACACAGGTCCTGTCGCAGATACCTGGAGGAGGCCCGTGCTATCATCTCCCTAGCAGAAAAAGATGGGCTGGATACGTCTGACTCTCTGGGCAGATCGGTTGCGACGACAGTGGCCTTACGGCGCCACGCCTCGTCATGCACTTCCGGCTTCTCGGGGGATGTCCAACAGTCACTCATGGACATGCCCTTTGGTGGCACCCGTCTCTTCGGAGACCAAGCAATCTCGGCCTTGGAGAGATTCAAGGATTCCCGGGCTATTGCTCGGTCCCTTGGTCTTTCCTCTGCCACACACCCACCACAGTCTGATTTTCATCCCTTTCGTGGACACAAAAGGGGCGCCCTGTCGCTTCCTCTACCCAGCCACCGTGCCACGCACGCTGGACTGCCTATGCGTGGCCGTGGACGTGGGATCCCTTGTGGCCGTGGGACAGGGAACCAGAGGTCTGTCCAGTCCACCTCTGCCCCCACTGCAGCCTCCAAACCCTCCTAGTCCGTCCCCTCACTCCCATCCAGTTGGTGGCAGGATCCACCATCACCTGCCCCACTGGGAACATATCACCATGGACAGGTGGGTTTTGCAGATCATTCGGAAGGGCTACTCCCTCCCTTTCGAATCTGCACCACCACACATGCCACCATCCTTCCATCATCTTCCGGAGGATCATTTGATGCTTCTCCGCCAGGAAGTCACGCTCTCTTGGCCAAGGGAGCTATAGAAAGGGTCCCTGTGCCAGAAGTAGGTCATGGTTGTTATTCTCGCCACTTTCTGATCCCAAAGAAGGACAAGGACTTACGCCCTATCCTAGATCTTCGGGACCTGAACTACTACCTTAAGAAGGAGAAATTCAGAATGCTCACCCTGGCTCAGGTTCTGTCTGCCTTGGACCCAGGAGGCTGGATGGTACCGTTGGACTTGCAGGATGCTTATTTCCACGTCCCCATCCTGCCTACCCACAGATGTTACCTACGATTCGTGGTAGGTCACGAGCACTTTCAGTTTACCGTGCTCCTTTTCGGCCTTACCAGCGCCCCTCAGGTGTTCACGAAAGTGATGGCAGTGGTTGCAGCTCATCTGCGCAGGGTAGGGGTCTCTGTCTTCCCCTACCTAGATGACTGGCTGTTGAAGGTGCCTTCGCCCCAGACAGTTGTCTCCCACCTTCAGACCACAGCGAACCTCCTGCACCAGCTGGGGTTCACTATAAACGTGCCTAAGTCACACCTGACTCCCTCTCAGACGCTCCCTTTCATCGGAGCTGTTCTGGACACAGTGCAGTTTCTGGCTTATCCTCCCGAAAAGTGAGTCCAAGGCATTCAGGCTATGATTCCGATCTTTCAGCCTCGGTCTTGGGTTTTGGTGAGACTGATTCTGAGGCTGCTGGGCCTCATAGCCTCATGCATCCTGCTAGTAACACATGCCAGATGGAATACGCGGGCTCTGCAGTGGGACCTGAAGTTCCATTGGGTGCAGCATCAGGGAAATCTCTCCGACATGGTCCAGATTTTGGAGGGGGCTGCGAAAGACCTGCAGTGGTGGCTTTCGAATCTCGATTGGGTCCCCGGCAGATCCCTCTCCCTGCCCCAAACAGATCTTTCTATAGTGACAGATGCGTCACTGCTGGGTTGGGGCGCCACATGTGGGAGGCGGAGATCAGAGGCCTCTGGTCTCCGGCGAAGTCGGGACTCCACATAAATATGCTGGAGCTCCGGGCGATCAGGCTTGCGTTGAAAGCATTCCTTCCCTCTCTGAAAGGGAAAGTGGTGCAGGTGTTCACGGACAACACTACCGCCATGTGGTACTCCAACAAACTACGCCTCTGGACATGGCTGGAACATCAGGGCATTACCCTAATAGTTCAACATCTGGTGGGCTCTCTCAACACCAGAGCAGACGAACTCAGCCGCCGACGCACAGTCGATCACGAATGGCGTCTCCATCCGGAGGTGGCTCAAGGACTCTTTCTCAAGTGGGGAGAGCCTTGGTTAGATCTGTTCGCCTCCGCAGTGAATGTGCAATGTCAGCTATTTTGCGTGTTGGAGTTTCAAGGCAGCACTCGCTCGGAGACGCTTTTCATCTCGAGTGGAGCTCCGGCCTCCTTTATGCCTATCCCTCTTCTGCCCAGAGTTCGCAAGAAAATCAAGTACGACCGAGCCCAAGTTATCTTGGTAGCTCCGAACTGGGCTCGAAGAGTGTGGTATCCAGAGCTACTGAGCATGTCCATCGATCCTCCACTCAGACTGCCTCTTCGGGCAGATCTTCTGTCGTAGCAGCAGGGGGCGGTTCTCCACCTGAACCTGTCCAACCTCCACCTTCATGCGTGGAGATTGAGCGGCAACAGTTGACTGCATTTGCCCTTCCACCCGAAGTCTGCAATGTTATCTTGGCAGCCAGGCATCCATCGACTAAAACTGTATACGCCTGTCGTTGGAATAAATTTGTGGCATGGTGTATAAACAAATCCGTTGACCCCCGTTCTGCCCCTCTGTCAGAGGTTCTTCTGTTCATTCTTTCTTTAGCCCAGCAGGGCTCTGCTTTGGGCACCCTTAAAGGGTATTTGTCCGCCTTTTGCGCCTTTCGTAGGCTTCCTGATCAGCAATCACTCTTTAAATAGCCTATTGTGAGTAGGTTCTTAAAAGGACTCACCCACTTATTTCCTCCCACCCCCTTTATCATGCCTCAGTGGGATCTTAATCTTGTACTTACTTGATGTGTACCCCCTTTGAGCCAATGCATAATTGTCCTTTGCGGCTCCTCACATTCAAAACTGTCTTTCTGGTCGCTATCACCTCTGCTCGAAGGGGGAGTGAGCTTCAGACCCTTTCTTCACAGCCTCCATACTTGTCTGTATACCCTGACAAAGTGGTGTTACACACTAGAGCTTCCTTCCTTCCTAAGGAGGTTACACCATTTCATGTAGGCCAGTCCATAACTTTGCCTACCTTCTACACACACCCACATCCTTCCCATGAGAAGGAGAGACTCCACCATCTGGACCCAAAAAGAGCGTTGGCTTTCTACCTCAATCGTACTAAAGATTTCCGGGTGGATGATCAACTCTTTGTTGGCTATGTGGGTGCGAAGAAAGGGAAGGCGGCGCAAAAGCATACCATCTCTCGGTGGGTGCTTCTTTGCATCAAACTGTGCTATGCTTTGGCTAAGAAGCTACCTGAAGGCTTGCATGCTCATTCTACCAGAGCAACTGCTGCTTCCACTGCGTTAGCACGCGGAGTTCCTGTCCTGGATATCTGTCAGGCAGCTACGTGGGCATCCCTGCACACGTTTGCTAAGCATTACTGCATGGATAGTCAGGTACGTCGAGACGGCTACTTTGGTCGTTCGTTCCTGCAGGACTTTCTAGTATGATCTTGGTTCGCAGCCCACCACTGAGGATGGCATTGCTTGGGTATCTATTCTAAGGTAAAGAATCTGCAACTAGAAGTCTCTATCGGATGTACAAGTCACTTACCTCCGGTAACAAAATATCTGGTAGAGACATATTCTAGTTGCAGATTCCATACCGCTTACCCATCCTCCCCGCTTGCGAACTGATTTCTAGGGACAGGGATTCCCTCTTTCAGGTCCTTAGCTCTGGAGCACCAATCTCAGTGTTCTTAGCGGCTCTGCGCTTTGGTGTGGAAAGTCGTTAAAAGAAACTGATGTCACTGTGCGAGGGCAGCATCTATGTACTACTCCCGACGTCATCACGGTGACCACGACGCCTGCAGAGTTGGCCTACACCACCTACCGACACGCAAGGGTATTGCTCAAAGAAAAATCTCCGGATCCAGTTTGACGCCTGGTGGAAATTCTAAGGTAAGGAATCTGCAGCTAGAATATGTCTCTACCAGATATTTCGTTACCGAAGGTAAGTAACTTGTACAACAGGAGATCTAGTATGGAAAGAGTCCAACTTTTGAAGTGAAATGTTCTGTGCTGTGCATGGGGGATTACAGACGCACAGTGTACAGGTAACTAGCATGCCCAACTTGATTGTTCAGGAAATACTTTATGAAGTGAGGAATGAAACCAGGAAACTCTTAGCATGGCTGAGCAGGAGAGATAAGGGTACTCAATGGGCGGACAGCGTTATCACTGTCTGTGTTGAGGACATCTCCACTGATGAAGACATCACAGTAGCTTTCCCTGAATGTTTTGAAGGACCTTATAGGCTCGGGAAGAACCAGAGTGTGATAATGACTTTCTCTGAAGAAGTAACAATCCCATGGCAAAGTCTGGTTAAGGTGAAGATATAAAGTGGAAGGCTCAGGGAAATAAAATTATTGGACCCAATAGACTTCTAGCTGAGGTATTTAAATGTCTCTCATCCCACAGAGGGAAACTCAAAGTGAACATGTGGGAGGTGGAAGGAAAGTAAGTTATTATAAGGAGATCATGCAATTATAATGTCACCAATGAAGCTTCACATACTGGGACACCACAACACCAAACCTACATAGATTAGATAACTTGCTAAGCAGAGTGGAGGAGATGAAAGAGCCTTTGGCTGTACTCTCAGTAGACACTAAAGTATTCGAATTCATGAAGTGGGATTTCCTCATTCTAGTACTTGAAAGTTTTGGATCCAGACCTGTGTTTGAAGCCTGGTTACAGCTCTTAAATGCAGCTTCCTCTTAGTTGGTATTCTTGTCTAGTGCCTCATTCTGACTTCCAAAGAATATCCTTACAGTGTCACTCGTGTCTTCAATTGAACCAATTTTATTTCAGTAACCTGGCATACAGGATATTATTACCCCCCATGTTGGTGTTCAAGTTATAATGTCTGTACCAACCAACCAACCAATCAATGTTTTAAAAGAAAAATACAGTTAAAAGATATAACCAGTGTCTGTCTTGTGGCTACGAAAACTCTTCTAGGTGATAGCTCCTTCATTGGCCCGTGTAATATCCAGGAGAGGAACCTTTACTTATATCCTGGAGTTTGGTGGATTTTGTTTCTTTAGAGCTGGAATTTATTACACCAGCAATAGAAGCGAGTGGGCTCAAATAGTTTCAATGGCCATGCTTCTGTGGTATTTGGCCCTAGACAGAGAAAGTGAATTCTCTGCAGTTCATTTGATGTGGCCTTTCAATGCTGAAGCAGAAGTTGGCAAATAGCATCAGATTACAAATGGGAGATTTTACCCTGCAGGGCCTGAAAGATATTTCTGGTGCAGAAATCTCAAAAAATTGATCTGTTTTGCGACCTGGATGGTAAAAAAAGAAAAACAAAAAAATTGCCCCCATGTCTACTGAATGGAACATCTTTTCAGACTGGGTTATTGAGAAGTGCGTTCAGAATAAACTGATCATTGACCCTCTTTTATATGTTCTGTTGTATCCTTGAGTCTGAGTAGGATTCTTAAGTTCTAGAGCCGTGCAACTCTTGTTGTCCTGATTATGCTGATCTAGGCCTGTCATCCATAGTACATGAAGGTAATGGTGGAACACTTGTGACTCTTTCCAATGAGAGTGGATCTGTTACCTCATCAAGATGCGGGCAGTTTTTACCTGTATTTGCAGATTCTGAACCTGTCAAATTGGAACTTGTTGATATGATTGGAAGTTGCAACACTATTTATGTTCTATCTGAGAGATACGGCTGAATACATTGTGTTTTTTAGTCAGTATTTGTTGGTCCACAGTGACAAAATCTCTAGAGAAGTCAGAACTTGGAAGTCCAGCAACTGTTTTGGAGTCTACTTTGTTCTTGAGGCCATCCCAGATTGCACTTAATACGTATTGAGCCCTTTTTCCAGGTCAGAAATCTATCTGTTGGTTTGTAGAGGTGTTTTTATCAATCCAATCTCAATGAATGCATATTTTTTCAATCTTTTTGCCCGAAAATGGCCCATTCAATATAAATCATTAATGTGACGTGTCCTCTGGGCACAGGTATTCAAAATTGAATTGATGTTTGAATATAACAATTTATTTTTAATCACTATGGCTTGTGTAGCTGCAAGGTAGTTCTGAGACTATTCAAAGTATTTCATGGACAGAGGCCAGCTGGTAGAAATGTATAGTTGTAGTTCGTTCCTTTCTTACTTTTATTGATAGCAGTTTACAAAAGTATAGTTTTGAGTTTTGAGTGTCTGGCATTGTGGTTTAACTTTGGCCTATTGATAGTGTGCTGTAGAGGAACAGAAGTCTGGACCATGTTATCAGGACATGTGAAGTATTAATTGATCCTGTGGTTTGTTCCTTTGTTATGGCTAGTATAGCAGTAGATTTGGTAGATGTGGGGTTGAGCCTGGTTCATCCACAGGACGTAGTAGAGATTTGACAGGTTAATAGTAGAAGAAAGTTGAGAAGAAAGAGTGTTAGTAGAGTTGATAATAGAGAAGTGGGAGAGGTATGAGGATGCCCATCAAGAAGGTTTGTAAGCGAGTAAGTGTGAGAGATGGTTTAAACATTGGAATAAGATAATTTAAGGCTCCTAAAGGTTCAAGAGGAAAACTAATTTAGAGTATCCAGCAATCAATCCATGTCTACAATGTTGGACATTCTAGTAGGCAGTGTGCCTCTGATTGATACTTCAGACTACAGATTCCTCACTTGTGAATACCCCTATACTAGATCCAGGGAATTTTCTTCAACAATTCCCTTGCACACCCATAGGTAGTTTTGTGTGGGTCCACCTTAGATCAGTCCCATATTGGGCGGGAACCAATGCACAGCCGCACACCACCTATCAACGCCTGAGGGAATTGCTGAAGAAAATTCTCAGAATCCTGGGTTGCTATCCTGTGGGTATTCAGAAGGTGAAGAATCTGTGGTTAGATAGTGTAGCTACAAGGAATAGTGTTATCATAGGTGTAGGAAAATGGCTCCCTGTTGCAGTTACCCCCCACTTTTTGCCTGATACTGATGCTGACTTGACTGAGAAGTGTGCTGGGACCCTGCTAAGCAGGCACCAGTGTTCTTTCACCTAAAATGTACCATTGTCTCCACAATTGGCACACCCCTGGCACACCGATAAGTCCCTTGTAAAAGGTACCAGTGGTACCAGGGGCCCTGTGACCAGGGAAGGTCCCTAAGGGCTGCAGCATGTGTTGTGCCACCCTTAGGGACCCATCACCTAACACATGCACACTGCCACTGCAGATTGTGTGTGTTGGTGGGGCGAAAAAGGCAAAGTCGACATGGCATCCCCCTCAGGATGCCATGCACACAAAATACTGCCTGTGGCATAGACAAGTCACCCCTGTAGCAGGCCTTAGGGACCTAAGGCAGGGTGCACTATACCACAGGTGAGGGCATAGCTGCATGAGCAATATGCCCCTGCAGTGTCTAAGTCTATTCTAAGACATTGTAAGTACAGAGTGGCCATATTAAGTATATGGTCTGGGAGTTTGTCAAAAACGAACTCCACCGCTCCATAATGGCTAAACTGAATACTGGGAAGTTTGTTATCAAACTTCACAGAATAATAAACCCACACTGATGCCAGTGTTGGATTTATTACAAAATGCACAAAGAGGGCATCTTATAGATGCCCCCTGTATTTTACCCAATCCTTCAGTGCAGGACTGACTGATCTGTGCCAGCCTGTTGCTGAGAGACGAGTTTCTGACCCCATGTGGTGAGGGCCTTTGTGCTCTCTGAGGACAGAAACAAAGCATACTCTAGGTGGAGGTGCTTCACACCTCCCCCCTGCAGGAACTGTAACACCTAGCAGTGAGCCTCAAAGGCTCAGGCTTCCTGTTACAATGCCCCAGGGCACTCCACCTAGTGGAGATGCCTGCCCCCTGGACACAGCCCCCACTTTTGGCGGCAAGTCCAGAGGAGATAATGAGAAAAACAAGGAGGAGTCACCCACCAGTCAGGACAGTCCCTAAGGTGTTTTGAGCTGAGGTGACCCCTGCCTTTAGAAATCCTCCATCTTGATTTTGGAGGATTCCCCCAATAGGAATAGGGATGTGCCCCCCCTCCCCTCAGGGAGGAGGCACAAGGAGGGTGTAGCCACCCTCAAGGACAGTAGCCATTGGCTACTGCCCTCCCAGACCTAAACACACCCCTAAATTCAGTATTTAGGGGCACCCCAGAACCTAGGAAACCAGATTCCTGCAACCTGAAGAAAGAAGGACTGCTGACCTACAAGCCTGCAGAGAAGGAGGAAGACAACTGATTTGGCCCCAGCCCTACCGGCCTGTCTCCAACTTCGAAAACCTCCTCCAGCGACGCATCCGACAGGGACCAGCGACTTCTGAAGCCTCAGAGGACTGCCCTGGACTACAGGACCAAGAAACTCCTGTGAACAGTGGCCCTGTTCAAAACCTGCAACTTCTTTGCAACAAAGAAGCAACTTGCAAAGACTTCACGTTTCCCACCAGAAGCGTGAGACTCGACACTCTGCACCCGACGCCCCCGACTCGACCTGCGGAAAACCAACACCTGAGGGAGGACTCCCCAGCAACTCCGAGCCTGTGAGTAACCAGAGACGACCCCCCTGATCCCCCAGAGCGACGCCTGCCGAGAGAATCCAGAGGCTCCCCCTGACCGCGACTGCCTGTAACAAGGGACCCAACGCCTGAAACCAACACTGCACCCACTGCCCCCAGGACCTGAAGGAACTGAACCTCAGCGCAGGAGTGACCCCCAGATGACCCTCTGCCTTGCCCAGGTGGTGGCTGTCCCGAGAAGCCCCCCCTGTGCCTGCCTGCACCGCAAGAGTGACCCCCGGGTCTCTCCATTGAAACCCATACAAAACCCGACGCCTGCTTTGCTCACTGCACCTGGCTGCCCCTGTGCCGCTGAGGGTGTACTTTGTGTGCCTTCTCGTGTCCCCCTCGGTGCTCTACAAACCCCCCCTTGTCTGCCCCCCGAGGACGCAGGTACTTACCTGCTGGCAGACTGGAACCGGAGCACCCCTGTTTTCCATAGGCGTCTGTGTTTTGGGCACCTCTTTGACCTCTGCACCTGACCAGCCCTGAGCTGCTGGTGTGGTAACTTTGGGGTTGCCTTGAACCCCCAATGGTGGGCTGCCTATGCCCCAGGACAGACTTGTAAGTGTTTTACTTACCTCCTAATCTAACCTTTACTTACCTCCCCTAGGAACTGTTGATTTTTGCACTGTGTCCACTTTGAAAATAGCTTATTGCCATTTTTACAAGGACTGTACATTCAAAGTTCCTAAAGTATCTAAGTGAAGTACCTTACATTTAAAGTATTAACTGTAAATCTTGAACCTGTGGTTCTTAAAATAAACTAAGAAAATATATATTTCTATATAAAAACCTATTGGCCTGGGATTTGTCTTTGAGTGTGTGTTCCTCATTTATTGCCTGTGTGTGTACAACAAATGCTTACCACTACCCTCTGATAAGCCTACTGCTCGACCACACTACAACAAAATAGAGCATTAGAATTATCTACTTTTGCCACTATCTCACCTCTAAATGGAGCCCTTGGACTCTGTGCACACTATTTCTTACTTTGAAATAGAATATACAGAGCCAACTTCCTACAATAGGTAAGACACCCATTCTTTAGAAGTAGAGGATGAAACTCGTTAAAGATTTGGGCAAAGTGGTTACTGACAAATGAGTTAATACTGAGAGGGTGATGGAGAGTTATGGTGTAGAAGATGATGTGGCTCAGTCAGGTGGTGTTAGAGGATTAAAAGGGAGGCTGAGATGGTGTTGAGATGGGTTGCATGTTTGAAACTGGTTGAATGGAAAGTAGGAGTAGGATAAGTTAATTCCAGAGCTTGTAGCTATCAGTGGAGGTCCGGGAACACCTTGAATATGTGCAACAGAAGTTTGAGAAGGCACCCAGTCCTTCTGAGTGGCAGAGCTCAAAGACTTGAGCAGGTTATTTGACGATTTTCAGAAGCAGGGCTGCCAAATGTAGAGATAAGAATTATTATGGCAAATATTTTTCGATGAAACAGCTCCCTCATACATGGTGGTAGTGACTTCACTGGGAAAGAAATATGGTGGCAGGACCACCATTTTATGCCAGCAGTGGCAGACGTGTTGTCCCAAACTTCAAATACCCCCCACATGCTGGAAGTTCTTTTCTTCTCAGTGGAGAACTATTGACTGTCCTAAACAATCATGATTTCATTGGGAGACTTAGAAGAGATTCCCTTGCTAATGACATCCGATGAATTGCCTTTATTTAGGCTGTTACTCAAATGTAATTCCCAGTGAGGTTAAAATTGCTAACTGATGCACCACACACTGCCTTCTAAATGTGGGGATGTAGGAAGCTGGATCATTATATAATGGACCAAAACGTGGTACACAGTGTAAAGAGTCCAGGCAAACCTTAGTGTTTTACGTAGGCAAACCTGTTAACACTAAATGCTCTCTTTTGTGGTAGTGTGAATGTAGGAAGCTGACTCTATCAAAATGATATATAGTGTGTACAGAGTCCAGGGGTTCCCCAGAGGCTTAACAGAGGCTAAAGTAGCTAATACTAATGCTCTCTTTTGTGATAGTGTGGTCGAGCAGTTAGGCTGTATCAGAGGGTAGTGCAAATAATTTGTTGTACACATACAGGCAATAAATGAGGCACACACTCAATGACTAACTCCAGGCCAGTTGTTTTTATATAGCAACATATATTTTGTTACTTTAGAACCAAAAGGTAAGTACATTTGCAAGTAAGTATTAAGATATGTATCAAAGACACATTGTTTAGATTTGGCAAAGAAAACGGTTTACAAGTAAGTAGCAATTTTCTATTTCAAGAGTTGACAGTACAATTTTCAACACAGTCCTGGGGGGGGAGTGTTAGTGTAGTATTGCGGTAAGTGCTCGACTTGCAGTGCCAGTCTCCGGGGGTTAGGATGTCAACAGGTCAAGGTTCAGGTTGACCCCAAACATATACCACCACCCACAGGGGCTGGCTGGGTGCAGAGGTCAATGTTTGTGCCGGATTTAGAATGGGATCCTTTGGAGACAGGGGAACTTGGAAACAGATATAACTTCAGAAGGAAGACCTGAGGAGTTTAAGTGAGCACTGGTGGGTGGGTGGGGGGCACAGGTCAGCACCACCGACACACCCTCAACGGTACTGGAGCAGCCAGGGGCAGGGTGAAAACACAGTGACCTAGTTTTCCCACCAGACTTGCTGCCAAAAGTGGGACTTTGTCCGGGGGGGTGGCGGGCATCCCCAATATTTGGAGTGCCCTGGAGCACTGTAACAGGAAGCCTGAGCCTTTGAGGCTCACCGCCAAGTGTTAGAGTTCCTGCAGGGGGGAGGTGTGAAGAACCTCCACCCAGAGCAGGCTTCGTTTCTGGCCTCAGAGAGCACAAAGACTCTCACACCGTGGGGTTAGAAACCTGTCTCCTAGTGGCAGGCTGACACAGACTGATCAGCCTTACACTAAAGAGTTGGTTAAAATACAGTGGCCATCACTAAGATGCCCTCTAGGTGCATTTTTCAATAACTCAAACACTGGCATCAGTGTGGGTTTATT
Source organism: Pleurodeles waltl (assembly GCF_031143425.1). NCBI lineage: Eukaryota > Metazoa > Chordata > Amphibia > Caudata > Salamandridae > Pleurodeles > Pleurodeles waltl. The sequence continues at coordinate 1,799,110,967 of NC_090444.1, read as the reverse complement.
GTGCTGAGAAGTTTGATACAAAACTTCCCAGCCTACAGTGAAGCCATTGTGGAGCTGTGGAGTTTGTGATGACAAACTTCCAGCCCATGTACTTAATATAGCCACACTGCACTTACAACGTCTAAGTATGGACTTAGACACTTGGACATATTGCTCATGCAGCTATGCCCTCATCTGTGATATAGTGCACCCTGCCTTAGGGCTGTACTAGAGGGGTAGTGGTTTGTGGGCATGGCACCCTGAGAGGGATGCCAGGTCGACTTTACCTTTTTTTACCACCAGCACACACAAGCTGCAATGGCAGTGTGCATGTGGGGGGCCCTTAAGGTTGGCACAATACATGCTGCAACCCTTGAGCACCCTCCTTGGTCACAGGGCCCTTGGTACTACTGGTACCTTTTACAAGTGTCTTATCTGTGTGCCAATTGTGGAAACAGTCAAGTTAAGGTCAATATTTGGCAAAAAGTGTGTGTTTGATGGGGGTGGGAGGGAGGGTGGTAACCATGCCACATGGGGCACTTTCCTACAGTGGTTGAGCAGTTTTGGATTATCACAGGGTAGTGCTAAGCATTTGTTGTACTCACAGAGGCAATAAATGAAACACACTTAAGAATAAATCTGAAACATCCAAGACAAAAATAACATGTATTTTTATTTAACTTTTAATACCATGAACTTGATTATCAAGTAAGCACTTTTTAGAATATAATTTTTTGTAGGTAAATAAAATGTTCACTTGAATGTGCCTTTACATAGCAGTGCTTTCCTATGGGAACAAGGGATATGTTGCGTACAGTTATTCACAGTCGGTTCAGGACTTAGGGTCGTAGAGGGCTAAGGTTCAAAGTACCACCAGCAGTTTCTCGTTACCTGTCTTGGGGTGTTCGCTCACTCACTGGTGGAAAGAAGTGTGGCTACTTGGAAACAGGCTGCAAAGGTCCTTGTGGTTGTCGGTCTCACTGGTTGAGTATGCAAAAATCAGGACAGCTGTGCCACTCTGGAAGTGGGTCCCTCGGGTGCTGACATTCCTCGACGGCTGCTCAGTCTTGGTGCAGTGGGAGTCCACATTTGACTCACAGGGGCTTGGTTTGTTGCAAGGGGTCCGGTATCCTGTGTATTGGTGCTGTGCAGCTCCAGTATGTCCTGGTGTCTTAACACTTAGTAGGTCAACAGTCAGAATTCTAGTGCACATGTACCTCTTTCTGGGTGGCTGCGGCGTCGGGCTGGCCTGGGAGCTGCAAGACATTGAACCGGACTTTGCTGCTTCGGTGCCTGCGGACTACAGGGGAGTAGCTCCTGCAGGCTGCAGAGGGTGACGTGGGGACAAGTCAGGGAGCTACCAAGGAGAAACTAGGGTCACAAGGGTCCTGGGAGCAACAAAAGCACAGTTGTTTCTTGTGTACCCGGACTGAGACGCTTGGGTGCAGGGTAGATAGGTTGGCTGGGTTGGGTGCGTCAAAGGTCCTCATGGTTGTCGGTCTCGCCAGTTGAGTGTGCTAAAATCAGGACAGCTGTGCCACTCTGGAAGTGGGTCCCTCTGGTGCTGACGTCCCTAGACGGCTGCTCAGTCTTGGTGCAGTGGGAGTCGGCACTGGACGCACACGGGCTTGGTTTGTTGCAAGGGGTCCAGTACCCTGGGTATTGGTGCTGTGCAGCACCAGTTGGTCCTGGTGTCTTAACACTTAGTAGGTCAAAAGTCCGAATTCTAGAGCACATGTACATCTTTCTGGGTGGCTGCGGCGTCGGGCTGGCCTGGGAGCTTCAAGACATTGAACCGGACTCTGCTGCTTCGGTGCCCGTGGACTACAGGGGAGTAGCTCCTCTACTCCAAGGGAGATTGTTGGGAATTTGAGAAGGGCTGGCAGTCTACCGGGGTTCTTGGCAAATTTTTAGCTGCAGGACAAGTCACTTTGTTGCGATTGTCGAGACTGGTGCAGGCAGGCAGGGTTTGGTGCCAAAAGTCCACAGCAAGCCTTCTGTTCTCGCTGCTCTTCTTTGTCATTTTCTTCTGGGTGCGTTAAATCGAAGTTGCTGGCATCAGGGTTGCCTCCTAAATACTCAGCTAAGGGACTTTAAGGGGAGTGACAGGTTAGTAGCCAAAGGGCTGCGTACCTTTAGGGTGACTACAACCCTTGTATGACCACTTCCTTAGGGGAGTTGGCATAACCCTGACCCAGTAAGCCTAATTCCACCAAAAAACAAGATAATGGAATGCTAAGTTTCGTGTTCACATCAGGTAGCCCTCCTTAGAACTTCCTGACTTGCTAATTTTCCTGCCTGTCCTGGTGCCAAATGGGCACAGGGCTGCGGGGTGGCATCTCCACTGACTGGGGAAGCCAGAGTTGCATAAGAAAGGCGGCAGAGGCCTTTGAAGCATCCTGTCTTGATATACTGATAACTAGCCATCTTGCTTGGAGGAGGTGGTATCACCTCCACCCAAAGCAGTCTTTGTTTCTGACCGCAGAGAGGGTGGGCTTTTACCACCAGGGGGTCAAAATCTCATCTGTGGTAGCAGGCTGGTCAGGACCAGTCTGCCAGAACACTGGTATTCAGTAGGTTTTCAGGGGGCACCTCTAAGGTGCCCTGTGGGTGTTTGTATTAATAAATCCATCACTGAAATCAGTGTGTTTATTAATATGAGATGCATGGTAACAAACATGTTGGGTTTCAGTGAAGCCATCATGTAGCTGGGGAACTCGTAATTACCTGTGTCCAGCACATGTACTTGAAATGACTTCCTTTTTCACTTGCAATATCTAAGAATCAACTTAGACATCACTGGGGCATATCTGCTAGTACATATATGTCCACATGTGTAGTATAGTACACCCTTCTTTAGGGCTGTGAGGCCTGCTCTTAGGGTGACTTCACTGTACTGCATGCAGTGTCTGTAAACATGGCACACAAAAGGTGCACCAATTTGTGTTTTCACTTTTCTCTGCGCCATGTCACACAGCCTGCAATGGCAATTTGCAAGAGTGCGCTGAGGGGGTCCCTTGGGTTTACACAATACCTGCTGCAGCCCTTAGGGACCCTCTTTTGTACTCCATGCCCCATGGTATCTGGGGTACCATTTACTAGGGACTTACAGGGGTGCTAAAGGTATTGCCAATTGGGGGAACAATTGTACAGTTTTAGGGAAAGAACTCTGGCACTGGGGATCTGGATAGCATGAACCCAGTTCACTTCTGTCAAAATTGCATCAAACACCAGGCAAAAAGTGGGGGTGACTGTCAAAAAAGGGGACTTTCCTATTGGGGGCAGTCCTGAGAAAAGGGCAGATGATGTCACATGTTTTGTTACCATCTACCGCAACATGAGGCCATAAGATTACTGGTGTTACTAAAGGGAGAACCTTTTGCTTAAATTATTGATTTTTTGTTGTGTACTATACAATTTATTTGTATTATCACTATTATTTTATTAGCATTAATATTCTTTTGAAAGTTTAAGAAAGTATAAGTTATAAAGTTGGTTATTATGCTTCAGAAGTAGTGGTTATGTAAGTAAAGTTTGCCAAGGGCTAAACTATTGGCCGTTGTATGTGGAAGGTGAAATGGGAGGTGTGGATAGATCTTACAAGTGTTTGGAAAGTGATATTGGCCACAAAGTGAATTTTCCAGTCTATAAACTCTGTTTTCATGAAAATCAAGTTTGTTGAGTGTGTGTATATTTGCTAAGAGCTCTTGTCATTTAGTGATCATTATGTTTACTTTGTCAATGTATCACTCTCCTCGCTGACTTTTAATGTGTATTTCAGCTTCCTGCAGTATTCCCAATAAAAATGCAGATTCTTTGGCTCAGTCCAATGGTAAGTACCTTTGCCAATTTGTGTTTTCACTTTTCTCTGCGCCATGTCACAGCCTGCAGTGGCAGTTTGCATGAGTGTGCTGAGGGGGTCCCTTGAGGTTACACAATACCTGCTGTCGCCCTTAGGGACCCTCTTTTGTACTCCATGCCCTGGGTATCTGGGGTACCATTTACTAGGGACTTACAGGGGTGCTAAAGGTATTGCCAATTGAGGAACAATTGTACAGTTTTAGGGAAATAAATCTGGCACTGGGGATCTGGATAGCATGCACCCAGTTCACTTCTGTCAAAATAGCATCAAACACCAGGCAAAAAGTGGGGGTTACTATGTCAAAAAGAGGCACTTTCCTACTGGGGGCAGTCCTGAGAAGAGGGCAGATGAGACATCTGCGATATATATATATATATATATATATATATATATTTTTTTTTGGTCGCATGTTTTGTTACCATCTACCGCAACATGAGGCCATAAAATTACTGGTGTTACTAAAGGGAGAACCTTTTGCTTAAATTGATTTTGTGTTGTGTACTATACAATGTGTTATTATTTGTATTATCACTATTATTTTATTAGCATTAATATTCTTTTGAAAGTTTAAGAAAGTATAAGTTATAAAGTTGGTTATTATGCTTCAGAAGTAGTGGTTATGTAAGTAAAGTTTGCCAAGGGCTAAACCAGTGGTTCCCAAACTTTTTTGACCCGCAGTTGGCCGTGGCTCGCCGTTACGTAACTTTTTTTGGCAGGTGGGAGGATGTAAGCCCGGCATCGGGGGTACTTCCATTTTCCTCCCTGAAATTAATTGCTGTGAAGGTATTTAAATCGTAGTTGTGATCTACTTTGTCACTGAACTGATGCTGTAATAAAGCACTTTATCAGCAACAAATACTCACTTTACCACCTCTCCTTTTTACTCCAGGCCTTGAAGCCTTAAACCACACGTTCCTGCCATGAAAGCATCTTCTTCAGTGGCAGCAGCTTGCATCATATTCTGCATGTCACAAAACTAAATAGAATACATATCTCTGACAATCCTTAGCAACAAATATGACACAACCACTAAGCAGCCAATTTAAACATTTATTTTCTTGGGAATTCTGGCATTAACATCAGCAATCTGAAAAGGGCAGTGTTGGCTACATTCGCAGAAGGACCTTCAATAGAAAAGACTGTTGCTGATAGCATCCGAATGCCATATATAGCTGAGCTATAACTGAAATGCAATGGGAGTAACTTCCTATTCAAACTATCTCAGTGCCAGTACACTAAGAAGGTGATATCCCCTCAGACATGAACCTGATGCTGAGGAAGCCAACCTTCCTCCAGCAGCAGGCAGGTCACTGTTTTCCTTAAAGGAAAAGAAGTGAAGCGCGAACCTCTGAGCACCCTTTAAGATGGCTATCCAAACCGTGCGCTCATCATTGCATTTCTCACACATGCAAAACTGTAACAGTTGAGGCACCCATCTCTCTCTTTGCTGAAATGCAGGTTAGAGCAGGAACCGCTGCTGCATGTGGGAGGGACTCAGTAGGAGTAAGAATAGGAGTATTCAGAGTAAGAAGGAGGAAGTGGAGTTGAGAGTAGGAATATTTAGCAGAGTAACAGACAGCGAATAGCTGCAAGAGTAAGAAGGAATATTATTTGGAGTAAGCAGAAGCTTTGTTGCTAGTAAAGTGATGAAAGTAAGAATGACAGAATGAGATAAAGATAAGAGAACAAATCCTTTCATTTACTTCTAACAAAGAATCTGTGCTAGTAAAGCTGGATGTGCTTTCCGTTTCATGCACAGATCACATTGAAGTAAGGGACTTTAAGCACTATTGCAGCTTGCTTCAGTTGGTTAAATATCACATGCACGCAGCTGAAATAGGTAATATTTACACGTTTTAAGGTGATCAGACACTGCTGTTCTCTTCCAGGGGATCCTCATCAATAGTCATAAACATTGAATATTCCCGCCCTTGTGCGGGGACCCCGGAGCATATATAAAATACACACATATAAAGTATGAAATATGCACAAAAAATATATATATAGCATTTTTAGTAGACATATTTTTCATACTAAACTCATATATACATGTGTAAAACAGCAATGCAGGCTATAATCATAAACAGGCTAAAATGCTTTATTTCTATGAAGTTTTTTTTTTTTTTTTATCATTATAAAATTACAATAGAGAATAAATATCTACCCAAGCCCCCAAAACTGGGCTTAGGGAAATAAGCAGTAGTAATCGCTAGAGAAAAAGAGAAAAAAACTACATTGAAAAACAATGGAGCATTCTTAGCCAATAGGCTGCATGCAGGTTAACACAGGAGAACCATAAAAACGTTGGCACCGTGCCTTTAAGACCCTGAGCACCTCCAGTATCCCACCATGCCTCAGGGGTGAAGGATAGGTGACAGTTGGTTCACAGTTAGGTCAGTTCTTTTTTCCGGCTTCTTCTGAGGGGATCCTGGAGCATTGAGCTCTCAGTTTCTCAGAAAAATACTTTAAAACAGCGTTTTTTCCTATTTTACTCGACATCTAACATCATTGTCTGAGTTTGGCAGTTTTTTCCTGACAGAAAAATGCCTTCCCTTTTTGTCAAATGCCCTTCTTGTGGGAAGTAGAAGGCCCAGTCAGATCCACACACTCTTTGTATTGTGTGCCTGCCTCAGAGTCACTGCCCTGACACTTGCAAACACTGCAAGAACATGTCAAAGAGGACTCTGAAGGACAGAGAAAAGATCAGGCTTCATGGGCTTCACGAGAGGCAGAAAACATCATCCTCTTCGCTTCCCAGGCAGCCAACAAGCCACTCTCAGGAGAGAATGGCTAGGTCGACATCAGCAGGTAGGAAAATACCTGTTTGTTCCCCGTCAACGTCGTCGCTGCCACCATCTCACCGCCATGGATCGCCTTCGACGGCGACCTGACCAACGTCGAAGGATACGGCGTCGAGAGAACATGGCCATCGCAGGGGCATATCTTCGTCGACGGCAGCCCGCCGATCAACGTCGAGCCACCACCGGCGTGCCCGTTCGCCGCCAAAGGCCTCACGCCCCTCGCCGTCAAGAGACACGACGTCGAAATCGGCACAACGGCGAGAGCGACATCCGCCGCCGGCCGCCCACCGCTCCACGCCGAGGCACACGACGGCGAGCAGGTCGAGGTCCAGAGATTGCCGCTCGACGTCAAGACACTCAACGTCGAGGCACTCAACTTCGAGGCACTCAGCGTCGAGGCAAGAACAACCGGCGGCGCTCCCTTCGACGTCAGTACAGGCGTCGACGTCGACACAGGTTTTACCTGTCTCGCAGGGAGTAGAACATCGCCTTCCGCCAGCAGATAAGGCCGCTCCATCTCCAGTGGTCTCCATACGGAGCGATTCATCTTGTTCGAGAGCGGCATCATCGGGGCATGTTTCACCCATCAATTTGTCGCCAAGATGGTTGGAGAGCCTTAATAGACCAGCGGCCTCCCCGGATTTGCAGTATTCACGAATGTACTCTCCTTCTGCCTCTCTCCCGAGAACACCATCACCGACAGCGCGGGCAGGACGGGCTCGTTCTGCTTCTCGCCAACCGACCACTAGGCCTGGGCGCTCTGTTACAGCGTCTCGCAGCAGGTTACGTTCCCAGCGACGATCTAGGTCACGATCAGGACACAGAAGATCGCCCTCTTGGACGTCGTCAGGGTCATCCGTCGGACGTTACTCCCCCACCTTAACAGATTCTCCACCAGCTAGAGTCTCACTGGTGGATGACATCACTACTTTTAATGAGGTACTCTTCAGGGGAGCACAGAAGTTAAATATAGAGGTTCCAGAACCATCTACCTCCTCATCAGTCATTTTTGAGACTCTACAACATAGAGCAGTGTCAAAAAAGCTACTGCCGCTAGTGCCTAGTCTGTTGCAGCCAACCATAGACACTTTTTTGGCGCCAGCCACCCTCAAATCTGCTCCGGCTAGGATTTTGAAAAAATATAAAGCGCCTGAACAATATCCTTTATTCTTAAGAACGGATCCGCCACCGGACTCAGTAATATTGGCCGCAGCCCGAAAAACCCACTCGGTGGCATCATCCTCCACGGTCCCACCGGACAAAGAGAGCAGGCATCTAGACTCTCTGGGGAGAAAAATGTGCGGCACGGCGGCATCTATAATGAAGGTCTCCAGCGAGTCTGCCCTCCTAGGCAGATATGACCGTTCTCTGTGGGACTCTCTCAACAGGTTCACAGAAAAATTACCTAGGGAAGACAGACAGGACTTCCAAGAGATCCTGCAAGAGGGATGTCTGGTATCCAACCAAGTCATCAGCGCAGCGGCAGATGGGGCAGACTTAGCTGCACATGGGTATGCACATGGAATCTGTGCAAGAAGGTCTTCCTGGCTGAGACTCACTGGTTTAAAACAGGAAGCACAACAGCGCATCCTAAATCTTCCATTCAACGGGAACTCGCTGTTTGGTACCCATACGGATGAAGAAATGGCGCGCATGAAGACCGAAGTGGACACCATGAGGGCAGTAGGCCTTGAAAGGAAGGAGGACTTCAGGCAGAGGTACAGGCCTTATGACAGGCACCCTTTCCAGCAGAGGGTTCAAACCCCTCACTGGTCCCAGAGGCCACAACAATGGCAGGGACGCCCTCTTTTTCAGGCTCGTAAGGCCACAAGGGAACGAGGGTCAAGTAGACCTTAACAGTCCACACCAAAAGCGCCGGCCCAGCAATGAGGACTCGCTTCCCTCGACACTGTACACCACTCCGGTGGGGGGAAGTATCACAGATTTTCTTCACGAGTGGCACTCTATCACAAAAGACAAATGGGTGCTCAACATTGTCGAAAATGGCTACTCTCTTCTTTTTAGACAACCTCCACCGCACTTGCCACCAGCCAAATGCAATCCATCTCATGTCAGCCTATTGCACAAAGAGGCTCTTGCCCTCTTACGAAAGAAGGCAATAGAAAAGGTTCCACTTGCGCACAGAGGAAAGGGGGTTTACGCCCATTATTTTCTGGTGGCGAAAAAAGGCCGAGAGGGTGTTTTCAGACCGATCCTGGACTTACGGCTTCTGAACAAGTACATAAGAAAGCAGAAGTTCAGGATGCTGGCTCTTCACCAGATTTTCCCTCAGCTACATCAGGGAGACTGGATGTGCTCCATCGACCTGCAGGATGCATACTTTCACATCCCGATAGTCCCCAAGCATTGGAAATTCCTGTGCTTCCAGATAGCCTTACAGCACTATCAGTTCAAAGTGTTACCAATCGGCCTGAAATCTGCCCCCCGCGTCTTCTCGAAATGTGTGGCAGTGGTAGCGGCACATCTTCGAAAACAAAAGATCTTCATCTACCCATACCTAGACGACTGGCTACTGAAAGCTTCCTCTCTGGATCAGGCGAGAAACCATCGGGACATTGTGCTAAAGGTTTTCGAGTCTCTAGGTCTTCAAGTCAACTACCAAAAGTCCACCTTGATTCCAACACAGAACCTCCACTACCTGGGAGCTATACTAAACACAGAGCTCCAAAGAGTGTATCCTTCGGAGGAACGACTATTATCAATAAAGAGAAAGTGTCAAGACCTGTTAAAATCCGACGCACCTACGGCCCGTCAGGTGACATCTCTGCTGGGCTCCATGGCATCATGCATTTTCATTGTCCCAAATGCCAGGCTGCACATGAGGCCCCTCCAAGAGGCGTTGGCGAACAACTGGAGCCAAAGGGTGCGGCTACCGATAGCAGCACGTCAGTCATTGTAATGGTGGATGCACAGACCTCACCTGTCAGTAGGGGCTCCGTTTCACCAGGTAATTCCATCAGACACTCTGGTAACAGATGCGTCTCTTCAGGGATGGGGGGATCATCTAGGTCCCCTTCAAGCTCAGGGCCTGTGGTCCGACAACGAAAGGAAGTACCACATCAATCTGCTGGAGCTCAGAGCGGTCCATCTGGCTCTCAAGTCTTTTGCTCCATCGATTCAGGGGAAATCTCTCCTAATACAAACGGACAATACAACCACAATGTATTATTTGAACAGACAGGGGGGAACAAGATCCCTACCCCTATCTCGGGAGTCACAAACAGTCTGGCATTGGCTCCTGGCCAGAGGAATGTCGCTTACAGCGGTGCACCTACCAGATCAACAAAACGTGTAAGCAGATTTCCTGAGCAGACACCTAGAGGACGCCCACGATTGGGTCCTACACGGCAAAGTCGTCAAAGACATCTTCGCTCAATGGGGTCGGCCTCAATTGGATCTCTTCGCATACGAAGTAAACAAGAAATGCCCAGACTTCGCATCCAGGTTCTACCGTCTGGGATCTCGAGGGAATGCCCTGTTGATCGACTGGTCAGGGATATTTCTCTACGCTTTTCCACCGATTCCCCTCATACCGGCAGTGATCATCAAACTTTACAGATCCAGCACCAGAATGATTCTCATAACTCCGCAATGGCCCCGTCAATTCTGGTACACAGATCTCCTCAACCTATTGGAACAACCTCACAGGAGGCTGCTGTGCAGACCGGATCTTCTGAGCAGGATGGAGGGCAGGGTTCTGTATCCCAACCTACCCTCTCTGAGCTTGACAGCATGGCTCCAGAATTCCTGCAGTATGGACACCTAGGGCTCTCGCAGGAGTGCATGAACATCTTGAAAGAGTCCAGACGGCCTTCCACGAGGCGTCCTTACGCGTTTAAGTGGAAGAGGTTCTACATATGGTGCTGTCAACAAGGTCAGAATCCCATACGGGCTCAGGAGGACGTCATATTGTCTTACTTACTCCATCTGGCAAAGTCCAGTCTGCAGGTATCATCTATTAAGGTACATTTGTCTGCCATTACAGCCTATCGTAAGTCACCTTCTCAGGAATCCTTCTTTACGAAACCAGTAGTCAAGGATTTCTTGGAAGGTTTGAAAAAAGTTTTTCCGCCCATTCGGAGACCCTCTCCTCCATGGGAACTGAACATTGTGCTGTCAAAACTTATGGGCCCTCCTTTCGAACTTATACACAAAGCCTCTTTGCAACACCTTACGTGGAAGACGGCTTTTTTGGTAGCCATTACTTCCGCGAGGAGGGTCAGTGAAATTCAGGCTTTGTCTTCCAAAGAGCCGTACACAGTCTTTCACGACAATAGAGTAGTTCTGCAAACTCACCCATCATTCCTACCGAAGGTGGTGTCAGAATTCCACATCAATCAGACTATTTCTCTACAGACTTTCTTCCCCAATCCGGAAACTCCGGCGGAGAAAGCGTTGCACTCCCTAGATCTGAAAAGAGTGGTAAAATGTTATTTGGATAAAACAAAATTGATTAGACATTCCAACCACTTGTTTGTAAATTATGGTAATTTGAGGACAGGAGAGGCAGCATCTAAACGAACAATATCAAGATGGATAGTTTCTTGTATTGTTAATGCTTACCAGTTGGCTAACAAACAACTACTGGTTAGACCTAAAGCGCATTCCACAAGGGGAAAAGCGGCTACTGCTGCCCTCCTTAACAATGTTCCAATATCTGAGATTTGTAAGGCTGCTACATGGAAGTCTGTACATACATTTACCAGACATTACTGTTTGGACTCAGATGCAAGAGCAGATGCCCAAGTGGGGCAGGCCTCTCTGAGAAATTTGTTTGCATGATACATATCTATTCCTGCACTTCTATTAGACGGTCCGCAGAGTTTAGGGATGGGCTTGCTAATCTATTCAATGTTTATGACTATTGATGAGGATCCCCTGGAAGAGAAGGATAATTTACTTACCTGTAAATCCTAGTTCTCTTCCAGGGGTATCCTCATCAAAGTCATAAACAACCCACCCTCCTCCCCGGACGCACGTCTCCTAGAAGTGCAGGACAGACTATCTTTCGAATCGGCTACACAGATTGTCACCGTAAAAAAGTACTGACCTAACTGTGAACCAACTGTCCCCTCTCCTTCACCCCTGAGGCATGGTGGGATACTGGAGGTGCTCAGGGTCTTAAAGGCACGGTGCCAAAGTGTTTATGGTTCTCCTGTGTTAACCTGCATGCAGCCTATTGGCTAAGAATGCTCCATTGTTTTTCAATGTCGTTTTTTTCTCTTTTTCTCTGGTGATTACTACTGCTTATTTCCCTAAGCCCAGTTTTGGGGGATTGGGTAGATATTTATTCTCTATTGTAATTTTATAATGATTAAAAAAATAAATTAAAAAAAACTTCATAGAAATAAAGCATTTTAGCCTTTTTATGATTATAGCCTGCATTGCTGTTTTACACATGTATATATGAGTTTAGTATGAAAAATATGTCTACTAAAAATGCTATATATATATTTTTCGTGCATATTTCATACTTTATATGTGTGTATTTTATATATGCTCCGGGGTCCCCGCACAAGGGCGGGAATATTCAATGTTTATGACTTTGAGGATACCCCTGGAAGAGAACTAGGATTTACAGGTAAGTAACTTATCCATATGCACTACCTGGCATTTATAAGCACATTATTGCTGTTTCACTGGCTCACTAAGGTACAATGTCTATCTGTACAATAGTTTTCAGCTATACCTGTCTCTGTAACATACCTTGTATGGAAGAAGAGTGCAGTGGAAGGTGGGCTGTGGTGCATTAGCAGGCATCCAGCCAAGGTATGACTGCAGTCGCTAGGCTGAGTATCCTATGATCTTCGTCTTATAGACAAATGTTAGCTGTATAATAAACTGCCTATCTGTAGGGCCCTGCTGACAAGAAAAAGAAAGTGCACAAAACAATAAAGGTACCTACATACAGACAATGCATCTGTACTGCACACATTTTTCAAAAGTGTTTGTCTTGGGGTGGCTTATTCCGAGTAAAGTGTCAGTGACCTATCCTTGAAGGGACAGAGTTAGTTGTCTGTGACAGCAGGTCTTCCTTGAAGGCCTGAGTATGCATTATTTGCTGAGTAGGAGAAATGCCCTTTACAGTGCTTTACTGCATATTTCTTTACCGTTTATTTTACTTTTGGAGCTTGTGCATTAAATTAATGTTATTCACATTCACCCTTAATGACCTTTATTAGCAGTCTTCCTTGTCTCCTTACCTAGGTCCAGGTTATAAGAATTAGCATGTATAGTTTAATTATACTGCACAAAAGGTTTTGTTAAATTGCATGAAGGGATTTCTAAAATTCACTTGAGCAACACTTCTGAACTGTTTAGCTCAGGGTCAGGACCTGTTAAATAACTCTGAGTTGAGAGATGGTTTTATGTTTCAGTGTCATCCATTAACACTGCAGTTAGCAGGAGGCCAGGGCAAGTAGTGACAGCAGATAGTTATAATTGTTTAGTTCCCAAACCGTGTGCTTGGTGCATGGCGCCCCTGGCTAGTTTAGATGGCGCACCTGGGTGCCACGGCGCACAGATTGGGAACCACTGGGCTAAACTATTGGCTGTTGTATGTAGAAGGTGAAATGGGAGGTGTGGATAGATCTTACAAGTGTTTGGAAAGTGATATTGGCCACAAAGTGAATTTTCCAATCTATAAACTCTGTTTTCATGAAAATCAAGTTTGTTGAGTGTGTGTATATTTGCTAAGAGCTCATGTCATTTAGTGATCATTATGTTTACTTTGTCAATGTATCACTCGCCTCGCTGACTTTTAATGTGTATTTCAGCTTCCTGCAGTATTCCCAATAAAAATGCAGATTCTTTGGCTCATTCCAATGGTAAGTACCTTTTTCCAGTTCTTAGAGATATCATTGACTGAGCATCTGGGACAGATCCTCTGATTTTTGTATATTTGCTGCAGGTTTATGGTTTCACTTGAATGGAGAAGCAGTTTTGACCACTTGAGTGCTATACATGCATGCAGAATATTTACCTTCATAATGGTATTACATATCTCTGTAGGTCTCCAAAACTGTCTTTCATAGATTCACTATACTATATGCAGTCCATTTACTACATTACTGACCTGTACTCTGACCAATGAGCTGAAGGGACTCAGGGATCCAAGTCCACAGAGATGAGAAGCTGCTCATATTTTTTTTTTACTACAGTCAAACTAATAGCAAGTGATTTCTGAAAGCTTTGTTTTTTTGTGCTTTACTATATTTTTGGAGTTCAGCACCCGTCCTTGGAGCCTCTTTTCCCTCCATCTACAGGAGGTATATCAGTGTCATGTCCTTTTTGTATTTCCTTAGCTGAGCCACTGGAAATTTGCCCATATGACTGGTAACCCTTTCAGGCCTAGACCCTTATTCAAACATTGCTAATCCTCTTGGTGTTAGGGAGACCTACTGTAATAATCCTACAGGTATTTCTTGGTGTGCCTTTACCATTCTAACAATGTGACAGGGATGCTGAATTTGCCAAAACTTCAGTAAAAAGACTCTTCATGACAGAGAGGAAAGGGAATCAGTTGTTTCTGGTTGTGGATTTATCTAAAAATGTAACTTCTGCTAAAGCCAAAAAGCTGGAACTCATCGTATCCTCGTCTTCCGAGACTCTGGCACTCTAATGCCCGTCTCTAAGGTGCCGGACTGTTGGTGCGTGGAGGAAATGTTCAGAACAGATGAAAAATCTATGCTCTGAGATGCTTCACCAGCATTTTCTAAGCCTTCCACTAAGATGTTACCCCGGCCATCTGCAGCCTTGATGAGTAAATCCTCATCCACAACTGCAATCAAGTCCTCGTCCTTGAAGAGGCAGTCCATGATTGCTGACAACTCATAGTCACCAACTCATCGTCAACTACACCATCTATACCTGCTGCCTGGCATGCCTCTTTTCACAAAAACACCTTAGTCAGCTACAAAGCTGAATGTTCTAACCTCATCAGCAGTAACACCAATGACCTCTACATGTTCAGAGTTAATAACCACTTGAACTGTGTTTGCAGCCACAACTTCTATAACTTCCACCATAGTCTGTCCCCTGACGATACATTTGTCAATAATACTTTTCATGATGACTCTTTTTCCAGTGATGCCTCAAAATCGTTTGACCTCTATATTTGCTTTCATTCATAATTCCTCACCAATACAGATCACATCTGTACTCCAAATGTAAATCCTAAAGGAGCTTCTATCTGGCCCAGAGACCACCAATAGTGGCAAACTGTAGGGCTACTACAGAGAATCAATATTAGGTTCAGAAACCTTTCATGGTGGTGACAAACATGATGACAAGGGTATGGATCCTTACGATATGGACATTTATCTTATTCCTAGTGACTCTGAAAATAAACAAGTTTATGAGCAGCCTTTAGGCTGTGGTAGCCAGCCTTTCTTTCCACAATGTCCTATACCTCAGGTCCCATCACATTTCCTAGACTAATGTAAACCCATCATGGAAAATGTGGTGATTGTCTAGCTCTATTTAGCTACTATAGATAAATGCGCCTACTGTGTTTTGAAGTCATTTTAGATTTTTCTCTAATGCTGATTCTGTTAGAAACCATTCTGTTGGTAGAAGGAGGATTTTTTCCTAAAGGAAATCTTAATGAATGCTTATTCTGACCAGTTTATCAAAGAATAGCTCATTTGATATAGCTTTGTATCTTTTCTGATGGATACGTCTACCTTCATAGCATAGGAAAGAAGTGCATGAGTATTCCACGCTGCCAATCACAATTATGATGCACAGCCAATAGCCATGGTATAACAGTTGTAAAAAGGTGTTCACATCAGAGTTCAGCTAGGTCATCGTCAGTTTGAGGTTTCACCCTGAGAGATGTGACAGAGTCCAACCTGGATGGCTAGGCCGATTATGAGCAGTCATCACTTGAGGACTTGGACAATACCTCTTCCAGGTCAAGCAAGGGTGTCTGGTCCCAGAACGTAGCTGTGGCCTGGAGTGCCATTTGTGGCCTGGAGTGCCATGCGCCTGATCCGGTGTGGTTGTGGGGAGTGGCCTTGTTGACAGTGCCAGTGTCCTCCCCTAACAGGGGCAGCCATGGGTGCGGTACCACACGTACCCGAGCCAGTATGGGCTAGATTGGATTTTCTTGTCCAATCCTAATCATCCTTAGGATCTGTAAAGAATGATGTCTGGCCATGGCTTATCATGCAGATTTTCTCCAGGAATAGAAGTGAGTATCTAACTTCCAGTGTTCGAAGACGCTTCTTGACTGCAAGGAAGGAGTTCCACTGATACTGCACCACCAAAATGTAGTATGGAAATATCATCATCTTTGCATTCTCCACCACTGGGTCTGGTAGCTTGCGGATCATCATGAGTTGAGGATTCACTCCAGGTGGAGGTCGTTGGGTGGGGACCCTGTGAGCCCTCTCAACCGAGAAGAAAGGTGACAAAGCACTTGGGGGAAGAATACTGCTTAGCCAGTCCTCTGCATAAGAGACCAGGTCCTGACCATCAGAATTTCCAGGTAGGCTGACAACACAAATGTTCCTGCTGGAACTCTCATCAGCTGTCTCCTCCAAGATGTGGATTTGCTCCTGCAAGGCATGTTGTCCCTTCTCAGTCTCCCAGGTCTGATGATGTATCGTAGAGATGGCTTGCTCAGTGTTTGAAACCTTGTCAGCCAGATTGTGATGTGCAGGCTGTGGTGAGGATCCAGATGTTTCCAGGGAAATGGGCCCACTTACATATGCCAGACAAGTAACTCAGGGCAACAACGTATGAGGTAGTCCAAAATGTGGCTCTAGTGATTGGCACCATTAAAATGCATAGGGGGAGAGCAATCCAGTGTAGAATGTAGGAAAGGTGACTTCAGTGCTGAGAAGCAGAAGTGTCGACAACCAGCGGGACCTGCTTGCACATCCAGGTCCTGGGCAATATGCAGCACGAGCAGCCCCAGGGACCTTGTCCAGGGCTCCAGGGGGTGGCACAGTAAGCCCAATAATATAAAATTCTGGAAGTTTTTTTTGTGTTTGCGCAACAGTCTAATGGGCCAGCAGGTGGTGGTTCAGCAGGGGAGGCACAGGCAAGTCACAGTGCCAGAGGTAAAGTGGAGGCCAGTGAGATGAGAAAGAGATAGTGTCTCAACCCAGGTCAGCGACGAGACTGACACACACACACACACAAGAACGCAGGCTACATATGATGGGATGGCAGGACAGACAGGACTATTAGGCATCAGGATCGGGGGAAGGTGGACGACCATGCTGTGCGGCCTGTGGCCCCATGGAGCATGAAGCACCCTGGTGCAGAATACTAGTAGGGCTGTGTGTTTGGGCTGTGTTAAGGCCCACCTGTGCTTCCTCACGTCATAAGTCAACAAGAATTCGGAGTGGTCTCGGGTCCAACCAGAACCTCCTCACTTGGGGATCCTTTCACTGCAGTCGGGGGCCCGCAGAGTATTGAGGAGAGGGGCCTTGTGATTCCCCATATCAGGGGAAGTGACCCGGTGGCCCGCAATGGATGCACAATGTGTTTCACCCCGTCTGGAAGAGGAGCAAGAGGGGACCGCCATTGGAGTCCTATCCAGCAGGGAGCTGGCGCGTGCATTCATCAGGACGGCGTGGGTGTCGACAGATGAGCGCAGCTGCCCGTTCAGGTAGACTGGTCATCTACAATAGACACGGGGTACCTCAAGGAAACCCCGTTGACGCGCAACGCCTGACTTCAGAAGGCCTCGCTTGTTGCATGTGGGAGGGGGGGCAAGAGGGAGCACCTCTTCCATTCCAGGCAGCTCACTTTTTGTCTGGGGTAGGCATGTTCTGCAGTACCTTCTGATCTCGCCCACCAGGCTGCAATATGGCATGCTGCTGCTCCTCCACCCGAGCACCAGTCCGTCGGTGGCTTCTACTAAATGGCTTGCAAGAGTCACAGCATTGTGAGCAGTCAAATCATCTCCATATTCTGGGCAGATGGTGCGAGAGGCGCAGGATAAATGGAGGACTTCAGGGCTGTCAGAAAGGAGTTTTGCTAAAACTGCATAAGCCAACGCACCAACCCCCCCCCCACCCCATGTTTTCTAAATTATATCATAGCTGCTCACGGTGATGTCAGGATCCCCCTCGCACTTCTTGGTGCCACCAGACGAAGGACTACTGCCACCTTGATGCTAAAGTCAAAAGGGTAGAAGCCATTGCTTCAGTGACCATCAACATCACAGGCATGTCAGCAGTGGCACACTTGAAGCCTAGAATCTATCCAGGTAGGTCTGATAGGGAAAGCTCAGTTGTAACATTATCAAGGTGTGGAAGATTCTTACAGTCACCTGATAAACCTGACTTTAGGAGTCCATACCTACTTGAAACTTTTTAACTTCTGATAGTGTATTGTAGGCAGTTCCAATCTCTTTAAGCAAAGCTGCAGCTGGGCCATATTTGTTCCCTATTCCACGAGTTAAGATGTCAGTTTTTGAGGGATTATTTTTCTGATGAGTTTGCAACATCCAGAAGTCTACTGGGTGTAGGCATTCAGTAAGTCCAGATGTCACTAGGTTTGATGGGTTTTCCTGTTTAAGAATAATTTGAGTGTTGTCTACATAACAATAGCAGGTTAACACTTGAAGTAGTTCATAATTTCAGAGAGTGGGGACAAGTATAAGTTGAAGACAACAGGGAAGTCGTGGAGTTCGGAGTAAAATCTACCTTTTACCAGGCATTGATATGATTGGAGGCTGTGAGAAATTGTCTTGGTTTGATTTGGGGTAGGTATTATTCCATTGTAGGGTCCTACCCTGTATTCCTGTGTCATTTGGTCTTTCAAGTAGTAGTTTGTGCTCCACAGGGTCAAAAGCTTCTGAGACATCAGGCAGAAGGAATCCACCAACTGCGTTGGAGCCTAGTGTGTTTTTGAGGTCATTTTAGATAGTGCCCTGATGCTGATTCGGTCTGAAACCTTGCTATTGGTTGGATGAGATTTTGCCCCAAGAAAATCTTAACATGCTCAATTTTTGACCAGTTTTCAATAAATGGTTCATTTGGAATAGCTTTTTCATTTTCTGATGGATACTTCTACCTGGAGATTCCTTACCTCTTTAATCACCTCTGTGCACCAAACAGGATGTGGGAAAGTGGCCACAGCTCTCCTGTGCCCAAACCTGACATCACCGGAGCCAAACGAGCATCAACTTGGCATTCTGACAGCAGTTTATCTTTTCCACGTGGATCTGACGTGCCTTCGTCTGAGCAATTCCTAGACTTAATGTAGGTTTTCACTAGGGCAATAATGTTTCATCTTAAAAATTACATTTCTGCAGTGCATGTAGAATATCACCACAATGTATACCTATTGTGTCTGGAGCTGATGCATGACTTTAGCTCCTTTGAGAAATGCAGACTCATTCATCCCAAGGTCATTAGGAAGAGTGAGGCCAAACTATTCTTCTAGATTGTGGGTTACTGCTGTATCATGTTTCTTTTCTTTGTGGATCTTCTAAGACTCTGTCTAACTTTTTGTACATATTTGTTTGATTTGGGGCAGCCCGCCTTCTAAATGTTGCCTCTATCATGAGAATGTAGCAGGAGCCACTTAGTTGAAAATCTTGGTGAACCTGTGGTAGAATGGCTTAACAACCTTCAGTGTGTTCAGTGGCTAAGTAGCCACTAGTTCTTTCAGGGATGCATTGATTTTGAGACTTTTTCATGAACTGTTAATATTCATGAAGCTAGATGTTGGTAATGGCAGAGCAGTTAAAAGGTTTATGGTGATACAAATGATGTGGTGATCACTCCAGGTGATGGTTTCTTTTCCTTTGACTGAGCATATGTTTGCCAAGCTCTTCAAGGTTATAGAGTAGATCTGTGGTCAGGTAAAGGTAGACCTCTCAAATGAGGTGTCATCTCCTAGGATACTTACATAACACTAGTCTAGTCAATTATAATATCAGTCATAGTGTCCAGAGTGTGTCAATGAATTCCACTTTGTCTATTGGTGGTCAGTACATTAGAGGGAACGAGGAGGGGAAAGTCAGGGTTGTGAGCAAGGGAATAAGTAAAGATTCACTCTCCAGTGTTGAATGATCTTTGATTACAATGGTCCCTTGAGAATTGTGTACACTACAGTGAATCCCCCACCACACCTCCTGTTTAATTGGTTTCTGTAGACATTGGACATGGCTTAATGTTGAACAACATAAGCTTCTTCACATATCCAAGTTTCTGTTATAAAGAGGTGGTTTAATCTATGGTTATGTTATAATGTCATGTTATAATTATTTTTACAGTGCGCATACACTGAACTTCTCTCTCCAAAGGGTAGAGGCAGAAGGAGGGTGAAGCCACCCTCAGAGACAGTAGCTATTGGCTACTGCCCTCCAGCCCTAAACACACCCCTAAATCTAGTATTTAGGGGCAGCCTTGAACCCAGGAAATCAGATTCCTGACTACCTAACAAGAAGGACTGCTGACCTGAAAACCCCGCAGAGAAGGAGGAAGACGATAACTGCTTTGGCTCCAGCCTTACCGGCCTGTCTCCAACTTCAGAGAACCTGCAACAGCGACGCAACCGACGTGACCAGCGACCTCTGCCGACTCAGAGGACTGCCCTGCAACTAAAAAGGATCAAGAACTCCCCTGGACAGCGGCTCTGTCCAAAGCAACAAGAAGAAACCATCTTTAAAGGGACTCTCACCTCACTCCTGAAGCATGAGTCCACACCAATCAGCACCTGATGCCCCCATCCCGTGTCCACCACCGCAGAGAGGACCCCCAGGTGACTCCAACAATGTGTCCACCCTGAGACGACCTCCCTGCACCTCCACGACGACACCTGCAGAGAGAATCCAGAGGATCCCCCTTACTGCGACTGCCCGGTAACAAAGAACCCGACGCCTGGAAGAAGCACCTCACCCGCAGCCCCCAGGCCCGAGAGGAACTAACTACAGGTGCAAGAGTGACCAGCAGGTGACCCTCATCTTTGCCCAGTTGGTGGTTGGCCCGAGAAGCGCCCCTGTGCCCTGCCTGCATCGCCAGAGTGACCTCTGGTTCCCTCCATCGATTCCAATACAAAACCCAACGCCTTGTTAGCACACTGCATCCCGCCGCCCCTGTGCTGCTGAGGGTGTATTGTGTGTGCCTGTTTGGGACCCCCAGTGTTCTACAAAACCGCCATGGTCTGCTCCCCAAGGACGCAGGTACTTACCTGCTAGCAGACTGGAACTGGAGCACCCCTGTTCTCCATAGGCACCTGTGTTATTTGGGCCCTCCTTTGACCTCTGCACCTGACTGGCCCTGTGTTGCTGGTGCTGGATGTTTGGGGTTGACTTGAACCCCCAACGGTGGGCTGCCTATGCCCAGCAGACTGAACTTGTAAGTGCTTTACTTACTTGAGAAACTAACCAATACTTACCTCCCCCAGGAACTGTTGATTTTTGCAGTGTCCACTTTTAAAATAGCTTATTGCCATTTTTGCCAAAACTGTGTACATTACTGTTTTAATTCAAAGTTCCATACCTACCTGTGTGAAGTACCTTACAATTTATATACTTACCTAAATTCTGAATCTTGTGGTTCTAAAATAAATTAAGGAAAGAATATTTTTCTATATAAAAACCTATTGGCCTGGAATTTGTCTTTGAGTGTGTGTTCCTCATTTATTGCCTGTGTGTGTACAACAAATGCTTAACACTACCCTCTGATAAGCCTACTGCTCGACCACACTACCACAAAATAGAGCATTAGTATTATCTAATTTTGCCACTATCAACCTCTAAGGGGAACCCTTCGACTCTGTGCACACTATCTCTCACGTTGAGATAGTACATACAGTATGTACAAAGCCATGACCTCTCGTATGAGGGGTGTAGAAGAAGAACGGGAGTCCCACAGAAAGGAACTGTACCATGGGCCCCCAGATATAGTCAAAGCCTTTTCTATTCTTTGTAAAGATGTCAGACATGTAGGCATGCCACTGCGAGGTAGAAGGAGCTTCTGCTGTCTTCCAAGCTGCCGCTAAGGACAGTTTGGCTGCCCCCAAGCAAAGCCACAGGATGGAGTGATTCCCATGCATTTGACATTTAAATGTTTTGTCTCCGAGGCCCAGGAGGATAGCATCTGGTTTGTGTGGAATGGGGTATCCCAATATTTCTTTCATCTGCACCAGGATTTCTGCCCAGTATGTCTGTATTGCGGGTCGCACCAAATATGTCAGAAGTTCCCTAAGAGGCTACAGCCTCTCCAACCATAATCTGTTGGGTCGGGATAGAGCCTATGTAATTTAGCCGGGTACAAATACCATCATTTAGCACTTTTTAGTGTACTTCCCGTAGCCCCAAAGATGTATTAAATCTCGGGATGCCATTCCAGAGTTTGCGCCATTGATCATCTGTAATTGATATCTCCAGGGTTGTCTCCCAGAAGAACATGTGGCGAGGTGGGGCTTTACGGCTGGTAGAGGCCAGAAAAGAATACAAAAATAATATGCATCCCTTAGTACTCCCAGGACGTCTAATGAATGTCTCTACAGGGAGTTGGTGGCTGACGCCCAGATCTCTAGACTCATTAGCCAGTGTTTCAGTTGTGTGCAGTGAAAAAACTCAGTGGCGGGCGGATTAAAGTCCTGTCGGCAATGTTCAAAAGTGAGGATTTCCCACCCATGAAAGAGGTCTGATATGGTGAGGCAGCCCTTTTCTTTCCAGAAGTCAAAGAGCTCTGGTTGTGACCGGCGGGAAGGCCGTGTTATAATGTATAATAGTGTAAGCAGAAGGGAAAGTCACTAAGTTCTGTGTGCGAGTGATGATGTCCCAAACCTTTAGTGTGGTTCTGGTCCGAGTGCTGAGATAAGCATTGATCGGGCGGTCAGATCTAGGTTTCCACAGAGCATCCCAAATCGTTCTTCCCTTGACAGCCATGTCCACATGTAGCCACTGTTTATCAGACTCTCTCATGCTCTATAATAAAGCATAAAGTCTGGTAGAGCCAGGCCTTCTGGTTCTCTGGGAAGTGTCAGTATGCAATGAGGCAGTCTTATCTGGCATGTCCGCAGAGCCAAAGTGGTAATTACTGAGCATAGAGAAGAGAAAAACTCTTGGTCTACTTCTGTCGAAAGGCCTTGAAGAAGATATAAAACTCTTTGAAAAATTGTCATCTTGACTGCATTAATGGGACCTAGCCAGGACAGGCAGACCGGCCCCCAACATCTAAGATCTATCTTAAGTTGATGCAATGGGGGTTAGATAGCTTTGCACAGTTCAGAAATTCGGGGAATAATATTCATGCCCAAGTATGTAATGTCCTTTATGGCCCACTGCAATGGGGAGGAAGAGGCTATCACCTCCATTTCGCTGGCTGGGACAGTCAGGTTTAGGGGGAAGGTTTGTGGTTATTGACTCGAAATCCAACCACAGATTCAGAGTGGCGAAGTTCTGCTTGTAGGACTGTCAGTGAGGTACAAGGGGGATGTAAGATTTAGTACAACATCATCGAACAGGGATATTTTGTGTTCAACCGAGCCAGAGACTAGGCCTCCTATGGAGAGAGTTGCCTGTATCCTAGCGGCTAAGGGTTCTTTTCTCAGGGCAAATAATAAGTTGGAGAGGGGGCACCCCTGTCTCGTACCTTGTTTTAATAAAAATTATTCAGAGGCCGTTCCATTCCCCAGAACTCTGGACCGAGGACAAGCATAGTTGGCGCAGACCATAGCTATAAACCTTTTCCCAAAGCCAGAATGATGTAATGTGAGGAAGAGGAAGGACCAATCCACACGTTTGAACGCCTTTTACGCATCTAATGCCAGCAACGTGGCTTGGATCTTCATTTTAGCGGCTTTGTCAACCAGGTGGACCACCCTCCGTAGATTCTTGTGAATCTGTTGCCTCTTGATAAACCTTGACTGATCCGAGTGCATCAGTTCTGGCATAACATTTTCTAGCCTGTTAACTAATATTTTAGTGTATAATTTAGCATCTGGATTTAACAAGGCTATTGATCTATAGGAGGCCAGTTACACAGGTCTTTCCCAGGCTTTGGGAGAACAGTGATGAGCGCCTCACTCATTGATTGAATCACTGCTTACGGTTCAGCTGTATAGTTAAAAAGACTGGTCAAGTGATGTACCAGATCAGAGCCAATGGTCTTATAGAATTGGGCCGTGAGGCCGTCGGGCTCCGGAGATTTATTCAATTTCATTTGAGACGATGGCCTTTTGTGCTGCTTCCAGATTATTGGGTTCCTCTGAAAGTGCGTATTGAGTTGATGTAATCCTGGTTAAGTCCCCTCCCCTCGAATGTGTCTGTTGCTTGCCAAAAGTTTTGCTATCTGAGGCAAATAGGTCCTTGTTAAAGTCTCAAAATACATGATGTCTGCTTTCGAATACGCTTTGACCCCTTGTTTCCTGGGCATATAGGAATGTTGCAGTGACACTGTGACTTATAGTACGCATAGAGATTACAGTCGCCCAGAGAGGTGCTTCAAACCATTGTTGCTCTTACATGATTATTTTCCCGGTAAGAACATGCCTTCTTGCAGCTGTGAAACCTTTTCTGTTTCCTCCCATACTAAAACCGAGCATTATAGCAGTGGTGGTTAGTGGCAAATCAGATTGGAAGGGCGTTGAAACACACAAACTACACATAAACATAATATACAATAACATATACAACTATTATAAAAAGTAAAAAATAACTTACCTTACTCGATGTTCTGCAGCCATTCCTCATTCTGCAGCACGTCCTGTGAGCGCAAAGCCCACAGCCAAATGTCTCATCCAATCAAGACACTGTTTTCTTGCTGTTAAGCAGCATGAAAAAAAAGCATATTGATTGGCTGGAGAGGCCCGGCTCTTTGCTTCAAAAGGCACTTGAGCCCTATGCCTGCTCTCCAACCCAGCTCTCTTACACAGCTGGATTGAGAGGTTTGAATTGCATATGTTGGTTTGGCTGAAGGAAGGTAGCCAGCCAAACCAACATGAGCACTTCATACTGAAGTGACCACTCCTCCATTGGCAGCAGTGACACACTGCCCGCCCTGCCCTCACACTCTTTTTGCTAGCAGAAAGGGTAAGAAATAAAATAGTAATAAAATCATTTTATTACCACTTGTTTTACGCTTTCTGTTCAGCAGGATGGGGTATGAGGGTGAGGGGGGAACCACTGCTGTATTATAGGAAATAATTGAAAACAACTATGTAAGGAAATGCCTTCCTTGGCATGGTTACCCCCTAACTTTTTTGCCTTTTGTTGATGCCAGTTATGATTGAAAGTGTGCTGGGACCCTGCTAACCAGGCCCCAGCACCAGTGTTCTTTCACTAAATTGTACCTTTGTTCCCACAATTGGCACAGCCCTGGCTCACAGATAAGTCCCTTGTAAATGGTACCCCTGGTACCAAGGGCCCTGTGGCCAGGGAAGGTCTCTAAGGGCTGCAGCATGTATTATGCATCTCTGGGAACCCCTCACTCAGCACATGCACACTGCCTCACAGCTTGTGTGTGCTGGTGGGGAGAAAATGACTAAGTCGGCATGGCACTCCCCTATGCCTGTGGCATAATAATTCACCCCTCTAGCAGGCCTTACAGCCCTAAGGCAGGGTGCACTATACCACAGGTGAGGGCATAGTTGCATGAGCACTATGTCCCTACAGTCTCTAAGCCAAACCTTAGACATTGTAAGTGTAGGGTAGCCATAAAGAGTATTGGTCTGGGAGTCTGTCAATTACTAACTCCACAGTTCCATAATGGCTACACTAAAATCTGGGAAGTTTGGTATCAAACTTCTCAGCAAAATAAATGCACACTGATGCCAGTGTGGGATTTATTGTAAAATACACCCAGAGGGCATCTTAGAGATGCCCCCTGAATACTAGTGTGACTACTAGTGCTAGGCTGACCAGTTTCTGCCAGCCTGCCACAACCAGACGGGTTTCTGGCCACCTCCCCCGGCAGGAACTGTAACACCTTTCGGTGAGCCTCAAAGTCTCATGCCTTTTGTTACAGCACCCCAGGGCATCCCAGTTAGTGGAGATGCCCGCCCCTCCGGACACAGCCCCCAATTTTGGCAGCAAGTCTGGAGGAGATAATGAGAAAAACAAGGAGTCACCCACCAGTCAGGACAGCCCCTGAGGTGACCCCTGCCTTCAGAAATCCTCCATCTTGAGTTTGGAGGATTCCCCCAATAGGAATGGGGATGTGCCCCCCTCCCATCAGTCAGAAGGCACAAAGAGGATGTACCCACCAAAAGGACGGTAGCCATTGGCTACTGCCCCCTGACCTAAACACACCCCTAAATGTAGTATTTAGGGTCGACTCTGAACCCAGGAAATTAGATTCCTGCAACCTGAAGAATGAAGGACTGCTGACCTGAGAGCCCTGCAGAGACGACAGAGACACCAACTGACTTGGCCCCAGTCCTACCGGCCTGTCACCAGACTCAAAGAACCTGCAGAGAGCCGCATCCAATGGGACCAGCGACCTCTGAGGACTCGGAGGACTGCCCTGCACCCAAAGGACCAAGAACCTCCTGAGAACAGCTGCACTGTTCAGAAACTGCAACAAACTTGCAACTTTGAAACAACTTTAAAGAGACTCTCACTTCCAGCCAGCCACTTCCGGCTCGAGTTCAGAACAACCAACACCGCAGAGATGACTCCTAGGTGACTCCAATGACGTGGACACCTTGAGTCGACCCCCCTGCACCCCACAGCGTCGCCTGCAGAGAGGTTCCAGAGGCTCCCCCTGACCGCGACTGCCTGGTACAAAAGAACCCGACGCCTGGACCAAGCACTGCACCCCCAGGACAGAGAGGAACCACCTACCAGTGCAGGAGTGACCAGCAGGCGGCCCTCTCATCCTAGCCCAGTCGGTGGCTTGCGAGAAGCCCCCTGTGCCCTGCCTGCATCGCCAGAGTGACTCCCGGGTCCCTTGATTGCTTTCTACGACAAACCCGACACCTACTTTGTACACACCACCTGACCGCCCCTTGCCGCTGAGGGTGTGTTTTGTGCGCTTGTGTGTGTCCCCCTCCCCCTGTGCTCTACAAAACCCCCCTGGTCTTCTCTCCGATGACGCAGGTACGTATCTGCTAGCAGACTGGAACCGGAGCACCCCTGTCCTCCGTAGGCACCTATGTGTTTTGGGCTCTCCTTTGACCTCTGCACTTGACCAGCCCTGTGTTGCTGGTGCGGTTGCTTTGGGGTTGCCTTGAACCCCCAACGGTGGGCTGCCTATGCCCAGGAGACTGACTGTGTAAGTGCTTTACTTACCTGAGAAACCTAACCAAACTTGCCTCCCCAAGAACTGTTGATTTTTGCACTGTGTCCACTTTTAAAACAGCTTATTGCCATTTTAACCAAAACTGTGTGTACTACTGTTTTAAATCAAAGTTCTATACTTACCTGTGTGAAGTACCTTGCATTTTATGTACTTACGTCAAATTTGTATCGTGTGGTTCGAAAAATAAATTAAGAAAATATATTTTTCTATATAAAACCCTATTGGCCTGTTATTAAGTCTTTGAGTGTGTGTTTTCATTTGTTGTCTGTGTGTGTACAACAAATGCTTAACACTACCCTCTGATAAGCATAGTGCTCGGCTACACTAGCACAAAATAGAGCATTAGTATTATCTAATTTTGCAACTCTCAACATCTGAGGGGAACCCTTGGACTCTGTTCACAATATCTCTCACTTTTAAATAGTTTATACAGAGCCAACTTCCTACACCTGGCACTCGAAGTCTGTAACGTTATCTTGGCAGCCAGGTGGCCCTCCACCAAAACCATATACGCCTGTCTTTGGAAGAAATTTGTGGCATGATGCATCGACAAATCTGTTGATCCTCTATCAGCTCCTCTCTCTCAGGTCCTTCTCTTTATTCTTTACCTTGCCCAACAGGGCTCCACCCTGGGCACCCTTAGGAGCTATCTCTCTGCTATCTCTGTTTCTTGAGGTTACTGGATCAACCTTCTTTATTCGAATCTCCCATTATTGGGAGGTTTCTTAAAGGCTTTGCACATCTTTTTCATCCTACCCCTTTCATCATGCCCCAATGGGATCTGAACGTAGTATTAACATACCTTATGCGTGCCCCGTTCGAGCTGCTTCACAACTGCCCTTTACGGCTCTTAACATCAAGACTTTCTTCTTAGTTGCCATCACCTCTGCCCACAGAGTAAGTGAGCTTCAGCCTATTTCATCTAAACCACCTTTCCTGGAAATACACCCTGACAAAGTGGTACTTCACACAAGGGCTTCTTTTCTACCTAAAGTAGTGACACCCTTCTTTGTTGGGCGGTCCCTCACCTTGCCTACCTTTTATGCACCCCCACATCCCTCACTTGAAGAGGAGAGACTCCACCGTCTGGAACCAAAAAGAGCAATAGCGTTTTACCTTGATCATATCAAAGACTTCTGGGTGGACAATTAGCTCTTTGTGGGATATGTGGGTGCAAAGAAGGGGAAGGCGGTGCAGAAGAGGACCATTTCAAGATGGGTGCTCTTATGCATCAAAATGTGCTACGCTCTGGCTAAGAAGCAACCTCCTGAAGGTTTGCGTGCCCACTCCACCTGAGCTACTGCTGCTACCACAGCGCTAGCACTGGGTGTTCCAGTCCTGGACATCTGTCGGGCAGCAACATGGGCATCTCTGCACACTTTTACCAAACACTACTACCTGGACAGTCAGGTCCACAGGGATGGCTACTTTGGCCGTTCGATCCTGCAGGACTTCTTAGTGTGATCATGGTTCTCAGCCCACCACCGGGGATGGTATTGTTCAGGTATCTATTCAAAGGTAAGGAATCTGCAGCTAGAAGTCTGTCAGATGTACAAGTTCCTTACCTTCAGTCACGATATATCTGGTAGAGACATATTCTAGTTGCAGATTCCTTACCACCCACCCATCCTTCCTGCTTGCGAACTGATTTCTAGGGACAGGGATTCCCCCCTTTCAGGTTCTTAGGTCTGGCGCACCAAACTCAGTGTTCTTAGCGGCTCCGTGCTCTGACGTGGAAAGTCGTTAAAAGAAACTGACGTCACTGTGTGAGGGCGGCATCTATGTACTACTCCCGATGTCATCACGCGACCACGATGCCTGCGGAGTCGACCGACGCCACCCACCGATGCGCAAGGGTATTACTCGAAGAAAAGTCTCTGGATCCAGTCTGACGCCTGGGGGAAAATTCTAAGGTAAGGAATCTGCAACTAGAATATGTCTCTACCAGATATTTTGTTACTGAAGGTAAGTAACTTGTACTTTAGGACCAGTCAGGTTTTGTTTATTACCTTAACTAAAACCTGGCTAGCTGTGGCTTCAAGCAGTTAGGCTTCAACAAAGGAACAAGTATAAAGCATTTAATATGACAGAGATTTCTAGCCGTCGATTCCTTACTGTAGAATTTCCCCCAGGCATCAGACTGAATCTGGAAGATTTTTTGTGAGGAGTACCCCTGCCCGCCAGTAGGTGGCATTGTTTGGCTCAGCATGAGCCATTGGTGCAGGAAGTGATGTCCACGATTCCTATATAGGCGCCAGCTAGGTGCTGGTGTCAGTTCTTTTCTTTCTGTGCCAGCCAGCGCAGATCAGGAGAAGAGCTACCCTATCAGTCACTTTTTGACTGAACTTTTTCTCCATTTTGGCAACTTCTTTTCAAGGTTTTCCACCTGGTGTTGCAGGGATGTCATCTAAAAAGGCCGGCTTCAAGTCCTGTGATGACGGACCCACACCTTGTTTGCCTTTGGTGCCTTGAGCGTGACCACTACACAAAGTTGTGCTCCAACTGCCACACCATGAACCCAAAGTCCATAAGGGAGGGATCCCTCAAGCTCCTGGAGGCTTGGCGTGCAGCGTCACAATGTTCAATGTCCTGGTCAAGAGGAAGGTCCCAGAAGCGGTTGCACAGTCGGAGATCTTCATTGCAATCCGAGTCGTCGGGTCACTAAGTTAAGTCTCATCATAAGAAGAAGTAAAAGAGGTCTTCAACTTCACCTCGTCTGTTAGCCGACGAGGAAGCATCACAGTAAAGCCTGCACTGTCTGCGACTCCCCAAATTACTAGGATTCAGAGTGACCCCCACCCAACTAATGGAGTTCTGGGGCCATGCGCCTCATATTTGCGTGGGCTGACTACTCTGGTGCACCTTTGGGCTCTGAAGGGTCAGCAGGGGCGCCTTCTGGTTTTGCACCAGTGGTTCCGGCTCCAGACAGCCCCAGGGATCCTTTCCTGGATCCAGACTGATGCCGGTTGTACCATCTCGACCTTCCCACAATTCCAGTCCTGATGCCGAACCTTCCAGCGCCGCCGGCATCCACCGGTCAGGGCCTGAGCCATATTCTTGTGGGCTAGGACTCAGAGAGGAGTGGGAGGGGTCACCGAACCCTGAGGAATACCAGCCCTATGAAGACCCCAATATGGACTGGTGTGAGGAACTGGCTGAAGGTAGTGGACTGGATACTTCTCCAGATACTGGTATGCTTTCTCCCCCTACTGTGGCTACAGAGAGAGTGTCATTTCCAATGGGATTACGGAGGGAGGCCGAGGTTCTTGTTCTTCAGTTGCCTTCTGTGGCAGTCAAGACTAATGTCTTGACAGAGGTGCTGCAATCTGAAGTCCCCCCTCAGAACCTCTACTCCCATTCAGTGAAGCATTCACTGATGTCCTTCTGGAGCATGGCCCAAACCCAGCACAGGGGCTCCTGTGAATAGGACGATTGCCTGTCACCACTGCCCCGCTCCTGGGATGCCCAGACTTCTTCACCCAACACCCCACCCCAGTGCACTTGGTGGTCCAAGCCTCTACATCCCACATAAATTCTGATGCATTCCCTACCACATCCCCAGACAGGGAATCCAAGAGGCTTGATGTAGGAACCAAATGAGGTACAGTGTGCAAAGAGTCCAAGTAATCCCCAGAGGTATCACAGAGCCACAGTTGATGTATGAAAGGCTCTGCAACACAGGTGGTGGTTCTGTGGACCTCTCTGGGTCTGACCTGTTTCCTGTTTGACTTGGGAGACGGTGGGCTCTTGCTGCTGCCACTGGAACGGAACCCCTGTGCACCACAAATGTTGCTCCTGCCAACCCTTGTTGACTTTTCCTCCAGGAGATCTTCAAGCATCAAGGAGGTAGGTGCACCACATACACTACTGTTTTGCCATATCTTAACTTGAGAACACTGACCAAACTCAGGAGTCTAGGTATGGAGCTCTTATGTACCAAGAGCTTAGGACCCTGTGTTCAGCTGGAAACTTAGACTGGTAGCATCCCCACAAAAACTAGTCTCCTAGACTTGGTCCATCAGCATGACATCCAGGGCCTGGTAGAGACAGAGAACTAGATGAGGAGGGTGAGCTCCAAGTGTTGAACAGGGAGGTACCTGATGCCTCACCTGACAAAATTGGACAGGGCCATGAGGATTCTGGAGAGAACCAGGAGCCTGCAGGGAGCAATACTGGTAGTACAAAGTGGAGGGGGGTTGTAATAGTAGGCCAACTTTTTCTCATCCTGGGGTGGTCAAGAGGATTTCAAGGAGGAGTAGATCCTCCTCATATTCACTTGCTTCAGCATCCTCTGCAGGGTCCACTAACCTCTAGCTCAGGAAAGGAGACCTTAAATAGATAGAGAGTTCAGCTTGCTGAAACTTAAGGAAGCAAAACTCAAGCTGGAAAAGCAACGGCTAGCTCTTGAGAGAGAGGCCTTAGCAGTGGAAAGGGAAAGAAGGAATTTGTGGTTAGAACACCATGTTGGCAACATAAGAGTCCAGGGAAGATACCTTTGATTCCAGGAATCTTAGCAGTATAGTCCCGCCTTACATGTCTGGGGATGACATCCAAAAGTTAATTATTACTTTAGAGAGGGCCTGTAGAGTCCAGAAGGTCCCTCAGAGGCAGCGGGCAGCTATCCTGTGGATCTCCTTTGTAGACAAAGTAGAGAAGAGGATGCAGATAACTCCCAAGTCTTGAAGGAGGCTCTGATTGAGGGGTTTGGGTTCACAGCTGAGGAGTATAGGATTAAGTGCAAGGAAACTCTGGAATCCTCTCAAGACTGGGTAGACTTTGTGGGCTGTTCAGTTAAGCCTCTAGAAGGCTGGCTACATTGTAGTAATGTACAGGTCTATGAAGGGTTTTACAATCTGACCACGAGGGAGCATATCCTTAATGACTGTGCCTGAAAAACTGCAACACTACCTGGTGGATTCCGATCTTACCTTTCCCCATGAATTGGGAAAGAAGGCAGATAAATGGGTTTGCACCAGGGTGAGCAAAAAAGCTCATAGTGAGGCTGACCAAAAGAAGGATTCTTCTCAGTCCTAAGAGAAGGAGGGGTAGAAGCCTAAAGATAAAAAGAAACTCCCTCAGGCCGCCAACCGTATGACCAAGAGGGTGGTACTAAAGTCATTTCTAATGACAAAAGTGGGTACCAGGGTAAGAGCTGGGATCCCACTAAGGCATGGCGCCATGAATGCAGGCAGTCAGGGCACAAGACCAAGGATATGTATGTCCTAAAGACAAATCCACTACCCAACCCTGGGGTTTCCGGCATAACCATAGGGGCTGTTTCCTCAAGTGCGGAGGTCCTCTTAGCCTTTATCTGGGAACTGGGGCCAAAAGGTAAGTTGGAGTTCTAGAAGGAAATAAACACTTCCACCACTTACTGGTAAATGAAATCCCAGCCACTGCCCTGAGAGACATCTGTGCCAGTCACACTGTTGTGCATGACAAGCTTCTGTCCTCAGACCAGTATATTCCAGGAGAGACTGCCAATTAAGGGTTATACCAGGGAATGTCACTGTTAGGCCTGTGGCTTTAGTGCCCCTAGAGGTAGCTGGGTCCCTTAGCTAGAGAAGAGTGGCAGTCAGCACATACCTCCTGCTTGACTGTCTCCTTGAAAATGACCACCCAGAGGTTGGTCAGAGCCCAAAAGAGGAGTTGACCCAGTGCCACCCCTCTTTCATGGATTCTGAAGGTGTTGCTCCTGCAGTAAATGCAAGTAGCTCTAGGAAGAAAAAGAAAGGGGAAACGCGTAGAAAGTTTGGGCAACTTTTAGCCAAAGTTACAGTGGCCTGGGAAGAACTACAAAGCTGGCCCTGCTGAAGCCCAACTTGAACTAAAACATCCTGGCTAGTCATGCACCTGTCCAGTCTGAGTTGGTGACTTCTCGGCTGACAGAGAAGAGGGTGGAAGAAGGGTGTTTGCTACAAGAGGTAGTGACCCCCCACACTAAAACAGCAGACAGGCACCCTGAACCCAAATAGGTGTGTCACTTAGCCTCTTCACTTCTCAATGAACAGCTAAAAGTGTGGTTCTGGGCACTGACAGCTGTCAGTGGCCTCTGCTTGGTGTTATCTTTTATGGCTGCACTCTCCCTGGCATGGTGGTCCAACCCCATGCTGAATAGCAAAACAGGCCCCCTGACCCTGTTGGTCATGGTGGGGTTACTCCACTTGAGGATAACCTCTTGGATTAAGCAAGGGGTTATCCTGGCTCAAATAGAGTTGGTAAAGGTTTACACCTCCCATCTCCAGGAAGGAGGGAAAACAAAACTACAGACTGACTGGGGTCCTAAAACTGTTAAGGTGGGTCACCTTCCCAGCCAGAGGAAGTGATCTGGGCAGTAGGATGTAAGGCAGAGTATGCCCTACAACCAGATAACCTTCTCTCCTACTCTTCCTCACCTAACAGACAAGGAAGACTCCCACCATATTTGGCTTAGTCTCCTGGTCTGTTGGCTGGGGAGGGTCTATGTAGGAAGCTAGGTTTTGGTTGTAGAAACCCCCATGCCCCTGCCCCCCCACCACTTTCTGCCCTGTGTTTTAGACTGTAGTACACTAGGATCCTGCTAACCAGGACCCCTGTGCTGTCTCACATAAATGTTGTTTGGTAATTGATCTTTCACTCCCAATTGGCATAGGGGTGTACCCCTGTAAGTCCCTAGTATATGGTACCTAGGTGCTGTAGGAAAATATCCTCTTTTTGCCATGGTTACCCACATGTTCTGCCTGATGTCAGTGTGCTTGAATGTGTTCACTGGGATCCTGCTAATCAGGACCCCTGTGATTATGCTCTCTCTCCTCTAAAGTTAGTTGTTGCATACTGGTAACCCAGTATTTCACCCACAGTCGGCATACTGGTGCCCCCTTATAAGTCCCTAGTGTATGGTACTTAGGTACCCAGGGCATTGGGGTTCCAGGGGATCCCTATGGTCTGCAGCATATCTTTTGCCACCCATAGGGAGCCCATGCAAAGGGTTCTGCAGGACTGCCATTGCAGCCTGCGTGAAAAGGTGCATGCACCCTTTCGCTGCCATTTACACTACATTGTGTCACTTATAAGTCACCCCTATAGCAGGCCCTCCAGCCCTGAGGGCAGGGTGCGAAGTACCTGTCTGTGAGGGGACCCTTGCACTAGCATAGGTGCCCCCACGACCTCCATTTTCCCGGAATTCGTGAGTGCTGGGACGCCGTTTTACGTGTGTAATGGACATAGGTTACTACATATGTCCAGCGTCATAATGGTAACTCCAAAAATAGGCATGTTTGGTATCAAACCTTTTGGAATCATACCCTAAGGCTTTTGCAAGCACTGGTTGTATGATTCCATGCACTCTGGGGCTCCTTAGAGGACCCCAGTACTGCCATTCCAGCTTTCTAAGGTTTTCCAGGCAGCCCCAGCTGCTGCCACCTCTCGGACAGGTTTTTGCCCTCCTGTTGCTTAAGAAGCTCAATCCCAGGAAAGCAGAACAAAGGATTTCCTTTGGGTGAGAGGTGTTACACCCTCCCACTTTCGAAATAGGTGTTACAGACTTGGGAGGGGTAGCCTCCCCAAACCACTAGAAATGCTTTGAAGGGCACATTTGGTGCCCTCCTTCATTAATCCAGTCTACACCGCTTCAGAGACCCAGATCCAGACCCTGCTCTGACGCGAGACTGGACAAAGGAAAGGGGAGTGACCACTCCCCTGTCCATCACCACCACAGGGATGGTGCTCAGAGCTCCTCCAGAGGCTCCCTGGGTTTTGCCATCTTGGATTCCAAGTTGGCAGGGAACTCTGGGAGCATCTGAGTGGCTAGTGCCAGCAGGTGACATCAGAGCCTTCCCCTGATAGGTGCTGACCAATCCCCCTTTCAGGGCTATTTAGGGTCTCTCCTTTGGGTGGTTCTTCAGATTCAAATTGCAAGACTACAGCAGGAATCCTTTGCATCCTCTGCTTCACCGTCTCACCAAAGAAACTTCTTCTGTACCCTTTAGGAACTGTACAAACTGCAACAAAGAAGCAAAGACAACTTCTGCAACATTGTATCTTCAGCTCCTGCCAGCAGCTGCAACTGTTTCCTGGAGCCTTTGTTTTAGCGCTGAATGGGCCTCCTTTTGCACCTTCTTTGTCCCCGTGCTGTGGGATTTCTGTGCGTGCTGCCGGGTCTTCTGTGGGCTCTCTGAGTTGCTGAGAGCCCCCTCTGGCTCCTAATCCTGGGTAGAGTCCACCTGGCTGTTTTCTTCACCTGTGGGTCTTCTTTTGCACCTTTAACCGGGTTAGCAGGGGCTTCTGTTCTCCCTGGACTCTTCTGTACTACCTCTTGGACTTGGTCCCTTTCTTCCACAGGACTTCAGGTCCAGGAATCCACTGTTGGTGTCTTGCAGTCTGTTCTGGTTCTTGCATAATCTTCTTTCTCGTGTTTCTGCGTGTTCTGGGAAAGTTACTGTGTTTTACTCCTGCTTTCTTAGGCTCTGGGGTGGGTTCTAGTACTTACGTTTGGTATTTTCTAGTACTCCCAGCGACCCCTACACACTACACTTGCCTAAGTGGGAAACTGACATTCGCATTCCACTTTCTTAGTATATGGTTAGTGTTCCCCCTAGGCCCATTTCTAACTATAGTGATCTTCACTATTTGCACTGTTTTTATGCACATTTCTGCATAATAGTGTATATAATTTATTACTTACCTCCTAAGGGAGTATAGTATTTATGGTATTTTCGGTATTTGTGTCATCAAAATAAAGTACCTTTATTTTTGTAACACTGAGTATTTTCTGTCATGTGTGTGAGTATTGTATAACTACAGTGGTATTTCATGAGGTTTGCATGTCTCCTAGATAAGCCTTGGCTGCTCAGCTACAGCTACCTCTAGAGAGCCTGGCTTCTAAACACTGCCTACATTTCACTAATAAGGGATAATTGGACCTGGTATAAAGTGTAAGTACCATAGGTACCCACTACAAACCAGGCCAGCCTCCTGCATTGGTGGTGCAGCGGTGGGATAAGTACTTGCAATTGGCGTATCACACTCTCACTTGGTTCTTTCCACAGGAAAGACTACTCTATACCTAGTTCTATACAAATTTACCTAGTACAGGATCTAGTCTCTTACCTTCCTTTCCAAGATAGTAGAAGTTAGGTAGGTTAGGTTCTCCCTACACCACCCTAACACACACATCATGTCTACTGCTGGACCTAGCTCTGAGGTCATGGGCACTCCCTTTGAGGGCATGACCTTCAAGCAATTGAAGGGGCTTTGTTCATTCAGACAGGAAATTAGATATGGAGAAGAATCCCACCAAGAATTTCTTTTCGAGTCTCCTTCTCCAGGATGACCAGGAACATACTGGTGGCCAGGAGGAGGAGGGAGATTCTAACCCTATTGAGTTAGATAACAATCTTCCAGATTCCAGGGCGGGTTCTTCCAAGGGTCTTGTACCTAGCTAGGCTCAATAGTGTAGCTGGTAGTGGGAGGGGAAGCCGCACAAGTAGGGTTCCCTTTACACCCAGAGGACAGGTCACCAGGGTCACAAAAGCTAGGGAAAGATCCACCTCTACACATTCCCATATCACCTCAGTGTCTGAGGGATCACACAGCACAACTCTAAGGGATGACACCATAGAATGGGAGCTCAGGAAACTGAGACTGGAGGAGGCCAGGCTGAGGCTGCAGCAGCAACAGCTAGCCCTAGATAGGGAAGCCTTTGCATAGGAGAGGGAAAGGCAGGGGTTTGGGTTAGTACCCCATAGTAGCAGCAGCAGTCTCAGGGATTATAGAGTCAGGGAGGATGCCATTGATTCCAGGAACCTGCACAAAATTGTTCCCCCATACAAGGTGAATGATGACATCTACAAGTGGTTTGCTGCACTTGAGAGGGCCTCTAAAGTACAGAGGATCCATCAAAGGCAGTGGGCTGCTATTCTCTGGTTGTCCTTCTCTGACAAGGGGAGGGATAGACTTCTCATGGTCAGAGAAGAAGATTCAAACTACTACCGTGTTCTTAAGATAGCATTCTTAGATGGTTTTGGTCTCACCATTGAACAATATAGAATCAAGTTCAAGGAGACCAGAAAAGAGGCCTCACAGGATTGGGTTGACTTTGTGGATTCAGTTAAAGCTTTAGAAGGCTGGTTACATGGCAGAAAAGTGTCTGACTATGAGGGCTTGTATAATCTGTTGAGAGAGCATATTTTGAACAACTCTGTGTCTGACTTGTTGCACCAGTACTTGGTAGATTCAGATCTGACCTCTTCCCAAGAATTGGGAAAGAAGGCAGACAAATGGGGTCAGAACAAGGTTGAGCAGAAACGCTCATACAGTGGGTGACAGGGACCAGAAGAAGTCTTCATCAGGCCCACAAAACTCTTTTGGGGGTGGGTCTCAATCCTCTTCAAACAACCACCAGAATAAAAAGTCTTGTAGTAATAAAGGCCATAGGGCAGGAGACAGTTCTTGCCCCAAGAAAAGCACCAGCCTTCCACCACCACAACCCCCACTGCTTCAACTAGTTCCCCTCTCGCGTAGGTTCTCATGAATGTAATGAGGCTACTTGATTTGGGCGGTAGGATTGCCTATGTTGTGAGTACTGAGTACAATTCCACACCCGGTGACACCTGTCAGCCTAATCCGGGGTTTCCGGCTAACTAGCAGTGCCCCATCTCTGACTGAGATAATTATGGCAACCACTCTCATGGTAAGATAGACTCCCCAAGGAATCGTGGTACACCAGATCTCATCCCTTTCTCTCAGTTACAGAGATCTCACTCAAGCAAAGACAACAGAGGCAGAATATATTTCAATAAGCATTTATTAAAATATCTGTATTTTAGATAAAAGAAGGTTCATAGCAATAACGAGGATAATGAAAGACAGTAGGAGCAGGCATGTGACTAAAAATGTAAAACACAAGACAGTACTACCATGCCTTCTGAACAGGGGAGTGGATCTATAGCCCCTTACCTACACTAAGTATGAGCACAGCATTCTAAGCCTAATCTGCCCTTCAGGTTTCCCCCTGGGAGAACATCATCCCTCATACCTGATGAATAGGCCTGAGGTCTAAAAAGACACCCTTCCTATCCGGTTCAGGGCTCAGCCATCTAAGCAAGTAGGTGTAGTGAAGCTTGCAGCAATCAGCATACAGTCGTGGTCATCTGGCTGGAATCTCCCTCTAACGTGTCTTGAACTAAGAGGAGTTCTATAATAAAACAGCTGACATTCTAAGAAACGGTCCCCAGGTATGATTGTGTGCGTTTCTGTGAATGCTGGAGACACAACATACCACGTTTGTTGGCAGCCCTATCTGACTGTAACCTTGGAGAAAGCACAAAGTAAACTACAAGTCCTGCCAAGAACACAATGCTTTCCTAGGCAAAAGGACAATAAGATACAGAGAAATAAAACCGCTATTTCTAGAAAAATAATGCAATCCGTGTAAAATGTAATAGGGTGAAAGTGCACAGCGGAATGCCTAGTTAGCTAAAACAACGTGTCTAAAACCTAACTAAAATAGCTATACAACACCCTCCCCTTACCGGTCAAAGGTGGTTCAAAGCTAATGCGGAAATAAGGTATACAAAACCCTAAACTAAAGCATCAACTAAGGCGTTAATTATGACAAGTTCAGTGACCATAAGCCATATGAAAAGACAATTTCAAATACCGCAACATGGCACTGGGACCCAAATTTCAAAAGTCAGTCATTTTGGGGGTCACCAATTATATCCAGGACAATAATAGCCAGGAGACGGTTAACTTCGGCAGGTGACAAAATATCCAAGTCATGTCCAGGGAAGACCACAGAGGGCTCGTGTTCCAGAGCCTGATCTTCAGCTGAGGCAGCAGCATTGCGTGTCATGCCCACTGTAGAGTTGAGTCACCGAATCCACAGAGGGCAACTCATACACAGCTTCCTGTAGCAAACGCACCCTCAACGCGCATGTCTGACAATGTTCTCAATGAGGGCTCATTAACAGATCAGCGTCCAATTAAAGCAAAAGCTTCATAGAAAGACAGACTTCCATTGCACATTCAAAGAGGCACCAGAAGCATCGAAACGCGGGCTGCACAGAATCCAAAACTGATCTGAAGGACAAAGACCAGTCACACTCCAGCTGTTGCAGGAGAGGTGCTCTGAAATACTGCATCATGCGTTCACGACACAGTTGCGAGGGTAGAAGCGCTTTCAGTTCTTGCTGTGAAGGGATAGCCATTGCATAGAAAAAGTAGCAACAGCAGAATGCCACCAACTAAAGCCAAAGTGATTGGGAATCCCTCCAAAACACTTGAAAAAAGCGAGTGAATGGCTCAGTGTATTAAACAAAATATAAAGGAGAAAGGTGTTAACTAAACCAGAACCAACAGCGTTAAAAAAGTGGGCGATCCCACTAGTACTAGACGCATTGAATATCCGTCCCACGAGTTCACCAAAGTGTCTCTTAAAGTTGGTATTTAAAAGGGACTGAATCTCCGCCGATGACCTCGCAACTTGAAGTTCATAGGTCTCGCAGGCTGATGTAGGCGCCACATATTTTTGGAACAATAAGGCCTTTAGTCTGATCAACTTATCAAAATTCAAATCAGAAGTAGCAATATGGGGCCAGATGTCTGTTAATCCTTTGAATTGTGCAGGGGTGGGGGGAGACATTCCTGCAACATGTAACAGTTTTGGAGACGGAAACAACATGAGGTATTCGGCTCCCATTCCACAACAGCTCTCACTTTTAAGGAGCACATAGCTGTCATTGGAGAGCACCTGGAATGCAGGTCTAATTAAGGATACCGGGACTCCCTTCAGAAAACGGGCTAAATTCGCCACAGAGGCATTGCATGCCCCGTGCAAGGACAGCTGTTTACAAACAATTGAATGGCTCAGAGAAGTCTCACTGTTGCTGCCACTAAGAAAGACCTCTTTCATGCCATTGAAACATTTGCACGAAAAGGGTAGCTCCCACACCTAGTGTATGTAATTATCTCCCAGTCTTTCATATCTGCCTACCGGAATGTGTTTGAAGCAGGATGTGAATTGAAAAGTTGAAATAGGCAGTTTAATAACCCCATTTATTAACCATTCAGCAGGGGGTACCCAAGCCACAGTATAAGGCAACTTTTCTAATTTCTCTGTTCTCAACATGAGATATGTTGCTTCCTTCTTAGCCATCTTTTGTTGCAGTCACGTTAAATTAAATGTTGAGAAAATCTCACTTGCACTCACATGTTGCCAGGGGACGCGACCTGCCTTCAATGTTTGTAATGTGCGACCTAACTGAATGATTGATCGTAGCTGACTTTTGCCCATGCTGCAGAAACAACATATCACTCTGTACTATATCTATTGCAGAAGACACAAAATTATTTAGGGTGTAAATGCGGCTAATGCTTTCCGTACATTTTTCTGACCTATTTGCCTTAACTGGGCAGCCACTTTTTGGTGGGAAAGTTTCCAGATTTCATTGTATGTTTCATATATGAAGCATTTTCTGCGCTGTCTTCTGGGGCCTAACAGGAAATCCTGTAAATTTGTGTTATTGGACAGGAGCCCAAGATGTTCTTTAACAGCATCTAGTGAGGAGACCTTCATCCATTGCTGGCATAGTTTCCCTATACTATATGTTGTCACAATACCCGAGTGCTCTGAGGATACATAGCAAAGGTCCGGCCTATTAGTTATAAAAACCCCTGAGGAGTTCTCAGAACGTGTATGGCACCCATTGGTGTTTACAGGCCACAATAACCACCCGCCAGGATGTGATAATGACATGTTATATGTTCCATTTTGTACCAATTAAGATGCATTTATATACTTTTGCCACTTGTAAAATTTTGCAGGGATGGGAGTACTGTGCACATTCAGTTCTTTAATGTTTGCGAAGCCTAAACAGCACATTTGGTATACTGTTTCATTTAAGTATATCCTCTGAACAGGAATCATGCAAGCTCTAAATAATATATAATAATATTCTATACCTTTATTCTGCAAATTCCATGTTCCCCACACACTTTTTCAAATCAGTTGAATCAACCCAATGTTCATAACCTTCTATGGCCAATCGGGAAACAAAGGACTCAGAATATAACAATTTTGTATCAGTCAATAATACATGCAGATCTTCCATCACTGGCAATTTGAAATAATATGACTCTGCATTCTTGACATTGTGTCCAGAAAAATATGCAAACTTTTCAGAATCCGTTTTTGAACTGCCTATTGGCGGAATCGGGCAGTGTTCCCATTGTGCATATTTACAAATAGTTTTCGGAGTAGTAGCTCTGTGAATGAAATGGTGTCCATAATGATTATAACAGAACATATCTCCATAGTTACCTTTAAATTGGTACACATCATCATTTTCAAAAACTGTATAATACTGTAGATCAGACATCACAGTAACAACTGTTTTACATCCCAATCATCAGAAATCACTCCGGGTGTAATTACATGTCAATGAAAGTTTTAACACATACGGAATTTGAATGATCTCTGTAGGATCATATTTGTCGAAAATTACTTTATCCCATACAATCCCATAGGATATTGGCACTGCTGTAATGTTCACTAGGGACAAGTCTCTACGTATTTTATGTGAAGAAAAATGTGGTTTTAAGACTTCATCCACCAGCTCAACTGTTGAGGGATCAGGAAGGTAATGACCATATATAAGAAGAAAGAAAACCATGACAAACCCAATCCAAAGAAAAAAGGCAACCACAGTCAGCGATAACCATAAGTAGTTCCAAGGATGAGTGAGATAGTTAATTTTTAGCCAATGTATTAGCTTACGTGCTCTTGACAGTTCAGTCACAGTTGAGGCGGATGGGTCCGAAGAAAAGTCATCAACATCGACAAAGTAACCATCATCTGTATAAACAAATGCTGGAGGTGTATTTAGAGGAGGAGAAACTGCTGAATATTCCCTTGGTGGTGTGTAGTATGTTACTACATACGTTTGTGTTGAATTTGTAGAAGGCTGCTCTATATCAGCAGAACTCAACGAAGTAGTAGTCATCAGTGGAACCAATGAAAGCTCAATTTCCACCCTCCCCATGCTCGCAGAGGTATCAGCGGTGCTGCTGAAAACTTACTCAGGAACATACTAATCTGTAGTGGGAGGGATTTGGGCACTACTCAGGAGTCCTCTAGGTCTGTTGTGCAGGATCAGCCACATGGTGTAGCTTGACATTGTCAATGAAGACAGAGCGATTCTCTTTAGAACCAGGCAGCAGTGGTAGTATAACAGTTCTGGTGCCGTGTATTCCCAGGATTGGGACCGGTGCACGATAAGAAGGACCAAACTCTTTTTTTTCACAGCAATCTTCATGTACTAGATCCCCCCAGCTTGGGAATCCAGCCGGTAGATGTTACTGGTACATCCCAATTCCAGAGGAGGCAGCACTGGCAGATGAGTTGTCATCACGGAATTGTTGTAACTCCTGCAAGACAGTGACACGTTCATTTATGTCAAAAGGTGTATCTGCCGCCTCGATGCCAGGACCATCAAGATCTGGAACATACATTTGAGTTACAAACAGGCACTCGTATGAAGTATGTCCCCCCAGGGACCTTCTAGGCAGATTATTAAGTGTTCTCCAAACTCCATATAGATGTGTAAGCCAACTATGACCCGTGCCTAATACTCTTGCTGTTAAGAATTGCTTTAGATCGCGGTTGCATCACTCCAACACTATTTCCCTCGGGATGAAATGGAGACGTGTAATGCAGTTGGACCCCTAATAAAGCCATGGTATCCCTGTAAGCCCTTGAGGCAAAAGCATGGCCCCGTCCAAATGGAAAGCTGCAACATCATATGTACAGACAAAGACTTGCAAATCTTTAATAACAGTTCAAGCGTCAGCCGAGTGTTGTGGCCTGACCCATAGAAATCTGTAGCATGAGTCTACAGCAACAAATATGTAGTTGTATGCACTATCTGGTGTCGGCACTACAGTGGTCCAAGTACACACATTGTAAAAGTTTGTTGGGAATTAAGAGGGATGTCTTTGGTGGGAGCTTAATGCTGGAGCCTTTTATTTGTTGGCAGATGTCACAGCAAAGGACATATTGCTTGACCTGTTTGTAAAGACCTGGCCACCAATAGCGTGATTGCAGTATTGAAATTGTAGCGGCCACACCAGCATTTGCAGATGCAACTCCCTCATGCGCTGCTTTTACTAACTCTGGTCTTAAGTTTTTGTTGGGAATCCATCGGACTCCCATGCCTGGAATCTTTACTTCTGCGTCAAACATGTCTCCCATCCGGTAGGAATACTTAGTGGGATAGGCATTGGGCAAAGATGTGCCTTCAGCCGTCGCTCGTATGGCCGCTAATATTTCATCATCCACCCTTGTTTTAGAGCGTGTTACTGCTGTGACAAAAGCCATTGCTACTGCCCACTTTGCTGCTTTGACCCATTTTGTCGCCAGTAATGCAGGTTTTCATTAAAGGACTGGACCCAGTAATACGAATCCGACAATAGGAGTCATCTGGTCCGGATCCGTATGTTCCAGTGCCATCACCAAAGCCCTAAGCTCTGCAAGTAGTGCTGTACAGTCCCCTAAAGTCTATGTGTACGTTTGTTCTGGTTGGAACTTGTCATCCTTCATATATTCTCTCACGACTGCGCAAGCATCTGAGTATTGGTGTTTGGTGCCTATAGCAGGTTGTGCTGAACCATCGGTGTACAAAATTGTTTTGTATTGTTCAACAGGTAGTGTATTTTCTGGAACAGGATATTCAAATTTGTATTGTAGGAATTCTTGGGTCTGTAATTTGGAATCAAACACATAATCAACATCAGTGGCTGTCAGAGTTGTTGCCCATTGAAT
Source organism: Pleurodeles waltl (assembly GCF_031143425.1). Lineage (NCBI taxonomy): Eukaryota > Metazoa > Chordata > Amphibia > Caudata > Salamandridae > Pleurodeles > Pleurodeles waltl. Next base: position 1,799,067,287 of record NC_090444.1, on the reverse strand, counting down.
CCTACGTGGATGTAATGCTTCTGCGTTCACTTTGGTAACAGCCTCAAAGGCTGGGACTGAGAATACGACAATGCGTTTCTCTTGGGCCAGAGGTCTCTCTTTAAGGACCACCACCGGAACATCAGTGTGAATTTTTTCAGTGGAAGCGGACGTTGTTCGGCTGTAGAACATAGGTGTGATTTATATGCAATTGGGATGGTCTCACCCTCATTGAAAGTCACATAGGTGAAACTAATGGCACCAGCAGTTACTGTGATGTCCAGGTGCTTTTGTTGCCCCTTGTGTGTAATTGTTTTGGTTCAAGCATGTCTTTTTGTAGTGCTTTGAGAATGCTTGTGTGTTCGACTATCCAGTGTTTGCTGGTAAAGTCAGGACATATTAGATCACATGCTGGTTTAATGTGTTGTGCATAGTCTGTAATATAAGTTCTGCCAAAATTCAGGAAGCCCAACACTTTTTTTATTGTATTTGTTGATTGTAGTTGTGCGCATGTTTCTAAAAATGTGGGCGTCAGGCTCTTGCCTTCATCCAACAATTTGTATCCCAGAAACAGGACACTGAGAAAGGCTATTTTAGTTTTTTTAAGTTAAATTTGTAGCCGATTTTGGCGAATCCTACCACAACACGGGCTACCCGTCTTAAATGTTGGTTGATGTCATCATCCGTGAGGTAAATATCATCTACATAGGACAATGCCTCAGGGTCTATTTCTTATAATATTGATGTCACACAAGCTTAGAACCGTCCAGGACTGTTCTTATAGCCTTGTTGGAGTCAGCAACATTTTTTCTTGGAGCCTAAAGCGCTGAAACCTGTTAAGTCCCTACTTTCAAGCTCAATGTTTTGACAGGAAAACCCATTGGTTATATCCAGGGTTGTTTTGTATTTTCTTCGCACAATGTTGTTCATTAGTTCTATACTATGTGCATTTTGTATAGCCTATGTTTTTGTGTGACTATTTAAATGCTTATAGTCTAAGACTATTCTATATGAGTGGTCTGCTTTAGTGGCTGCAAATAATGGATTGTTTCAGTCTGAGGATTCAGTGACACCCTGGTACTCTAGTTGTATGAGGATTTCTCTCACTGGGCTTTTGCCTCATATTTTATTGGATATTGCGGTTAGGGCTGAGGTGTTGATTTTATTAGTATTATGTGGTAGGGAGAATCTTTGTCCCACCCTACATGATTGCGATATAGGTCTGATGTCTGCACTACTGCCCAATCAATGGCATATTTTTCAATGAGCTCTTTCGGAACGAGGGGCGAGAAGGATCTTTCAATAATGTCCTCTCTATATGGGAGATCTTGGACAAATACCGGTGGCCAATCTTTTTTGGCCAGCAGAATATCATAAATAGAGACGATGCGATCCCAAAAGATGGCATCTATTATGCGTTCGATGTCCCCGTCTAACTGAATAGTTACTTTATACACTCTGTCTGGTGTGGAGACACTCATGCCCGCAGTCTCTACTTGTAGATAGTCATCAGTTGCTTTCACCTCCAGATGCTCTAGAAGATCCCGGCGAACTATTGTGACCTCTGCTGCACTGTCTAGCAGTGCTAACGCCCACTTCTTGTTCTTTAGTAAAGCCCTCTTCTTGAGTGGCATGTCGTATTGAACTGCTGCCACTTTTTTCTTTTTAAACTGTGGTTTCTGTTGTGGAAGTTTCTCTTCTTTTTTAACAGAAACGTCCAACGAGCGTTGAGTTCTTTCTCGGTTTCACGTACTCGGTCTGCTGATCTGACTGCCCACCTCTCTCACTGTGCTTTTTCCGGTGAGTCCTGAAAGGAACGAGATTGGCACGTGTCAGTATACTGATATCTGTCAGGCGTTTTTATATCATCCCTATTTCTAAGGTTGGATCTATTTTGTGGGGTCTCCGAATGCGGAGATTCTCCCCTTTCGTTTCTAGGTATTTGTTGTTTTTTAGCCCATTGTTTTTTAGAACCGTCAGGTGTTTGTTTGGTAGCTTCCTTATTGGATCTACCCTGTACTTGTGGCTTAGTTGGTCTGGCTCTCAAACTGTCTCGACCTATACTGAAGTATGTTTCAGTGATAATTTTTGGCAGCTCTCGTTCCTGATCCTGTGCCGGAACGTCACGGAGCCGCATGCGCAGTGTCAGTGCAGCTGCTTCCCCTTTAATGTTACTTAATATGATTGAAGATACAGTGGCAAAACTACCTATTAATTGCCTCTCCAAATCTAGGTCAGGGGATGCCCCGTATTCATCTTGAATTTGTTTCAACACCTCCGGAAGATTGGCAAGTGTTGGTGTACCCTGTGCAGTTGTGTAGAGCGCGGCAAATACTGTGCACCATGTATTGCAGTTTTAAATTGTGGGAACCATGCCCAAAGGCAAGCATATAGTCAAAATTCTATTTTTATCCTGAAGTCCTATATAGGGAAATACTGCTTCCAGTGCATTTCTTTTTTTAGCTAAATAAAACTGAATCTCCTTCCGTTTGGCAGGTACTTTACCCATGATGGAATGTACAGTTGCAGGATTTATACCTGGTGCTGCCTCATGTGCTTGCAGCTTATGCTGGGTTTGTGTTTAACATCTATATGTCGTGACTTCTGTATATAAGTGGTGGACCTCAGCTACCGCCATTGCTGCTGCATCAGGATGTGGTGTATATGTGACCAATAAAGGCCAGGTTGGGCTAGCATTACTCAACGGACCTAACCTAACAGGTACATTTGTGTGGTGTAGGATGCTATCAAGCCAATTATTATGGTCTTGATAAGATAAAGGGATCTCTAAAGATGCATAAGCTCTGTATTGTGCAGGAGGATTTGCCAGTGTATAATTATGAAATGTATTTGTGTTCCCATCCACTGTTGGAAAGGTGACCCAAGAATAAAATGTTTCTGTTCTATAGGCTGCGTGTGCTTCAACAGTAAATGTAACTGCACCTCCCTGGGCCCTTAAGCCGTTTGCCAATACATGTACAGTAAGGAGGCCTCTCATATTTACTGCTATTGCTACCCGTTGAGGGTTTGCCATATTACTGATTTATGTGTTCAGAGATAAGGATACCAACTGGGGATCAATCCTTTTATGGTTCAAGCTTGATGAAATCCTCAATACCACGGACACCTCTGTATCTAGTATTGAGGTGTCTTTAGCCTTCAGTGAGACAGACATACTTGGGAGGATCTGATTTTTCATGTCTGACCAAACATTGGTGGTGCCATGTCGCGTAGGTTCTCATTAGGGTAATGAGGCTACTGGATTTGGTCGTTCGGATCACCTAGGCTGTAGGTACTGAGTACAATTCCACACCTGGTGACATCTGTCAGCATAATCCAGAGTCTCCGGCTAACTAGAGCGCCCCATCTCTGACCTAGATGATTGTGGCAACCGAGCTCTTGGTAAGATAGATTCCCTAGGGAATCGTGGTACATCAGATCTCATCCCGCTCTCTCAGTTACAGAGATCTCAGTCAGGCAAAGATAACAGAGGTAGAATATATTTCAATAAAGATTTGTAAGGAAATGCTTCCTTGGCATGGTTATCCCCTGACTTTATGCCTTTGCTGATGCCAAGTTATGATTTGAAAGTGTGCTGAGGCCTGCTAACCAGGCCCCAGCACCAGTGTTCTTTCCCTAAAACTGTACCTTTGTCTCCACAATGGCACACCCTGGCATCCAGGTAAGTCCCTTGTAACTGGTACCCCTGGTACCAAGGGCCCTGACGCCAGGGAAGGTCTTTAAGGGCTGCAGCATGTCTTATGCCACCCTGGGGGACCCCTCACTCAGCACAGACACACTGCTTGCCAGCTTGTGTGTGCTGGTGGGGAGAAATTGACTAAGTCGACATGGCACTCCACTCACACTGCCCATGGCATAAATAAGTCACCCCTCTAGCAGGCCTTACAGCCCTAAGGCAGGGTGCACTATACCATAGGTGAGGGCATACGTGCATGAGCAGTATGCCCCTACAGTGTCTAAGCAAAACCTTAGACATTGTAAGTGCAGGTTAGCCATAAGAGTATATGGTCTGAGAGTCTGTCAAATTCGAATTCCACAGCACCATAATGGCTACACTGAAAACTGGGAAGTTTGGTATCAAACATTGCAGCACAATAAATGCACATTGATGCCAGTGTACGTTTTATTGTGAAATACACTCCAGAGGGCATCGCCCCCTGAAAACATATCCGACTTCCAGTGTGGGCTGACTAGTTTTACCAGCCTGCCACACACCAGACATGTTGCTGGCCACATGGGGAGAGTGCCTTTGTCACTCTGTGGCTAGTAACAAAGCCTGTACTGGGTGGAGGTGCTTCTCACCTCCCCCTGCAGGAACTGTAACACCTGGTGGTGAGCCTCAAAGGCTCACCCCCTTTGTTACAGCGCCACAGGGCATTCCAGCTAGTGGAGATGCCCGCCCCCTCCGGCCACGGCCCCACTTTTGGCGGCAAGGCCAGAGGAGATAATGAGAAAAACAAGGAGTCGTCACTGGCCAGTCAGGACAACCCATAAGGTGTCCTGAGCTGAGGTGACTGACTTTTAGAAATCCTCCATCTTGCAGATGGAGGATTCCCCCAATAGGATTAGGGATGTGCCCCCCTCTGCTCAGGGAGGAAGGAGGCGCAAAGAGGGTGTAGCCACCCTCAGGGCTAGTAGCCATTGGCTACTAACCCCCCAGACCTAAACACACCCCTAAATTGAGTATTTAGGGCTCCCCAGAACCTAGGAAAACAGATTCCTGCAACCTGAAGACAACGAAATACTGCTGACCTGAAGCCCTGCAGAGAAGACGGAGACACCAACTGCTTTGGCCCCAGCCCTACCGGCCTGTCTCCCCACTTCGAGAAAAACTGCAACAGCGAAGCTTCCCCCCAGGGTCCAGCGACCTATGAAGCCTCAGAGGACTACCCTGCATCTAAAAGGAGCAAGAACTCCCGAGGACAGCAGCCCTGTTCCAAAGAAACTACAACTTGCAACAAAGAAACAACTTTTAAAGGACTGCATGTTTCCTGCCGGAAGCGTGAGACTTTCCACTCTGCACCCGACGCTCCCGGCTCCACCTGCGGAGAAACAACACTACAGGGAGGACTCCCCGGCGACTGCGACCCTGTGAGTAGCCAGAGTTGACCCCCCCTGAGCCCCCGAGTGACGCCTGCAGAGGGAATCCAGAGGCTCCCCCTGACCGCGACTGCCTGCTTTCAAGAACCCGACTCCTGGCAAAGACACTGCACCCGCAGCCCCCAGGACCTGAAGGATCCGACCTCCAGTGCAGGAGCGACCCCTAGGTGGCCCTCTCCCTTGCCCAGGTGGTGGCTACCCTGAGGAGCCCCCCCCCCACCCCCTGAGGACGCCCCCCCTTGCCTGCCTGCTTCGCTGAAGAGACCCCTGGGTCTCCCATTGAAACCTATTGCAAACCTGACGCCTGTTTGCACTCTGCACCCGGCCGCCCCGTGCCGCTGAGGGTGTACTTTTTGTGCTGACTTGTGTGTCCCCCCCGGTGCCCTACAAAACCCCCCTGGTCTGCCCTCCGAAGTCACGGGTACTTACCTGCTGGCAGACTGGAACCGGGTCACCCCCTTCTCCATTGAAGCCTGTGCGTTTTGGGCACCACTTTGACCTCTGCACCTGACCGGCCCTGAGCTGCTGGGGTGGTAACTTTGGGGTTGCCCTGAACCCCCAACGGTGGGCTACCTGGGACCCAACTTTGAACCCTTTAGGTGGTTTACTTACCTTCAAAACTAACAAATACTTACCTCCCCCAGGAACTGTTGAAATTTGCACTGTCTAGTTTTAAAATAGCTTATTGCCATTTTTGCCACAACTGTACATGCTATTTTGCTGATTCAAAGTTCCTATGATACCTAAGTGAAGTACCTTTCATTTGAAGTATTGATTGTGAATCTTGAACCTGTGGTTCTTAAAATAAACTAAGAAAATATATTTTTCTATATAAAAACCTATTGGCCTGGAATTGTCTTTGAGTGTGTGTTCCTCATTTATTGCCTGTGTGTGTGTACAACAAATTCTTAACACTACCCTCTGATAAGCCTACTGCTCGACCACACTACCACAAAATAGAGCATTAGAATTATCTCTTTTTGCCACTATCTTACCTCTAAGGGGAACCATTGGACTCTGTGCATGCTATTTCTTACTTTGAAATAGTACATACATAGCCAACTTCCTACAAGATTTATTAAAATATCTGCATCTTAGATAAAAGCAGGTGCATAGCAATAACAAAGATAATGAAAGACAATAGGTGCAGGCATGTGACTAAAAATGTAAAACACAAGAATAATCCTACCATGCTGTCTAAACAGGGGAGTTTATCTATAGCCTTTCACCTACGCTAAGTATGAGCACAACATTCTAAGCCTAATCTGCCCTTCACGTTTCCCCCTGGGAGAACGTCATCCCTCATACCTAATGAAGATGCCTGAGGTCTAAAAAGACACCGTCCCCATCCGGGTCAGGGCTTGGCCGTCTAAGCAAGTAGCTGTAGCAAAGCTTGCAGCAATTGGCATACAGTCGTGGTCATGTGGCTTGAATCTCTCTCTAACATGTCTGGGACTAAGAGGTGTTTTATAATAAAACAGCTGACATTCTAAGAAATGGTCCCCACGTATGAGTGTGTGTGTTTCTGTGAATGCTGGAGAGACAGCATACCACGTTTGTCGGCAACCCTATCTGAGTGTAGAAAGCACAAAGTGAACTACATGTCCTACCAAGAACACAATGCTTTCCTAGGTGAAAGGACAATAAGATAGAGAGAAATAAAACAGCACCGCAAATTAAGCTATTGCTAGAAAAATAATGCAATGCAGTGTAAAATGTAATAGGGTGAAAGTGAGCAGCGGCAGGCCTAGTTAGCTAAAACAACATGTCTAAATCCTAACTAAAATAGCTATACAACACCCCTAGCAACAGCAGTGGTGATGGGAAAAATAACACTACTAATAGTCAATCCAAGGGTGTAGCAGGGCTCACTCTGGGAAGTGTAGTGGGGGTTGGTTTAGTTAGGGAAACCACTGAGGCTGTTTTAGTCTCTGATAGTGGCATTGACCTTGCCATCCTTGTTGCTTGTCCCCTTTTTATGGATAAGTACAGGCAACAATTCCTAATAAATGGTGTTCAGGTTGAGGCCAACAGAGACACAGGTGCCAGTGTCACAGTGGTGACTGAAAAACTGGTGGCCCCTGAGCAACACCTACTTGGTCATCAGTACCAAATGACTGACGCCCATAACAACACTGTAAGCCTCTCCATGGCTGATGTTGATCTCATCTGGGTGTAAGGGGGGGGGGAGGGGTGTTACTTGTCCTAAAAAAAAAAGTTGTGGTTTCCAGACCTACCTGTAGAGTGTCTGCTAGGGAACGACTTGGAGACTTCAGCGTAGGCTGAAGTGGAGTTGGAGGCCCATGTAGCCATGCTGGGTATTCCTGGGCATATCTTTGCTCTGACAAGGGCTCAGGCCAAAAAGCAAAGAGGACAGGGAAACTTAGATACTGAAACTCTGGCGCGTTACTGGAAGAAGGAAAAGGGAGTGACTACTCCCCTGTCCATCACCACCCCAGGGGTGGTGCTCAGAGCTCCTCCAGAGGGTCCCTGGGTTTTGCCATCTTGGATTCCAAGTTGGCAGGGAACTCTGGGAGCATCCTAGTAGCTGATGGCAGCAGGTGAAGTCAGAGCCATCCCCTGATAGATGTTTACCTGTTTAGCTGACCAGTCCCCCTTTGAGGGCTATTTTGGCTCTCCCCTTTGGGTGGTTCTTCAGATTCGGATTGCAAGACTGCATCCTCTACTTCACCTTCTCACAAAAGAAACTGCATCTGGACTGTCCAGGAACTCCACAGACTGCAACAAAGAAGCAATGACAACTTCTGCAACATTGTATCTTCAGCCCCTGCCAACAACTGCAACTGTTTCCCGGTCGTGCATCCTCAGAGGACAGCCTGTCTTCAGCCTGCTCCAGAAGAGTGTACGAATCTCCCTTGGGGTGAAGGAGTCACTCCCCTGCTTCAGCAGGTACCTACTGCATCGACAACCAGCTGTGTGGATCCCCTCTCTTGCTGAGCTACGTGGATCCTGCATCATGGGTGGTGGACTGAAGTGGTCCCGACGGTACTGACGTCCTACTGTCCAACTTTGGTGGAGGTAAGAGCCTGCCTTCCCACGCAGGACAGTACCCCGTGCACCACGTGTTTATCAGTTGCCAAGGCTTGTTGGCATCCTTCCACGAAGATCTTTGTGCACAGTGCAGCTCTGGCCTGCAGCACTTTATCCTGGGACCCACATCTTCCTGAGTGGTTCCCCGGCAGCGTGGAAGCCTTTGTCGTAGCGGTGCGTGGGCCTCCTTTTGCACCTTCGTTGTCCCGGTGCTGTGGGACTCCTGTGCGTGCTGCCTGGTCTTCTGTGGGCTATCTGACTTGCTGAGAGCCCCCTTTGAATCCCTCTCCTGGGTAGAGTCCACCTGGTACTTCCTGGCCCCGGGCAGCGCCATTTCCCGCTGACCGTGAGCTTTGCGTGTGCCAAGGCTTCTTGGCAGACTCCAGCAACGCAAACCAGACTGCAATCCTCAGGCCGGCGTGGGACATCATCTGCACCAATCTGGAACCCGAATCCGTCTTTTTGGGTGCAGTACTGACTGTTTTCTTCACCTGTGGTTCTTCTTTTGCTCCTTTAACCGGGTTAGCAGGGGCTCCTGTTCTCCCTGAACTCTTCTGTACTTCGTGGACTTGGCCCCCTTCTTCCACAGGTCTTCAGGTCCATGAATTCACTTTTGGTGTCTTGCAGTCTCTTCTGGTTCTTGCATAATCTTCTTTCTCATGTTTCTGTGTGTTCCTGGGCTCTGGGATGGGTTCTAGTACTTACCTTTGATTTTTTCTAGTACTCCCAGGAACCCTCTACGCACTACAATTGCCTAGGTGGGGAACCGACATTCGCATTCCACTTTCTTAGTATATGGTTAGTGTTCCCCCTAGGCCCATTTCTAACTATTGTGATTTTCACTATTTGCACTGTTTTCGATCTGTTATGCACATTTCTGCATACTAGTGTATTACTTACCTCCTAAGGGATGGTATTTTTGGTATTTGTGTCACTAAAATAAAGTACCTTTATTTTTGTAACAGAGTATTTTCTTTCATGTGTGTGAGTACTGTGTGACTCCAGTGGTATTGCATGAGCTTTGCATGTCTCCTAGATAAGCCTTGGCTGCTCAGCTACCTCTAGAGAGCCTGGCTTCTAGACACTGCCTACATTTCACTAATAAGGAATAACTGGACCTGGTATAGGGTGTAAGTAGCACAGGTACCCACTCCAACCGAGGCCAGCCTCCTACAGGTGCCCAGGGCATTGGTACACCACGGGTCTCCCTTGGGCTGCAGTGTGTATTATGCCACCCATGGGAGCCCATAAAAACTCTGACTGCAGGCCTGCCATTGCAGCCTGCGTGAAATGGTGCATGCACCCTTTCACTTCAATATATGGTTTGCCTTATATCCCGGTCACTGCACCTGGACACTGTTAAGTCACCCCTATGGTAAGTCCGTCAGCCTAAGAGCAGGGGGCATGGTCCTGAGTTTGAGGACATCCCTCCACGAGCAACGGTCAACCCTATATACCCCATAATCCACTCCTTGAGCTTTGTAAGGGCAGGGAAGCCATTTTTAGTTATGGAGTGGACAGTGGTCAGCACAAATAGTCAAACATGTTGGAATCCTGCAACTACACTGATTCGATTGTTAGTTGCATGACACCATGTACTCTAGGGGTTCATTAGAGGATACCCCCCCCCCCCCCACCCAGATCTGCCTGTACAGCCGTGCAGGGTCTGCCTGCCGGCCCGCGCTTCTGCAGACCCCCAGACACTGTTCTACCCTCATGCTGCTGAGCCAGCTCAAGCAGGGTAAGGCAGAACAAAGGGTTTCCTGAAGGAGGAAGGTTTGACCTCTCTTTTAGAACTAGGTGTCTCTGGACTGAGGTGGGGTGGCCTGTGAGCGCCACCAGACTGCTTTGAAGGGCACATTTGGTGCCCTTCTTTCGGAAACTGGTTTACTGGTTTGCACCAGTGCAGGAAACCTTGGTTCTCGCTCTGGCATAAAACAACAAAAAAGAAAAGGGAAGTGAACCGCCCCCTCCAACACCCCCCCCCCGTCCAGCCCCTCTGCTAGGGCAGTGCACAGAGCTCTGCCAGGTGGCTAGTTGATTCGGCCATCTTGGAAACAAGTTGGGCAGAGACCACTGGGAGCATCTGACTGGTTAGGCTAGATAGATGACATCCCTGACCCCCTCTGATAGGTGGGTCACTGCAGACAGTGACCTACCCCCTTTTAGGGTTACTTAAGAGCTCCCCTGGTGGTGGGTACTCAGATTCATCAAGCAAGACTCTGCAAGGAACTCTTTGCAAGATGACATCTGCTCCTGGCCTCAGGAACCGCTGCTGGTCTGCTTTTGGAACTGAATTAGTTTGTAGCCATTTGGGAGGGCTCCCTCTGCAACTTTGTTTTTCCGGCTCCTGCAGGACTTCGTTAACATCCGTGGCTGTGCATCCTCCAGGGTCACAAAGACTCTGCTTGCACCGGGAAGCATGAAGGAATCTCCCTTGAAGTTGAGGAGTCACTCCCCTGCATCTGCAGGCACCTCAAGACAACAAAAACTGGCTGAGGGAGTCTGCTGTCCCAGGGACATTGAAAGGCCCTGCAACTGAAGTGGTGGTTCTGTAGTCCTCTCTGGGTCTGACCTATCTTCTGTTTGACTTGGGAGATGGTGGGCCCTTGCTGCAGCCACTGGAACGGAACCCCTGTGCACCATGACTGTTGCTCTTGCCAAGGCTTGTTTACTCTTCCTCAAGGAGATCTTCATGTATCAAGAAGCCTCTGCCTCCAGCACCCTGCAACCAAAAGATCAGCTTCCTCTCTGCAGCTCCTGCGGCGTGGGATTTCTGTTTTGTTGTGCTGCTGAGGTCTCCGTGTGACTCTCTGTGTCCGTTGCCTGTGGGCCACTCGTAGGGGCTCTGATGGCGTCTGCTAGTTGCCCTGTGTGCTGAGGGCCAGCCCTGACTCTCCTCCATGGTTTGAGTCTCTTGGACCTTTCTGGTCCCTAAAAACTTGCAAATTCTGCTGCAGCATCTTCCTGCATTTGCCAGTGCTTGCTGTTGATCCCCCTGGCCACTGACCCTCCTGTAATCTGGTGACCGACGTGGGACAGCTCGTAGACGAATCCAAGGATCTTCTTGCATCACCTGGACCCCACAGCAGGACTCCTCCTTTCACCGACTTGCAGGAACTTCACCTCTAGAAGGGTGGGCATGCCTACTTGCACCCCCTGGACATCTCCAAGTGGACTGGACTCTGTTCCCTTCTTTTTCAGGTCCTTCTTGTCTGGAATCCGCCTTTGGGTTCCACCTACCTGGTCCACAGGTCGCAACAGCAGCTGGACAACCAAGGCCTCCATTGACTCCAGTGAGGGTTTCTGACATCCTTTCACACCTATGCACCTGGGCTCTCTGGTGTAGGTACTCTGTTCTTCTGGGTATCCTCGGGTGGGGGCACTCTCTAACCTTTCTTCTGCCAATGGATTTCCTCGGAGTCCATGGAGAAGGGTCCTGAAACACACAAACTGCAAACGCAACTTCCCTATGTTAGCTTGGGACGACCGGGTAAATAACCACTCTGCACCCGGGCGCTAGGGACACTTCTGGTACTCACCTTTGGTATTGTCCTTCCCCAGTCCTTAGCTAACTACCGTACTCACCTTGGTTGGATCTACTTTTTGCATTCCACTTATTTAGTATATGGTTTGCACCCTCCACCCCATCCCCCATTGGACCCTGTATAATTCTGTGGTTATTTTGTGTATATATTGAGTGGAGATATACCAATGTTAGTCTAGTAGGTAATGTTATGAAGAATACCTTATTTTTGAAACACCTGTGTGGTTCTTTCTTGTGTGAAAAGTTACTTACTGATAATTGTGGTATTGTAAGTGCTTTACATTCCTCCTGGATAAGATTTAGCTGCTCACCACAGCTACTCCTAGATAGCTTTTGATATGTGGACACCTAAACACTATTACTAAGGGTTGCCTGGACTCAGCTTATGGTGCCACACCATAGGTGTACATCATAAACTGAGCCAGCCTCCTACAGTTGACGTCCCAAATGCTCTCTTTTGGGTGGTGTGGTAGAGCAGTAATAATGCATTAAAGGCACAGACATACATTAAGTGAGCCACACACTTAATAAAGATATCTGAGTCCAGTATATAACAATAGCACATATTTCTATATAAATATTGACACCAAGATCACTGAAGACAGGTGAGTACTTTTCGAGTTATGGATTTTTTGAGTTTTTAAAATTAGTGCATTTTTCAGAAAGCTGCAGTGCAGTCCTATGGAGCAAAACGAAGGTGGCAATCCAGGTAGAGTACAATGACTTACAGGACCAATTTCCTGGACTTGGGGTTTTGGGGCAAGGTCCAAGGCCACACCAAAAGATCACCTCGGGGAGCTCTGGTATGTCCAGGTGCAGCGGTGTGTTACCTCGTCTTGTGTCCCGTCCAAGTCTATGGGGATTGGTCCAGTTACAATGTCGCTGAAGGGACGGACTAGAAGGACTGTCCAGGGGAACCCACAGGAGTTCTCGACCTCTGAGGTCTTTGGGTAGGTGAGGACACCATCAGTCCACTCCTCTTTTGGCTGTAGGTCTCAGGTGCAGGGGTGTCTTCTGGCGTTGGGTCCAGCACTGGAGTTCCTCACAGAAGCGGTGGGGCCCGCAGAAACACGCTGCAGGCGTGGACTGGCTGGTCCAGTCTGACCAAGCCAACAAGTAGGCACAGGTCTCACGAGGCGGGGAAACATGGGGAACATCCTTGTTCCTCTTCTTCTGGGTCTGGGTCGGACAGGTGCAGAGGTGTCCTAGGGTGTCAGGTTTTGCCTCCTTGTCACCCACGGTTGCAGGGAGGGGGGGGGGGTCTGTAGACGCTGTTGAGTCCACAATGGTTGAGCACAGGATGGACTTCTTTTCTGAAGGGCCTGGGACCACGCCTACACTGTTGGCCCCTTTCAACACAGGGTAGGCACCTCAGTTGGAGTTGTGATGTCCGGCTTCGGGTTTTTGGCAGTTCCGGTCCTCTCATTTCTTTCATGGGTGCCTGCGGATGCAGGGGGAGCAGCTCCTCCACTCCTAGAGGAGTTGTTTTGGGCGATTTGCAGAGCCCTGGCAGTTCTCCAATTTTCTTGGAGGCTGCAGCAGCAGGACAGGTAGGTTGCTCCTTAAGGGTCGGGTGGAGCAGGCAGGCCAGCAGGGTTGGAGCCAAGTCAGTCATGGTTCTTGGGTTCAGCAGGCTTCTTGTGCACTTTTCCTTTTATGTCTAGTAAAGATCTGGTATCGGGGGTCCCCTAAATACTCAATTTAGGGGGCATTAAGGGGATTGATGAGAAGTAGCCAATGGGATACTTACCCTTCGGGTCACTACACCCCTTAGATGACCACTTCCAGTGGGCATCACCCTAAAGAGAGTTCCTAAATTCCACCACACGCAAGATGGCAGAATTCCTAAAGTCATGTCCACTTCAGACTGGCCACCCTAGGGTGTGCCCATCCTCGAAGGGCAACACACCTCCTGCATATCTAATTTCCCTACCTGTCCTGGTGCCAGATGGGCCCCGAGGCAAAGGTGGTGGGGTTCTTTGAAGCTCCTGCCTTGGAATGCAGGTCGTCCTGTGGGGAAGGGGTGTGTAACACCCAGGTCCGACAGGCTTTTGTTTCTGAGCTCTTGAGAGCAGAGGCTCTCACCCTGGGAGGGCAGATTGTCATCTGTTGGTCCCTGAACCAGAGACCGGTGCCAGGATGCTTGTTTCTGGTTCAGGGAGGACCTGGCCTGGCAGTTTAGGCTGGACTGGTCCCATGGGGAACAGGGTCAAGACTGACTTGCATATGGCTGCGTCTAAACTGGAATGGCATGGCTAACAAAAATGCTGATGGATTAAACCCAGATCTATGACTGGGGGTGAATCCTTGATTTCCATTGCATTCTGTCCCTCTTCTGTCGTTTTTCCATTTGTCGCCCCAAGTGGGAAGGGTACTCCCAGACGTAGGTCCTGTGCTTGCTGTGCCATCAGATTCAAGCTAGCCTGGCTGATGAAGGGTGATACCCAGAAACTGGTCCCAGGATGCTTGTTTCTGGTTCAGGGAGGACTTGCCCTGGCAGTTCGGGCTGGACTGTTCCCATGGGGAACAGGGTCAATACTGATATGCATATGGCTGGGTCCATACTGGAATGGCATGGCAAGCAAAAAGAACTGATGGATTAATCCCAGATCTGTGACTGGGGGTGAATGTTTGATTTGCTCTGCATTCCGTCCATCTTCTGTTTTTGCATGGGTCCCTCAGAGTGGCACAAGTTGTGCTGCAGCTCTGAGGGTCCGTCTCTAGTTTCCATGCCCTAGGTACTAGAGTACCATTTATTAGGGGCTTACAGAGGCGCTAAAGGGCCTGGTCACTTGGGGAAGGAACACTGGCACTGGGAACCTGGTTAGCAGGAACCCAGTGCACTTCTGTCAAAGTTGCATCTAAAAAACAGACAAAAAGTGGGTGGGTACTGCAACCAGAACCCAGCTGCCTACAGTGGACACTTTGGGGAAGAAGATGTTTCTTCCTCCATCCTGGTATTGCAATCTGTGAATACCGCATGCCTTTTGGGGTGGTACTCCAATGCGCTGTGCAACACGGTTGTGCAGGTGCTGCCAACGGTCCTGGAGGAGGCCAGGGCAATGCTCCCTCATGCTGCCGCCGACAGAAGAGATGCAACCAAGTTCACTATACGTTGTGGGTTTGACCCAAGTGACTCACTGGGCAGAGTTCACTGGCTGTGGCCTTGAGGTGCCATGCCTGGTTGAGGATGACTGGCTTTTCGGGGGATGTCTAGTCATCTCTGAGGGACATGTCCTTTGATGACTCCTGTCTCTTAAAGACACAAGCGGAAATCGGTAGTGGATCGCTTTAAGGAATTGTCTGGCTCCCGGGTCTTTGCGCTTTTCTATGATCCCAGGTCACCCACAATCTGCCTTTCGTGGCTACAGAAGGGGTTTCCGGCTGTGCCAATATCATCCCAGCCACCCCGCTTCCATGCTCCCAAGCATTCGTGTGGCCGAGGACGCGATACACACAGACCTTGTGGGTCAGACAGCCAGAGATCAGGTCAGTCCAAAACCCTCTCCAGCTGCCACAGCCTCCAAACCCTCCTAATAAGCCCTCTTACCATCATGGGCATCCAGTTGGCAGCAGATTTTGCCATCGCCTGTACCACTGGCTGTCCATAACATTGGACAGGTGGGTTTTGCAGATCATCCGAAGGGGCTACTCCGTCCCCTTTGTGACCACCCCTCCCCATTGCCACCATGTTACGACAAGCTGACAGAGGATCAGTTATTCCTTCTCCGCAAGGAATTCAGGGGCACCTTGGCCAAGGGAACCATAGAGAGGGTGCCAACACGGAAGTGGGTCATGGTTGCTATTCCTGCTACTTTCTGGTACCAAAGAAAGGACAAGAGGCCTCCATCCTATCCTAGCCTACGGCCCCTCAACTACTTCTGCAAGAAGAAGTTCAAAATGCCCATGTTAGCTCAGGTCCTGTCTGCCCTGGACCCAGAAGACTGAATGGTAGCGTTAGACTTGCAGGACACACATTTCCATATTCTCGTCCTGCCTGCCCACAGATGTTACTTGCAGTCTACAAGCACTTTCAGTTCGCCAGGCTCTATTTTGGCCTTACAATTGCCCCTCTGGTGTTCACCAAGGTGATGGCAATGGTCGCAGCTCATCTGCATAGATTGGGGTGCCAGGCTTCCCCTACCTTGACGGCTGTTAAAGGTGGCCTCACCTGAGGCTGTTATCTCCCACCTTTAGACTACGGTGAACTTGCTGCAACCTCTAAGATGGTCCCTTTCATTGGAGGTGTTCTGCACTCTGTGCAGTTTTGGGCTTATCCTGCCGAGCAACGAGTCCAGGATAGTCCAGCTAGGATACTGATGTTTCAACCTCTATCCTGGATTTTAATGAGACAGACTCTGAGGCTGTCGGGGCTCATTGCTTCCTGAATCCCGCTGGTAACACATGCGCAATGGCATGTGCAGCCTCTGCAATGGGACCTGATGTTCCAATGGGCGCATTATCAGGGGAATCCATCCAGCATAATCCAAGTCTTAGAGGGAACTGCAAAAGACCCATAGTGGTGGTTTACGAATCACGATTAGGTTAGTGGTTGACCCCTCTCCCTTCTACAACCAGATCTCACAGTAGTGACATGCATCACTCCTGGATTGGGGTGGCCATCTAGGAGAGGAGATCAGTGGACTCTGGTCTCTGTCAGAAACCAGACTCAATCTCAGTCTGTTGGAGCTCTGTGAAATCTAGCTGGCATCGAAAGTCTTTCTACACTTCATCAAGGGAAGGATAGTGCAGGTGTTCACGGACAACACCAATGCCATGTGGTACTGCAACAAACAGGATTGGGTCGGTCCATGGACTCTTTGTCAAGAAGCTCTGTCTCTCTGGACATGGCTGGAACATCAGGGCATATCCCTGTTTTTTCAACATCTGGCAGGTTCTCTGAATGGCAGTGCGGAGAAACTCAGCCAAAGATGGATCACCAATGGCATCTCAATCTGGAGGTGATGCAATGTCGCTTTCAGCAGTGGGGAGATCCTTGGTTAGATCTGTTTGCTGCTGAGAAGAAAGCGCAATATCAGCAGTTTTGTGCACTGGAGTTTCCAAGGCAGCTCTCTCTCTCGAAGAGGCTTTTCTTCTTGAGTGGAGCTCAGGACTCCTGTATTCCTTTCTGCCAACATCACTTCTGCCCAGAATTCTCAATAAGCTACTGAGGATGACCCCCAATCCTCCAATGAGGCTGCCCCTTTAGAAAGATCTTCTGTCGCAGCAGCAGGAGAAGGTCCTCAACCTGAACCTGTCAAGTCTCTGCCTTCTTGCGTGGAGTTTGAGCAGCTTGCTCCGAAGTCAATGATGTAATCTTTTCAGCCAGGTAGCCCTTCACTAAGACGGTATATGCCTACTGTTGTAGCAAAATTGTAGCATTGTGTGTGTAGGTAGTTGGCTCTGTAAATACTATCTCAAAGTGAGCGATAGTGTGCACAGAGTCCTAGGGTCCCCCTTAGAGGTTGATAGTGGCAATAAAAGATAATACTAATGCTCTATTTTGTAGTAGTTTGGTCAAGTAGTAGGCTTATCAGAGGGTAGTGTTAAGCATTTGTTGTGCACAAACAGGCAATAAATAAGCACACACACTCAAAGACTTAACTCCAGGCAAATAGGTTTTTATATAGACAAATATTATTTTCTTAATTTATTTTTAGAACCACAAGATTCAGAATTTAGGTAAGTACATGAATTGTAAGGTACTTCACACAGGTAAGTATGGACCTTTGAATTAAAACAGTAGTATACACAGTTTTGGCAAAAATGGCAATAAGCTATTTTAAAAGTGGACACTGCAAACATCAACAGTTCCTTGGGGAGGTAAGTATTGGTTAGTTTTTCAGGTAAGTAAAGCACTTACAAGTTCAGTCTCCTGGGCATAGGCAGCCCACCGTTGGGGGTTCAAGTCAACCCCAAACACCCAGCACCAGCAACACAGGGCTGGTCAGGTGCGGAGGTCAAAGTAGGGCCCAAATAGCATAGGTGCCCATGGAGAACAGGGGTGCTCTGCTTCCAGTCTGCTAGCAGGTTAGTACCTGCATTCTCGGGGAGCAGACCAGGGGGGTTTTGTAGAGCACTGGGACACACACAGGCACACAAAATACACCCTCAGCGGCACAGGGGCAGCCGGGTGCAGTGTGCAAACGAGGTGTCGGGTTTTGCGTTGAAAGCAATGGAGGGATCTGGGGGTCACTCTGGCGATGCAGGCAGGACACAGGGGGGCTTCTCGGGCCAGCCACCGACTGGGCTAGGATGACTGCCGCCTGTTGGTCACTCCTGCCTGGTAGGTGGTTCATCTCGGTCCTGGGGGCTGCTGGTGCAGTGCTTGGTCCAGGCGTCGGGTTCCTTAGTTAACAGGCAGTCGTGGTCAGGGGTAGCCTCTGGATCCTCTCTGCAGGCGTCGCTGTGGGGGTGCAGGAAGGTTGACTCAGGGTGTCCATGCCGTTGGTGTTGCCTGGGAGTCCTCTCTGCGGTGTTGGTTCTCCTGTACTCGAGCCAGGGGCATTGGGTGCAGAGTGTGAAGACTCACGCTTCCGGAGTGAGGCGAGAGTCTCCTTAAAGTTGGTTTCTTGTTGCTGTTTTTGGACAGAGCCGCTGTCCTCAGGAGGTTCTTGGTCCTTTAGGTGCAGGACAGTCCTCTGAGGCCTCAAAGGTCGCTGGTCCCGCTGGATGTGTCGCTGTACAAGTTCTCCGAGTCTGGAGACAGGCCGGTATGGCTGGGGCCAAGTCAGTTGTTGTCTCCGTCGTCTCTGAGG
Organism: Pleurodeles waltl; assembly: GCF_031143425.1. Classification (NCBI taxonomy): domain Eukaryota; kingdom Metazoa; phylum Chordata; class Amphibia; order Caudata; family Salamandridae; genus Pleurodeles; species Pleurodeles waltl. The sequence continues at coordinate 1,799,048,831 of NC_090444.1, read as the reverse complement.
GGCTTTCAGGTCAGCAGTCCTCCTTGTTGTAGATTGCAGGAATCTGATTTCCTGGGTTCTGGGTCGCCCCTAAATACTGAATTTAGGGGTGTGTTTAAGTCAGGAGGGCAGTAGCCAGTGGCTACTGTCCTGGAGGGTGGCTACACCCTCTTTGTCCCGCCTCCCTGAGGGGAGATGGGCACATCCCTAATCCTGTTGGAGGAATCCTCCAAACTCAAGATGGAAGATTTCTAAAGGCAGGGGTCACCTCAGCTCAGGACACCTTAGGGGCTGTCCTGACTGGTTGGTGGCTCCTCCTTGTTTTTCTCATTATCCTCTCCTGCCTTGCCGCCAAAAGTGGGGGCAGTGGCCGGAGGGGCGGGCATCTCCACTAGTTGGAATGCCCTGGGGTGCTGTAACAAAAGGCATGAGCCTTTGAGGCTGACAGTCAGGTGTTACAGTTCCTGCAGGGGGAGGTGACAAGCACCTCCACCCTGTGCAGTCTTTGTTCCTGGCCACAGAGTGACAAAGGCACTCTCCCCATGTGGCCAGAAACTCGTCTGGTTGTGGCAGGCTTTCAGAAACTGGTCAGCCTAGCACTAGGATTCAGACTGGTATTCAGGGGGCATCTCTCAGATGCCCTCAGGGTGCATTTTACAGTAAATCCCACACTGGCATCAGTGTGCATTTATTGTGCTGAGAAGTTTGATACCAAACTTCCCAGATTTCATTGTAGCCATTATGGAACTGTGGAGTTAGTGTTTGACAGACTACCAGACCATATACTCTTTATGGCTACCCTGCACTTACAATGTCGAAGGTATTGCTTAGACACTTTAGGGACATACTGCTCATGCACATATGCCCTCACCTGCGGTATAGTGCACCCTTCCTTAGGTCTGTAAGACATGCTAGAGGGGTGACTTACGTATGCCACAGGGGTGTGGGCATGGCACTCTGAGGGTAGTGCCATGTAGACTGTCATTTTCTCCCCACTAGCACACACAAGCTGTGAGACAGTGTGCATGTGCTGAGTGAGGTGTCTCCAGGGTGTCATAATACATGCTGCAGCCCTTAGAGACCTTCCCTGGTCACAGGGCCCTTGGTACCAGGGGTACAATTTACAAGGGACTTATCTGTGTGCCAGGGCTGTGCCAGTTGTGGAGACAAGGGTACCGTTTAGGGAAAGAACACTGGTGCTGGGGCCTGGTAGCAGGGTCTCAGCACACTTTGAATTATAACTAGCATCAACAAAAGACAAAAGGTTAGGGGTTAACCATGCCATGAGAGGTATTTTCCTACATGTGACATATAGTGTCCAGTTGCAGAGACTAGGATATAAGGCAAGCCTTATATCTGAAGTGAAATGGTGCATGCACCATTCCACGGAGATTGCGATGGTAGGCCTGCAGGTACTGTTTGCATCGGCTCCCATGGGTGGCATAATACATGCTGCAGCCCATGGGAGACCCCTGGTGTACCAATGCCCTGGGTACCATAAACTAGGGACTTAGATAAGTGCACCAGTATGCCAACTGTGAGGTAAAAAGTTACCAAGGAACCAAATTTAGTGTAGAGAGCACAGACACTGGGGGTCCTGGTTAGCAGGATCCCAGTGAACTACAGTCCAAACATGTTGACATCAGGTAAAAAGGGGGCATAACTATGCTAGAAAAATGGCACTTTTCTACAGATGTTTTCTTCCTTCAGCATGCCATTGTGATCCGTGAACAGTGTATGCCTTTTTGGCCGTTGAATCCATACTTTATAGGACACAGTTGCGCAGGTGCCGCCAACGATCCCGGAGGAGGCCCCGGCCATTCTCTTCTAAGGTGTCATCAATGGGAGAAACGCAGCTAAGTTCATAATCCAGTGTGGGCTGGTTATGACTGACTCACTAGGTAGATTGGTTGCTTCGACGGTGGACTTGAGGCGCCACTCCTGGTTGCGGACATCTGTTTTTTTGGGGAGATGTCCAAGCCTTGCTCATGGACATTCCCATTGATGGTACATGTCTCTTCGGAGACAAAGCAGACTCTGCACTTTGACCTCATTAAGGAGTCCCAGGTTACGGCTCGGTCCATTCACCTTGGTGCTGCACCTCGTCCTATTCAATCTGCTTTTCGACCCTTTCAGGTCTACAGAAGGGGCACCCAGCTACATCTATTTTCCTCCAGCCACCGTGCTGTGCATGCTACCCAGCCTCTGTATGACTGGGGACGTGGGATCCAGTGTGCATTTGGATCTGTTTGCCAGCAGTCTAGCCAGTCCACCGCCCTCCCCCCCCCCCCCCCACTGCAGCCTCCAAACCTTCCTAGCCTGGCACATCTATATCAGGGACTGGTCGGAGGCAGGAATTGCTATCACTTGCCCGTTTGCAGACCATCACGTCAGACAGGTAGATTTTGGTGCTTTTCTGCGAGTAGGTTATGGGTCTCTTGGCCAAGGGAGCCAAAGAGAGGGTCCCTGTGCCAGAAGTAGGTCATGGTTGCTACTTCCGCTACTTTCTGATGGATACAACTACCTGTGGATTCCTCACCTAATGAATACTCCCATGGCGCCAGCATTCGACGGAAATCTTCTTCCTAGCTTCTGCACGTCGACGAGGACGTCACATTGGCCCACGCAACACTGTCTGATGTCATACAGGCAATAAGAGGTCCTCGCTGACGTGCCGACGTCAGTTCCCTTTTTTCCGTGCATTCGAAACGGTTATCTTCGGGGAGCTACTGTTACTTTCATAGCTAAACTATTCATGGCGAAGTCGAAGAGGAAAGAGAAAAAACATAATAAGAAGTCTTCTTCGCTAGGGTCTCATCGGCGTCATCGAGGCTCCCGGCGCCGTAGGATTCACGGCACCATTCCAGCAAGGAGTCTCGTTTGAGGTTGCCTTCGGCTCGGCGTCGGAGGACTTGGGAGGTCAGTCCCACGGTCACGCCACATCCATCGACGCCGTTGCCTTCTCAGGCGTCACCGACTTCGCCTGGACAGGCGTCTGTGATTGAGGTGACGCAGCCTCAGGTGTTTTCTCCGGCGTCACAGACGTCGAGGCTGGCGTCGGGTCGCCTTCGATCCAGGCACCCCTGAACCCGGTTTTTCCCGCCCCTGGAGCCGATAATACTGCATTTCTAAATGCGATGTATACTATCTTTCAGCAGATGGCTCCAGGCGGTGCTCCGGCTGGTCCTTCGGGGCCGTTGGCTTTTTCTTTGGGTGGTCCTGCGCCTTTACGGCCGGCACCCTTTATGCCCTTTCTCCCTTTGGGGAATGTGGGCTCAGCGCCGGTGGCCGCTCCGGTGGCTCCAGAGGTTTTGCCCCCGGAGGTTTCCATCCCGTCGACTTCAGGATTTCGTCCAGTGACTCCGGCAGGTCCATCGGAGTCTCCAAGACGTGACTTTCTTCGTCCGGCTCCTACCTCAGCGCCGAAGCTGCCTGTGGCGCCAGACATGGCGTTGGATGGTTCCAGAGATCGGCGCCGATCCTCGACGTCGGCGGAGGCCATGTCAACTCCGCGTATTGAAGAAAGACTGCACTCGAGAAGGCGTGCTCTTCGCCTGTTGGAAGAGCAAGAATACCAACGAGTCCTGGAGGAAGGAGAGGTTGAGGACTCTGGTGATGGACTTCATGTTCTGGATACAGCCAGTGGGCTGGATACTTCCCCTGAGTGGGACCTATCATCTCCAGGGGAGTATACGGAGGAGGCTGCTACCTTTCAAGCTGTGGTAAGAAAGGCAGCTAACTTTCTGGACCTGCCTTTGCCGGTGGCAGAGGCGAAGCAAAATTTGCTGACTGAAGTACTGCATCCGGCCTCTACTGCAGCGGAGCCTCTTTTGGCATTCAATGAGGCTTTGCTTGATCCGGTGTTAGAGGTGTGGAAGAAGCCAGTATCTTCCTCGGCTGTTCATAGGGCTGTGGCCAGGAGATATCGGGTTGCGCCATCTGACCCTGGCTTTCTGTCTAGACACCCTACACCGGAGAGCTTGGTGGTACAAGCCTCCTGTTCTTCTAGGTCAGCGCCTGTGTCTTTCCCGACGGTACCAGGGGACAGGGACTCCAAAAAGTTGGATGCACAATCCAAGAAGATATTTTCGTCTTGCAGTATGGCGCTGAAGGCCACCAACGCAACTTGCATTCTGGGGAGATACATCCATGCTCTTATGGACGACATATCATCTTCATTTACGGAGCTTCCCCAGGGTCTTTTGAACATTGTTTCGGATGCCCAAGCTGCCGCAACCCAGATTATCCAGTCTGGGCTGGACACGACCGACTCGGTGGCTAGGGCGATGGGCACGGCTGTGGTGGCGAGGAGACAGGCTTGGCTCTGCAACTCAGGGTTCTCTGCGGACGTGCAGTCGACCCTGTTGGACCTCCCGTTTGATGGGGACAAACTGTTTGGAGCCAAAGCTGACTCGGCCTTGGAAAGGTTATAGAAAGCAGGGTCACAGCCAGATCATTAGGACTGCAGGCCCCTTCTTCTGCCTCCTCCAGATTCTTCAGGAGGTTTCGTGGATTTGGACGTGGCTCTTCCTCCTCTTCCTTTCGGGGGAGATTCCAGCAACCCACCTCTTCCCTCCCCTATAGATCATTTAGAGGGAGGGGTAGGGCCCGCACCAGGGGAGCCTCTCAGCAGCACTCTGCCTCTTCCTCGTCCTCTGGAGGGGTGCAGCAGGGAAAGCAGCCTTAGGCTTCCACCATTTCCCACTCACTCCTCTCCTGTAGGGGGAAGGTTACGGCATTTTCTCCACAAGTGGGAGACTATTACATCGGACACTTGGGTTATCAGCATTGTGGAAAAAGGCTACACCCTTCCCTTTCGGGAGTTTCCGCCCCCCATCCCACCCCACCCATCTTATTGTTCAGAAGAACACCTCCTGTTGTTAGAACAGGAGGTTCAAGTCCTCCTTTCAAAGGGCGTGGTGGAGTTGGTCCCAGAGCAGGAAAGGGGTCGAGGTTGTTACTCAAGGTACTTCCTGATTCCTAAGAAGGATGGCCGGTTGAGACCAATCCTGGACCTGAGGATTTTGAATTGGTTCCTCAAACAGGAAAAGTTCAAGATGCTGACCTTAGCTCAGGTGCTTTTGGCGTTGAACAAGGGAGATTGGATGGTGTCTGTCGACTTGCAGGATGCTTACTTTCATATCCCGATACTCAAGTCGCACAGGAAGTATCTCCGGTTTGTGGTGGGGTCGCAGCACTATCAGTTTGCGGTCCTCCCGTTTGGTCTTACTTCAGCACCTCGAGTCTTCACGAAGGTGATGTTGGTGGTTGCGGCAGAGCTCAGAAGGAAGGGGATAGCAGTATTCCCTTACTTGGACGACTGGTTGATCAAAGCCAAGTCCCCGGAGCTTGTGCTGCATCATCTGCAGTCGACAACTCAGTTGTTGTTCGACCTGGGCTTTTCGGTGAACGTGCCCAAATCTCACCTGGAGCCCTCTCAGAGCCTCCTGTTCATAGGGGCAGTACTGGATACAACATTGAATCAAGCCTTTCCTCCGCCTCAGCGGGTTCAAGATATTCAGGAGTTGGTTCCAATGTTTCGAAATGGAGCGGTAGTTCCAGTCCTCAAGGTCCTTCGTCTGCTCGGTCTGTTTGCCTCCTGCATTCTGTTGGTCACGCATGCTCGCTGGCACATGAGGGCTCTTCAGTGGTGCCTCCGAAGGCAGTGGTCTCAACACAAAGGAGATCTAGAAGGTGCTGTCAAGATCTCCAGAGATGCTGCTGTGGACTTGAAGTGGTGGGTTGCGGGCAACAATCTTTCACAAGGAAAGCCGTTCGCGCAGTCACCACCAGTGACCACGGTCATAACGGATGCTTCCACTCTAGGGTGGGGAGCTCATCTGGGGGATCTGGAGATCAAAGGGCTTTGGTCTCCAGAGGAACAGATTTTTCATATCAATCTGTTGGAGTTGCGGGCTGTACGTCTGGCTCTCAAGGCCTTCCTCCCATCCCTTCGCGGTCAGTCGGTACAGGTCCTGACGGACAATACTACTGCAATGTGGTACATAAACAAACAGGGAGGAGTAGGGTCGTACCTTCTCTGCAGAGAAGCTCTTCGACTATGGTCCTGGGCAGAGGACCATCAGATTTGCTTGGCAGCAAATCATCTGGCCGGGGTCTTGAATGTACGTGCAGACAGTCTCAGTCGCCATTTCTCGGCCGACCACGAGTGGCGTCTCCATCCAGATCAAGTCCGTCTAATCTTCCAGATGTGGGGGTTTCCTCGGATAGATCTGTTTGCCACTCTAGAGAACGCGCACTGTCTGTTATACTGCAGCCTCCAGTATCCGGTGCAGGGAGCGTTGGGGGACGCGTTTCAGATAACCTGGTGCGACCAGTTCCTTTACGCGTTTCCCCCCATACCCTTGATTCCTCGAGTGTTGAGGAAGATTCGCCAAGACTGGGCCCAAGTCATCTTAATAGCTCCGGATTGGCCAAGGAGGGTGTGGTACTCCGACCTTCTCCAACTCTCGCTGTGCCCTCCGCTCCGTCTCCCTCTCAGGGCAGACCTCCTCTCGCAGTCGCAGGGGCAGGTTTTACACCCCAACCTCCAGAGTCTGAACCTGAGTTCCTTCTCTCTCCCGCCTGATGTAGTGGATGTTATATTAGCGGCCAGGCGACACTCCACTAAATCTATCTACGCTAATAGGTGGTCTAAATTTGTTATGTGGTGTGGAGAGAGACAGATTGATCCCTTACATGCTCATCTGTCAGATATTTTTTCTTTTGCTTTGTCACTAGCGCAGAAAGGTTGTGCAGTGGCTACTATTAAAGGTTACTTGTCTGCCTTGTCAGCCTTCATTTGTCGTCCAGACCAACCATCGTTATTTAAATCCCCTATTGTTCTTAGATTCTTGAAAGGTCTTCTAAATAAATATCCTCCAAAACCATTCGTTATGCCTCAATGGGATTTGTCCTTGGTCCTGACTTTCCTTATGGGGTCCACTTTTGAGCCTATGCATTCTTGCCCCTTAAGGTATTTAGTTATTAAAACAGTCTTCTTGGTGGCTATAACATCTGCAAGGAGAGTGAGTGAGTTGCAGGCCTTATCGGTAAAACCCCCTTATACAAACTTTTATGGGGATAAGGTGGTGTTGAGGACCAAGGCTGCTTTCCTCCCGAAGGTTGTTTCACCCTTCCATTTGGCTCAGACAGTTACTTTGTCCACGTTCTATCCTCCGCCTCATCCTTCAAAGGAGGAAGAGAGACTACACCGCTTGGACCCAAAGAGGGCGTTAAGCTTCTACATTGATAGAACGAAGGACTTCAGGCTGGAGGATCAGCTGTTCATCGGATACGTGGGCAAGAGGAGAGGAAAGGCAGTCCACCAGAGAACACTCTCCAGGTGGGTTGTTCTTTGCATTAAAATCTGTTACTCTTTAGCAAAGAAGGATCCTCCTGATGGTATTAGAGCTCATTCCACCAGGGCTAAGTCGGCCACTTCGGTCTTGGCTAGGGGTGTTCCTGTGGTTGACATCTGCAAGGCCGCAACTTGGTCGTCCCTTCACACTTTTGCGAAGCACTACTGCTTGGACTCTGAGGTCAGAAGGGACGGCCATTTTGCACGGTCAGTGCTGCAGGATTTCTTGGTTTGACCATTTAGGCACCCACCGCCGGGCGTGGTACTGCTTTGGGACTCTATTCATTAGGTGAGGAATCCACAGGTAGTTGTATCCATCAGAAGAACGAGTTACTTACCTTCGGTAACGACTTTTCTGGTGGATACATTAGCTACCTGTGGATTCCTCACGGTCCCACCCGCCTCCCCGTTGCCTTTTTGGTCTTACCAAGTAATCCTTGAGTGTGCTCCTCTTGGTCTTTAAGGCTGCAATAGATTTTGTATATATGGATACTTGTGTGTATATATATATATATATATATATCTTTGTGTGTATACATAATTAGTGTATATTTGTTTTGATTTAAAAAAAAAAAAAAAAAAAAGAGGAGTTATATTAAATCTACAGCCATTTTATTGTAATGTTGTGTGATTTACAATGTTATGGGATGTTGCCTTAATCTTTCATTCCATCGGGTTATTGTTCTCATGCACGTAAAAAATGTTGGTACTGACGTCGGCACGTCGGCGAGGACCTCTTATTGCCTGTTTGACGTCAGACGGCGTCGCATGGGCCAATGTGACGTCCTCGTCGACGTGCAGAAGCTAGGAAGAAGATTTCCGTTGAATGCTGGCGCCATGGGGGTATTCATTAGGTGAGGAATCCACAGGTAGCTAATGTATACACCAGAAAAGTCGTTACCGAAGGTAAGTAACTCGTTCTTCTGGTACCCAAAAAGTATAAGGGCTTCCGCCCTAACCTAGATCTTCGGTCCCTCAATCTCTTCTTCAGAAAGGAGAAGATAAAAATGCTCACTCTGGCCCAGGTTCTATTTGCCCTGGACCCAAGAAACTGGATGGTAGCGCTCGACTTGCAGGATGCTTATTTTCACATCCCCATCCTGCCTGCTCTCAGACGTTACTTGCGGTTCACAGTGGGCCACGAGCACTTTAAATTCATCGTGCTCCTCTTTGGTCTTACCAGTGCCCCTTGAGTGTTCACCAAGATAAGGCGGTGGTCAGAGCTCATCTGCTCAGGTTAGGGGTCTCAGGCTACCCCTAGCTTGGCGACTGGCTATTGAAGGCCACTGTAATGCTATCTGCTTTTGACCACTGACTCTATCTTGACCACTGACTCCATTTTGTGCTTAGCTTGAGGTGCTGTCACATTGGTGACACAGGGTTTTACTACACCAAGCTTGTTTTCCACACAGAATGTGTTTGCGCTTTTTTTTCACCAGCACAGGGTTACACTGTTCAGGAACATAACAAGGGGATGTGGAAGGTAGACATGATAAGAAAGTCTCAGCCTGGGAATACTTTCATCAAGGAAAAGTACAGCTTCTCTGTCTCTAGAATGCGCATTGGGGCAGGACCCGTTCCTTTGTGTGCTTTCGATGCAGACGGAGTACAGCCAGCGCTTGAAGTTCATACGCAAAGGAAGGGGAGATTGCCAGAATCTTCCTCTTGAGTTTGTTTAAGGTATCTAAGGTGGGAAAACTTGGCACTGAAAGAGCTCCTGAATGTAGACAAACGGTTCAGGGTCACATGTTGGGAAGACCTCCTGCCTCAGCCGCCCAGGGTTCCTCAGCTTGATGTTGGCAAGGATGAAGAATTCAGCCCCGTGGTGATGCATTTTAATTCTTAATAATTTAGCTTGGCTAGGAAAATGTGTATATTTACGGCATATATTCATTGTTAATGTATTGCAAATTTTCTGTCTGGCATTGTTTAACTGCTGTGAGTATTTTTGGCATCTACACGTGTTTTACTGTATTGAAGTTAAACGCTCATGTTCATATTTTCGTGTGCTTTTATTTGATATCTGTGAAGTGCCTCAAAATCATTACTAAGACTAAGAGTGCTGAATTCTTTGTCATCGTTTCCTCTTGGTTCAAAGTAGAGCAACACAACGGGCTCACCTCAGGCTGTCATCTTCCAACTCCAGACTACAGTAGACCTCCTGCTTTCGCTGGGGTTCACTATAAATGTGCCAAAGTCGCAACTGACTCCCTCTTAGATGCTCCCTTTCATCTGACCTGTTCTGGACAGTTTCTGGTCTATCCTCCCAAGCGGCGAGTCCAGGATATTCAAGTTATGATACCAATGTTTCAGCCTCTGTCCTAGATTTCGGTGAGAATGACTGATGCTGCTGGTCCTCATGGCCTCCTGCATTCTGCTAGTGTTTCATGCCAGATGGCATATGCGGGCTCTGCAGTGGGACCTGAAGTTCCAGTGGGTGCAGCATGAGGGGAATCTCTCAGATGTGGTCCAGATCTCGGAGGACACTGTGCAAAATCTGCAGTGGTGGTTAACGAACTGTGATTAGGTCAGCGGCAGATTCCTCTCCCTTCCCCCAACCAGATCTGACAGTAGTGACAGATGCATCACTCCTGGGATTGGGCGGCCACATTGGAGAGGTGGAGATCAGAGGCGTTTGGTCTATGGTGGAGTCTAGACGCCACATAAATCTTCTGGAGCACCAGGCGATCAGACTGGCATTGAAAGCATTCCTTCCCTCTCTCAAAGGGAAAGTGGTGCAGGTGTTCACGGACAACATCACCGCCATGAGGTACTGCAACAAGCAGGGTGGACTGGGGTCATGGCACTTTTGTCAGGCGGCTCTGCGCCTCTGGACATGGCTGGAACAGCAGGGCATGTCCCTGGTGGATAAACATCTGGTGGGCTCTCTGAACGTCAGAGCAGATGAACTCAGCCGACGAGGCCTAGGCAATCACAAATGGTGTCTCAATCAAGAAGTGGCACAATGTCTCTTTCAGCAGTGGAGAAAACCTTGGTTAGATCTGTTCGCCTCCATGGAGAACACGCTACTTCAGCAGTATTACGAGTTGGAGTTTCCAAGGCAGCACTCGTTCGGCAATGTTTTTCGTCTTGAGTGGCGCACAGGCCACCTTTATGCCTTTCCACCTATACCGCTTCTACCCAGAGTTCTGAAGAAGATCTAGAACGACTGGGTCCAAGTAATCCTTGTAGCTCCGGACTGGGCACAAAGGATATGGTATCCTGAGCTATTGAGCATGGCCATCGATTGTCCGATCAGACAGCCCCTTTGAGAGGATCATCTGTTGCTGCAGCAGGGGAGGGTTCTCCACCCAACCCTGTCCAGTCTCCTCCTCCTTGCGTGGAGATTGAGCAGCGGCAGTTGACAGCTTTCGACCTTCCGCCTGAAGTCTGTAAATGTTATCTTGGGAGCCAGGCGTCCCTCCACCAAAAAGGTATATGCCTGTTGATGGAACAAATTTGTGGCATAGTGCTCAGACACCTGTTGACCCCCTTTCTGCCTCTCTTTCAGAGGTCCTTTTGTATATAGTTTCTTTGGCCCAGCAGGGCTTTGACTTGGGCATCCTTTAGGGTTATTACGTTTGCCGTACGGTGAGCGAGCTACAGGCTTTGTCATCCAAGCCACCCTACCTTACCATCTATTCTGACAAAGTGGTGCTTTGCACACGGGCCTCCTTTCTTCCGAAAGTGGTTACGCCCTTCCATGTAGGCCAGTCCATCACCTTGCCTACATTTTACTCACCCCTTCATCTTTCTAAGGAAGAGGAGAGATTTGACTGTCTGGACCCAAAAGGAGCGTTGGCGTTCTATCTGATTTGTACCAAAGAGTTCTGGGTGGATGATCAACTCTTTGTTGGGTATGCCAGTGTGAAAAAAGGTTGGGTAGTGCAGAAGAGAACCATTTCTAGATGGGTCATTTTTTGCATTACATTGTGCTAATTGGCTAAAAAGCAACCCACAGAGGGCTTGCACGCTCAGTGTACCAGAATGACAGTTGCAACTACTGCGTTAGCACACAGAGTTCAAGTCCTAGACATCTGTCAGGCAGCTATTTGGGCTTCCCTGCACACATTTGCAAGATACTACTGTAGGAAAGTACCCTCTTTTTGACATGGTTACCCCCACTTTTTGCCTACTGTCAGTGTGTTTTGGCTGTTTTAAATGGGTTCCTGCTAACCAGGACCCCAGTGACTGTGCTCTCTAACACTAAATGTGGTTGTTTAGGGCTTAGGACACCCCACAATTGGCATAGTGGTGCCCCCAAATAAGTCCCTAGTATATGGTACTTAGGTAACCAGTCCATTGGGGGACCAGGGGTTCCCCATGGGCTGCAGTATGTAGTGTGCCCCCCAGAGGAACCCACGTAAGATGTGTCTACTGGCCTGCCATTGCAGCCTGCGTGAAAAGGTGCATCCACCTTTTCACTACAGGTCACTGCAAGTCACCCCTATGGTAGGCCCTCCTATCCCAGAGGGCAGGGTGCAGGTACCTGTGTGTTAGGGCACCCCTGTATGAGCAGAGGTGCCCCTACTAACTCCAGCTCCCTTTCACTAGACTTCATAAGTGCGGGGAAGCCATTTTACCCATGTACTGGACACAGGTCACTATCTATGTCCAGCTACATAATGGTAAGTCTGAACCTGGGAATGTTTGGTATTAAGCATGTCTGGTATTAAGCATGTCGGAATCATATCCCAGTACTGTTGCCAGTATTGGTTGTATGATCCCATGTACTATTGGTGCTCCCTAGAGGACCCCCAGCATTGCTCCTACTAGTCTTCTGGGGGTTTCCGGGCAGCCTGTGCTGCTGCCACCCCTCAGACAGGTGTCTGCCTTCCTGATGCTTGACTAGCTCAGGCAGAGGAAGGCAGAACAAAAAAGGATCTCCTGTGGGAGTGGGAGTGGGAGGTAACACCCTCTCCCCTGGAAATAAGCGTTACATGGCTTGGGAGGGGTAGCCTCCCCAAACCACTGGTAGGCTTTGAAAGGCACATTTGGTGCCCTCCTTGCATAAACTAGTTTCCACCAGTTGTGGGACCCCCAGTCCATTCTGTGGCACGAAATTGGACATTGGAAAGAGGAGTAACCATTCCCCTGTCCATCACCACCCCAGTGGAGGTGCCCAGAGCTCCTCCAGGTGGCCACTTGATTCTGCGATCTTGTATCCAAGGTGGGCAGAGGCCCCCCTGAGCATCTGAGTGGCCAGATCAGGCAGGTGATGTCACAGCCCCCTCCTGATAGGTGGTCACCCTGCTAGGTGACCAATCCCCCTTTCTGGGCTATTTAGGGTCTCCCTCTCAGGTTCTTCAGAATCAGCCTGCAAGATTCCAGCAGGACTCCTCTGCATCATTTACTTCTTTCTCTGGCCACTGAGACTGCAACTGGACCCACCGGGAACCGACAATCTGCAACTCCAGCAACATCTCTGCTCTGCAACATTGTTTCTACAGCTCCTTCCAGTAACTGCAACATTTCCCTGGCTGTGACTCCTCTGAGGGCAATGAGTCTTCAGCCTGCACAAGAAGTAAGAAGGAATCTGTCTTGGAGTGAAGGAGTCACTCCCCTGCATCCGCAGGCACCAACTGTAACGATGACCGGCTGCGTAGATCCTCTCTCCTCTGGAACTGCATGGATCCTGCATCACAGGTGGTTGTCTAGATTGGTCTCCTTGGTCCTCTCAACCAGCTGTCCAACATGGGAGACAGTAAGCTCTTGACTCTAGTCGCAAGGTAGTACCCCTGTACACTGCGACTTTTGCAGCTACCAAGGCTTGTTTGTTCTTCCTCCAAGGGATCTTCAGGCTCCTTGGAGCCCCGGCTTCAGCACTTCTTCTGCCTGCTGCTCCAGGGACGTGGGACTCCTCTCCAGGTGTTTTGAATGGTCCTCACTGCGACTCTTGTGCCTGCTGCCCGTGGGTCGCCTGTTGGGGCTGCCTCCTCTTCTTGTGTCTATCCCAGCTACTGAGGGCCACCTCGGACTCCTCTCCGTGGGTCGAGTCTCCTTAGCTTTGCTGGTCCTCTTCAGCCTTGTAAAACCTTCATCTCTGACTCTTGAATTTGCCAAGGCTTGTTGGTGGTTTTCTAGCACCACTGACTGACTGCATCACGACCACAGAGGTGGGACATCACTTCTGGAACTCTTCTTTTGCTCCTGTGCTGTACCGCTGACTTTCTTCATCCACCTTCGACCTAGTGCTGCATCCACAGCAGGGTGGGTAGTGGATCCTGCCACAACCGGACACTTTAACTCAAACTGGACTTGGTGCCCTTCCTTTGCAGTTTCTGTTCTGTCAGGATCCACCTTTTGGTTTCTTCCAGTCTTGTCTGGGTCTTGCACAGTCCTTTTGCAAAGTCCTCCTGTTGGTTTTGGGGAAAACCAGGTACTTACTTCGTCTCTGTTCTTGGTTTGCAAACCTTCCTCCAGGGATGGTATTGCTCGGGTATCTATTCTAAAGTAAGGAATCTACAACTAAAAGTCTTTATCAGATGAACAAGTTACTTACCTTTGGTAACGAATAATCTTGTAGAGACATATACTAGTTGCAGATTCCTTACCGACCCACCCAACCTCCCTGCTCTGCGAACTCATTTCTAGGTACAGGGTCTTCCCTTTTAGGGCCCTAGTTCTATCACACCAGAGTCAATGTCCTTTGGGCTGCACCCTTCTAGTGTGGCAAGTTGTGAAAAGAACTGACGCCAGCATGCCGGGGTGGTGCCTAAATAGTACCTGCGACCTCGTATCCTGCGACTAAGATGCCAATGATGAACGTGGAGTTGACCGATGCCGCCTGACTGCTCGCAGCGGTGTAGTGCTCAATGAAAAATCTCCAGATCCAGACTTACTCCTGGGGGAAATTCTAAGCTAAGTAATCTGCAGCCGGAATGTCTTCTACTAGATAAATTATTACCAGAGGTCAGTAGTTTGTTCCTCTACAACAAAAGGATTTGCTTTGTCAGCACTCTTGAGGTTCACACCAAAGATTCTGTCCAGGTTTCATCTCATCAAAATGGAGCAGTTAGGTGGTTTTTTTTTTTTTTTCACACTACCTAAATCTGTGGCAGACAGAGCACAGCATGTGCTTGACGTCTGGAAAGTGTAACTGTTACACTGGTGGGACTAAGGCACTCAAGACTTCCTCTTAGATGTTTGTGGCTTTCCAGCAGGATGGGCTTGGAAAGTGGCGTTAACACTTACATCCAGATGGCTAGTAGACTGTCAAGTTTGCTTACCAGAAATCACACTAATAACTTTCTGGAAAAGTGAATGCCCACTTGAAGCAGGGTGTGCCAATATAGTGTCGTTCCTGACTAGTGCACTGCTGGTGGACATTTGCAAGCGGGCCACCAGCAGATAGTTACAGACCTACGACCATTACTGCTTAATGCTCACACTATTTATAATGACGCAGCCTTTTGCCCGCCTTCCAAGTACGCATAGCTTGGTGTTTTTTCTGATATCCTGTGAATCATAAAAGATCCAGTGATGGCTAAAAACAGATCACTTACTTGTAAAGATCATTCTCCAGCACCGTCCTTTTTATAGATTCACACAGGTCTCTCCCAGCCTTCCTGGGGAGTTCCATTGGTTCACATTTTGAAGCTAAACGCTTCAATAAGAATTGGTCAGCATCTGAATAAAGACGCTAAAAGGAAGCTTCACTGCAGTTCAGGATTATATGGGTAAAAGTGAGTTCAAGTAATGAAAGAAAGGAACCATCCGTGGCACTTTTCTTTAAATACGTAACATATTATGCTTGTTTAACCAAAGGATTCCCAGGTAGATGGGAGGTGGTACATAAAATAGAAAATGCTGGTGAACCATGTTTTCTCGCAAGTAGCTTACTTGTTGTGTTTGAAAAGATGTTACTTGGAGCTCAGCGCTCTCTCCTTGTGCCCAGGCAACTCCTGGGCTGTGATTGCTTAAACCACCCAGTACCGCCCTCCCCGAGGTGGGACCTGGTGGTAGAGCTGTTCTGGGATTATAAGTCTGGGGAGGATCTTGGATTTACTTCCATGTAACAACAGTTCTGAAGCCAGTGTCATCTCCGGGGGTGTACCCACTTGCTCTTCTTCCTTTCATTTTACCTTTCGATGCTCAGCTGATTGAGTATAAAAAAAAAAAAATTATGAAAGCAAGGTATCTGCAGGGGGATTTGTGGGGGGTCTTATATTAGTGCTGTACTGAGTCCACACTCTTGAATGACTTCACTCACTATAAAAGATACACCTGAAAGAGAGAGCCACCTATTTGCTGGGTGCTGCAGTTTTGTATGTTTTATCTCATTTTAAAAAGCTAGAGGTAGTAACAAAGTTACTCCGCCTGTTAACTAAGAATTATTCTTAGGGTTTGAATGCTAGGGTTATAGCCGTATTTGAGTACTATGATTAAGTATTTTGCTAAAGGCAGGTCTAGGATGACGCTAGGAAATTGCCCGTCAATCAAGGAAGTTGAATTTCGAGACATTGCTACATCTGCCTCCTAGGGCTTCCACTGCATCCTCGTGTGTTCGCTGTTGAACCACAATTCTCCGCTCTGCCTCTGCAACTTTATGATATTTATCAAATAAAACATTACAGTCTTGTTTGTTTTTTAGTCCCAGTGTCTCACATTATGATTCTTCTCTGTTTGGTCAAGTAGCAGATTGAGCACATTGACTAAGTGTTGAGCTGCTTTGTGCTTAATGTAATGCCTTTGTGTGACCTGTGTTTCTGTTTGCAGATGCTTGCATTATGTCCACGGACGATACGGATGACTGTGTCATGGTTGCTGTTGAATCTGATGGTAAGTAAAAAAATATATATCCAATCTGTAGATAGGATTGCTTGAGAATGAACAGTGTCAAGAGCTGGGTGCCTGATTTCATCCTTTCTTGATTGTCTGAGGAAGGGACGAGCTTCCACTGCAGCCACAGTGCCCCTCTACCAGTGTATAGGTGAAGAGGACAGGTGGTCCCCAGAAGGAGCCATCAAACAGGAGGAAACAGCAGCAAAAGTCCTCCTGAGTCTTGATGAAATAACCATAGTGATGAAGTGCCTATAGCTTGGTAACAAAAGCCAAGGTTTCGGACTGGAAATCAGGAATACTGAATACCAGTGGATTAGAAGCACCAACGGAAGGATGAAGATCTGGAGGACTGGAACACAGAATTACAGAGCAATGAACCCAACTCAGACTTCCTGGGAGCATTCTTTCCTGATCTGGTCTTAGAATAAATAGTTTGGGGACAGGAATTGATGTCATCTATGTCGGCTATATTGGAGTAGGATGAAATATGTTGATGCTCCAAAGGTGCCATCTGTGATTATGGAAAGAAAGTTCTAGGAAACACGAGAATAGTCTCAGAAGATATAGGAATTTAGGGAACTCCTTACTTGTCTATAATTATTGGGGCCAAAATGGAGGCCAGCAGCATTCCAGTGCAAGCCGCACTCTGTCCAGTGAAGGCTCATTGCTCCGAACGGCTGAGCATATCCAGTGCAGGCCATGAAGGACTGAGGCCTGTACAGCCCCCAGGAGAGTTGTGCCCAGGGCTGCCCGCTACACGCGAATCTGGATGATGGTTATGAGTGGCACACTTGCTGCTGGCAGCAAAATCCCTGACAAGCAATGGGTGAGGGGTTAGTTATCTGTTGTAAATTTTAATGTAGTAAGTATGGTCTCTTCTAAGCACTGTAGTTGTTGTGAATAGGATTGCCTGCATCACTCTACTGATTGCCAGATGTTTTAATGAACCATCAGATTTTTTGTGCTTGTAATAGCTCACCTTTGGCCACTGAAAGGCATTGTCTGTGGTCCCTTCTGAGTGACCTAATTCAAGTGAGATGGTGACTCAAGTTCCATCAAAAGTGCAGTTGGCGAAATTCGAACAGATACTGGACAAATACTGCTAACCTCCACTACCAGCCCCCTTTAAGTCAGACCGGAAAATGGTCCATATTCTTTTGTCCATGAAACTATCAAAAGTGAATGTTTTACCTTGGTCAGTAATCTCTTCAGCAGTAATTTATTGAAGTGGTTAGTCCTTCAGTACCTCAAAATCCATATTGCATTTTGTGCAGTCACATAGTATTCACAACCTCTGCTCAAACTTGAAGCTTCCTCCCATGTTTAATAAGAAGAACATTAGGCTAAACACATCTAATCTAATCCTATCTGCAGTGATTCAGGATCACAATAATTTCTTCAGTTTTGGCTTTGACCCAAGCATAAAGACTTTTCAAGGACTGAATGCACATTGAGGTATCTTTCATGCAATTAATTGCGCTTAGAGGTGTTGGTATAAAATAATTGTGTCTTTGCAGATCGCAACACTCCTGAATCATATATTTTGCAATGAATCAAAAATGCTGAATCCATGAAATCACTGTTTCATCTGCTTACGTAAACCTCCAGTATGAGAATATACTGCTTGATTGGATATGATTAAATTCCTGAATGCAGTGCAGGTTAGTGCGTTCTTGGGCATCTGGCAGCTTTTGAAAGCCAGCTCATCTCACCCAGCTTGATAAAGTTAAATACTGTAATGTGAAGCGGCAAGGCATATCTAGGACACTGCTAAATCAATTTTGTGGAGCATCTAATGATGGAAGGTGTTCATATCACCTCTGTGTATTCTGTTTAGCAAAAAGGCAAAAGCCTAATTTCTCCTAACTCACAAAGTTATTTCTAGGTCTGGCCTGGAGACAGTTTTAATCTCGCCAGTCTCCTGTAATAAAAGTTTTTAAAAAAAGACTGAAACAAATCTATTCAGAGGGCTTCGGATCAGCTCTCATGTTTGTTAAAATCCTCTTCATTGGCATTTTTAATAACCCTACAGTTTACATATGAACATCAAGCAACAATGGTACAGTGTAGGGCTGGCACAAATTACAGTAAATCAGGTACATTAATACCACTATAAGCCTTTACTAAGGACGAGGGTCTATAATTTTGTGCTAATGTCAGCAAGCTGAGCACCTTTTAAAGATATTAGGCCTAGACTACTACAGTTGAAAGCCTGTATCTGCTATTGCAGATCTGATTTCTGAAGCTGCACTGCCTTCTCCGCTAACATGATTGTTTTGACCAAACGCCTCTTATTCTATCAACAGGCCAAAATCAATGACGATAGTATCAATCTTTGCCTCAAGTGAAGCCCTGATTATCCCTGTGGCCCCCAGAATTGTCTGGTCCAACAGCAGGGGTCCTTTTTCTGAAAGATCCTGACACTTCATCTGTGGGTGAACATCGTACCTGGCTGGCTTCAGTCTGCCTGTGACTCTTGAGCCCACCCAGTGCTCTAGCCAAGCTGCAGCTTGCGTGGCCAGGTGCAAAGGCGATAAACAGGAGATCAGCCTGTGGAGAGAGGTGCTGCACAGCGCAAAAATTATTTACAGCGGCCACCCACAAGGCCCACTTGCTGCCACTAGCTCACCTCAAGATGAGAGTGACTAGTGGCCACAGCACAAGTAGCCCAACTTCATATATAGCCTAGATCACACAGCTTGACGGGTAGTCGGAAGCATGTATTGATGAAGAGAAACTAACTTGTCTAGGAGGCACCCCTCTCAGCAAAAGAACTTATTGATGGGGCTAGAAGATGAGTGCAGCAATGACTCTAAGTTGAGCAGGAGAATGATGCTAGTCTCTCAGGGAGTTCAGTCAGTATGAGGCTGTGAAGATTGTGTGGACCTCACCTCAGTCCAATCTCCTAGGCCTTTTGCGAGAATTTATAGCCTCACGCCCTTGACAATCAAATCCACTTGACAACAGTAAGGGTGCCATACCGGTAGATAAGCTTGTGAATAGTGTGGCAAGCCGCAAAGGGCCGGCACCAAACCCTCTTGCCACCACTGACTGCACCAGAAGAGGCTGTGGTCAGCGATCACAGCATGAGCAGTTTGGAACTATGACAGACACTGTCCATCTCAGTTCCGGAGGACGTAGTAACTAGATGAGCAATAGTCACAGTTGTGATCCAGTCACTTATTAGTCCTAGGGGGAAAAAAACAGACTGTATTTGGCTGATATACTGCGTTTTTTGGGGCATTTATGGTGACACTACTGTGCGCTGCCGAATCGTGTGTCGTTCCTCAGCCTTCTCTGACCCTCTTCGACATCTCACCCCAGATTCAGCCACCTCTCAAAGATAAGTGGCCTTGAGTCCGAGTTGGAGGCAGAGGGGATAGCATTAAAAATTAGGAGACATGATGGGGAAGCTTAAGATGAAATGACTCTGTTTTGCATGGTCACTACTAAAATGTGCAGCCTCGTCAGTCCGGACCTCCACATCCTTTGCCCTTGAAGTCACGGACCTCACCAGTCCGGTAAGCACTTTGGTATCTGGCAGTTAGCATCATTGGGCAGGTGACCCCGTCTAGGGTGCTGAGTGTTCGGCCTGTAGCAAGGTCCAGAGAGTTAGGCCTCAGCATGGCTCGGTAGCGCCCAGGGTGATCTGGACCTGGCTCTCTGCCATGATCACCAGGTAGGACCCAATGCATTGCTTACAATTAAAAAAAAAACATCAACTTGCCAAAACCATGCCTTCTTATTTTGCCGAGGATTGTTCACATGCTGGTTGCTATTATAATTTCAGTATATTTCTTACTTCCCAGGACTTGTCATGTGACTCTAACAAGATTTATGTGTGTTCCCCTCCTCAACTTATTCCTGCAAAATAGTAATTTTTGTTATGTGCATAAGCACCTTAACTTTGTTTTTCTGTTTCCTTCAGACAGACATTTTTTTCTGGTGGAGAATGAGGCATTTTCAGACACCCTTATGAGCACTTGGACTAAACCAAGTTCAGCACCCCAAGTCCCTGGACCTATATCCTGGTAACATAGACTTGTCCCAGGTGACTCCTCCTTTTTCACTTAGCACCCAATGATGCAGGTGTTGACTATTAAGGTGAATCTTAATGCCTTTCCTACCACCACACCAGACAGAGAATCTAAGCACATTGACCCCTTCAGGAAAAAGATATTCTCTTCAGCCAACCTGGCCCTATGTTTGCTACATGTGGTCTTCTTGCTGGGGAGATAGGCCTATGCTTTGTGGGACATAACTAGTGAACTCTTACTGCCCATTCCAGAGCACCTCTGAGAATTATGCCCAAAGTATGACACTGTGTGGATTGCTCCATGAGCACCAGCATAGCCTTAAGTGACATGCATGATGTATCTAACTGGATTTTCAGGGGCTGTCAAGCATCACTGATGAACATGGGGGCAGCAATCCTCTACTTACGCCTACCCTGCTGCAGGGGCTCCCAAGCCGCTCTGATAAGCCTTTCTGTAGCTACAGCCCCATGTAGGGGGCAGGGTCTGATTTTTCTACCTAGCTGGTAATCTATCAGTTAATATCAATGAGTATTGCAGATCTTTCAGAGAGGTTATGCACTACTGTTAATTTTTCTCCCTCTATTATGCTCTTAAATAAGGTCAAGTCTCTCCGGACCTTGCCCTAGGTTTGCAGCAGGAAGTTGGTCTTCTTCCGACCAAGGGTGTACTTGAGAGACTGTTGGTGTAAGAGCTAGGCAATTGGTGTTATTCTTTCTAATTCCTTGTATCCAAGAATGAAGGAGGTCTGAAACCCATTCCAGACCTCCCACCACTGAAATCCTTATTGCGAGAGGACAAACTCAAGATGCTTCCTCTGGTTCAGGTCCTTTCTGATCTAGACACAGGATGTAGGATGATGTCTTTCAAGTTGCTGGATACGTATTTTCATATTATCATACCTCAGACGTTACTTGTGGTTCACGGTGAAGTCAAAACTTTTCTTGTTGGCCTCACCTTGTCCTCTAAGATGTTCACGAAAGTGATGGGAATTGCTGCATCACATCTTCGGAGGTTGGGGATGCATGTGTTTTGCATACCTCAACTACTGGCTGCTGAAGGCGGGCTTATAGCAGTCCGTTCCAGACGTCCGCTGGATAATGGTTGGTCTCTTGACTTCCCTGGGATTCTCCATCAGAGGGCCTAAGTCCCACCTAATGCTGACTCAGAGAATTCTATTTGTAGGGGCTATCCTGGACATGGTGGCGGCAGAGGCCTGTCCACCTCCGCACCAAGTCTGGAACGTTCAGGATATGATCCCTGTATTTTGGGCTCAGTTCTGGGACTCAGTGAGGCTGCTTCTGAAGCTTCTTGGGCTGCTAGCCTCGTGTATCCTTCTTGTCACTTGTGCCAAGATCACATACAGACCCTACAGTGGAACATTCGGTGGTGGTGGTTTAAATGGCTTCAGTGCCAGGGCAATCTGTCCATCACCATCCATATCTCAGCTGAGGCAGAGTGGGACCTCTTGTCATCCCACCCAGAAGTCTCACAGTGATAGATACTTCATCTCTAGGTTGGGTTGGCTACTTGGGACAGACTGTGTTGGCTGTACCATGGGCATGTCCATCACTTGTTGTTTTTGCTTTGTCGCCCTAAGTGGGAAGGGTATGCCCAGACGTGGGTCCCGTGCTTCCCATGCCACTGGATTCAAGCTAGCCTGGCTGATGAGGGGTGAAACCCCGAAACCGGTCCCAGGATGCTTGTTTCCGGTCCAGTGAGGACCTGGCTTGGCAGTTCGGTCTGGACTGTTCCCATGAGGAACAGGGTCAAGACTGATTTGCATAAGGCTGGGTCCAAACTGGGGTGGCATGGTGAGCAAAAGAACGATGGATTAAACCCAGATCTATGACTGGGGGTGAGTGTTTGACAATGTTCAGCATTCTGTCCATCACTTGTTGTTTTTGCTTTGTCGCCCTAAGTGGGAAGGGTATGCCCAGACGTGGGTCCCGTGCTTCCCATGCCACTGGATTCAAGCTAGCCTGGCTGATGAGGGGTGAAACCCCGAAACCGGTCCCAGGATGCTTGTTTCCGGTCCAGTGAGGACCTGGCTTGGCAGTTCGGTCTGGACTGTTCCCATGAGGAACAGGGTCAAGACTGATTTGCATAAGGCTGGGTCCAAACTGGGGTGGCATGGTGAGCAAAAGAACGATGGATTAAACCCAGATCTATGACTGGGGGTGAGTGTTTGACAATGTTCAGCATTCTGTCCATCACTTGTTGTTTTTGCTTTGTCGCCCTAAGTGGGAAGGGTATGCCCAGACGTGGGTCCCGTGCTTCCCATGCCACTGGATTCAAGCTAGCCTGGCTGATGAGGGGTGAAACCCCGAAACCGGTCCCAGGATGCTTGTTTCCGGTCCAGTGAGGACCTGGCTTGGCAGTTCGGTCTGGACTGTTCCCATGAGGAACAGGGTCAAGACTGATTTGCATAAGGCTGGGTCCAAACTGGGGTGGCATGGTGAGCAAAAGAACGATGGATTAAACCCAGATCTATGACTGGGGGTGAGTGTTTGACAATGTTAAGCATTCTGTCCATCACTTGTTGTTTTTGCTTTGTCGCCCTAAGTGGGAAGGGTATGCCCAGACGAGGGTCCCGTGCTTCCCATGCCACTGGATTCAAGCTAGCCTGGCTGATGAGGGGTGAAACCCCGAAACCGGTCCCAGGATGCTTGTTTCCGGTCCAGTGAGGACCTGGCTTGGCAGTTCGGTCTGGACTGTTCCCATGAGGAACAGGGTCAAGACTGATTTGCATAAGGCTGGGTCCAAACTGGGGTGGCATGGTGAGCAAAAGAACGATGGATTAAACCCAGATCTATGACTGGGGGTGAGTGTTTGACAATGTTCAGCATTCTGTCCATCACTTGTTGTTTTTACCATGGGCATAAACATTGTGATCAGGCATCATGCCTGGATGTGTGCTACAGAATTTTGTGTTGACTTTCAGGCTACTGGTGAGGTCTAACCCAGTTGTTCCCAACCTTTGGACTTCTGTGGACCCCCTCTTTAGAACTACTGGAACCTGGGGACCCCCACTGAATATTACTGGAATCCGGGGACCCCCCACTGAGTCATTACTGAAAGATAGGGACCTAATCTGTTAATATTATTTAATTTCTAAGCATTCGCAGACCCCCAGGGGTCCTCGGGCCACAGGTTGGGAACCACTGGTCTAACTTATCGACAGTGGCAGCCCTCACAACCAGTTCGGCAGTGGACCATGACTTTTTGCAGCTCCTTGAGACGTGGAATTGGCCAAGATTGCGGCATGACCAAGGACAGCAATCCGTCACCTCAACATCCACAATAGCTTCCAAACCTCTTTCATTTCCCCTTTGAAGACCATGTGCGGCTAGTATGGGCAAGATTAATTTTTTTGTATCTGTGTATTTGTTTGGAAATCCATCACTATTGATCCCTCCTTCTAAACATAGTGATGGAGCGAATCCTTAAAAATGCACCATCTATGTGCGCAGACACCAGCTCCTTTCTTTCTGCACCCTTTGACACAAATTTGGAGCTCTGCTCCTAACCTTGTTGTTTTTCTGACTGTTCCAAATTATATCCAGAAAGTAGATGACCGTTACAGACCCACACAACATGTGCCAGTGTGCTTGAGCTCCAGTTACAACTCGAAGGTGTACCCTAAGTGCCCTAATGTACACAAAGGCATCAGGGAGCAGGATGCAGAACACTACAGTGCCAAGCATAGGAGGAGTCACATTTGAACCATAGGTCTTGTTCCCTCTCCAATTCATGGGGCTGTCATTGCCCATGGTTGCAAGGCTGGTCCAACGCAAAGTCCCTTTCCTGTTCAAAATCTTCCTGAATATTGATGCTGAAAATGTTCAACAAATGCAGTAAAGTCAAGTGGAACCTGACCACTTTCCTTCACTCAAAGTTTGGTGAGAAGTTGCAACTGTGACATTTGAAGGGCCCAGAGTGATCCAGTTCTGAATCAGTCCTGCAGTTTGTCCCATCATGCACCAAGTTTTCTAGGTCATAATTGACCTCACAGCAAGAAGCAGCCTCAAGGAGGCTATGCTTCAAATATACTGGATGCTACCAGCTCCCTCTGGTGCACCTTTGGGAACCACCAGTTGGACTTACACCAGCGTTTCCTCTCCTGATGGTGGCTGTCCCCTCGGTCCAGTTCCTGGGCCCAGACTGAAACTGGTCCAGACTGTCACCCTGGCCCCAGGGTCTACACTATTCTGTAAATACTAGTGACAGTACCTGATACAGTTCTGACGCCAGTCCGCACCTGACCCATGTTGCAGTATATAAATAACCAAGGCACAACCAGTCCCTCAACCTTTCCCTAAATGCCAGTACTGTTGGAGGCCAGAAGCCCTATTCGACTGTGACTCCGATGTAGTCCACAATATACCTAATGTCTCTCATGACGTTGATAATAATGAGGAGGTGGAAAATCTGTTCTTTCCCTCCCCAGAACTGGACTTACCCCCTGGTCCACCAGCAGAAGAAAGTGTCTTTCGTTGTAGTAATGTGAAGACCAGTAGAAGTGATAGATTTGCAATTGATTACCCAAGAAACCAAAACCAATTTAACTGATTCCTTGAGCAGGTCCAACTTCTTCTTAGTCACTGTTAACATTTTATTAGGCTGTCACTGACTTTCTTGTGGCCTCTTAGTCTAAGCCATGATAAGCGCTTTCTGGTCAGATGATCTGTGGGCTGGTGGCCAGACCATCTCTTCGCAACCTGCCCTTTGATGTAACACCCAACTCCTAAAAGACTTCTGGTAGAGTCATCCACAAGTAAAGCCAGTCCAAACCATTTTTCTTCATATCCCCTTGAATAGTAAGTCTTAATGTATAGCCTCTGGCAAAGGAATGTTCAAAGGGGCCATGCCTTTTCTTGCATTGTGTTCCTTGCTCTTTATCCCCACACAGCAGACCAGTTGTTGGTGGCTCTGCCTCTGTCTTGATGCAGAAAGTCAATCTCCTGCTGGCCAAAGGTGCCATCATGGAAGTGCTGGGCTCAATGGGGGGTATTACTTGCACTACCTCCTCGTGCCCAAGTAGAAGAGAGGACTAAAGCCTATTTTGGACCTATGGCTATTGATTGCTTTTCTGAAGAAGGAAAAATTAAAATTGCTTAAACTGGCTCCGATCCTCTCTGCTCTCTATGCAGAAGACTGGATTGTGTCCCTTTAATTGCGGGACACATTTTCATATAGCCGTCTTGTAGTCCCACAGATGTGAGGTCGGAGCACTTTCAATTTGCAGTGGTGCCTTTCGGCCTCATCTCAGCTCCATGAGTGTTCACAAAAGTGATGGAGGTCATAACAGCTTATCTTCAGAGTTGGGGACACACATATATTCCCTTATCTGGACGACTGGCAGCTCAAGGGAGGGCTCAGTGTAATCCATTGCAGATCACCTCCAGACAATGGCTGAGCTCTTGATCTACTTGGGTTCTCCATCAATAAGCTGAAGTTTTAGCTGATTCTTATACAGAGGATTATCTTTATAGATTTCCCTGGACACTGTAGTGTTCAAGGCCTTTCACTGCTGCAGCGACTTCGGGTATTTCAGGATATGAACTTAATGTGTTGGACTCAATGCAGTGTCTTGATATGAGGATGGTTCTGAGGCTTCTCAGTCTCCTGGTCTCATGCATCCTCATTGTCCAAAATGCCAGATGGCGCATACTGACCCTGCTGTGGACTCTGTTTCAGTGTATTCAGCACTGGATTGTCTCTCAGACTGTGCCTACATCTCACAGGACACAGTTAAGGACCTCATGTGGGGGCAGATGATTGCCAACCTGAACTCTCCTTACCCCACACAATTGTCACTTTTGTAACATATGCATTGATACTGAGGAGGGAAGGCTATATGGAGGAGGAGAAGATCAGAGGCCCTTTGTCTTAAGCAGAGAGCCAGCACCAATCAGGCTCTTGTAGCTTTGGATGATCCACCTTGGCCAGGAAGCTTTCCTACTGAACATCAAGGGAAGGCTGGTCATCATGGACAACATGATTGCCATGTGCTGCTGGAGCAACAAAGGCAGTGTGTGGTCCTGGATCTTGTTTGTGTTTTATGCCTCTGAGGATCATAAGACTAGCAAAATATCTTTCTGGTAGCCAGCCAGCTATTGTGATCCCTGAATGCCAGAGCATTCAAACTGAGGTGATGTCAGCTGGTGGGCCATGAGTGGCATCTCCCTCATGAGGTGGCAGAAGACATCTTCGATAAGTGTGGCATTTCATTGCTAGATTTGTTCGCCACAGTTGAGAATGTGCATTGTCAAAGCTTCTGCAAACTAGAGCTTCCTTGGAGTTTCCACCTAGAAATTAATTAGGGGACGTGCTCCTTCTGTGATGGGACACAGGTCTCCTGTACATATTCCTGCTGCTACCCTCTCGGTCAGTCAGGACTGATCAGGCCCATGTCATATTGCTAATCTCTGACTTAGCCTGGAAAATATGGTAACCAGAGAATCTGAACCTGATCTGGCGACTCCTTTGGGGGAACCTTCTGTCTCAACAGCAGTCAAGAGTCAGCACCCAAATATCAACAATCTACACTTCCACGTGTGGCGATTGAATGGCTGCAGTTGAATTCTTTTAACTTGCCATCTGAAGTGGTAGATGTCATTAGTGCAGCCAAACACTCATCACTGAAATCCATCCACGCTGGTTCGTAGGAAGAGTTGTGGTGGTCTGTCCTCTATTCCCCCTATAAGTCACATTTTCTGATATATTGATGTCATTGGCCCAGCAAAACTTTGTAGTGGGCACACTTGAGGGTTACTTTTCAACCCTTTTGTCATTTTTATGTTTGCTTGATCAACCCTTTCTCTTTAAAATGCATGTTGTCGTACATTTTTTGAAGGGTGTGACTCATTTTACCTTCTAAATAATTCATCATGCCTCAGTGGGACTTACATTTAGTCCCGATGTTCCTTATGTGCACACCATTTGAACCTATGCAGATAACGAGCAAGACAGTCTTTCTTTTCTCCATCACTTCTGCATGTTGTGGAAGTGAACTACAGGCATTCTCAGTGCAACATCTCTGCGCCACTTTCTTCCTGGACAAACTGGTGTTGATGGCTTGGGCTGCCTTCTCGTCAAAGGCACTATTGCTTTCTCATGTCAGTCAGTCAATTCTCCAGCCAAAATGTATTTTTGATCCTCCACATACCTTGAAGGCAGAGAAGAAGCTCTGTCAACGTAACACTAAAAGATCTTTGAGTTTCTACATTGACAGTTTGGGAGGCCATCATGTGGATAGTCGTCTCTTTATGGGTTTTGCTGGTACCTAAAAAGGGAAAGCTCTGCTAAAGAGGACTCTCTTTAGGTGGATTGCCCTGGGCATTAAAATCTACCATGCTGTGGCTTATCGGGTACCCCTAGAAGAACTGCAGACTCATTCTAGAAGAGTTAATACCTCTCTAACAGAATTGGCAGGGTAGGTACCTGTTCTAGACATCTGTGTGACAGCGATGTTTGTGTTGGTGTACATGTTCACAAAACACTACTGCAGTGGGAGGGAAATTTTGCCTGCCCTGTCCTGTAACTCGTCCTGGTCTGAGTCCACGCCTCAGCCCCCTATTCTTTGGGAGATACTGTTATGGTATCTGTTCTAAAGGTGGGGAATATGTCATTTGAAGTATCTATCAAAAGAACAATTGACTCACAATTGGTAGTGCTCTTTCTCGTGGATAATGTAACCACTGTTTTCTCTCAATAGTTTCCTTGGAATCTACAGGACACATGCTTTCATATGACTGTCCTGCATTCCCATAGGTACTACCTTTGGCCCGTGGTGGGGTAAGGGCATTTTCAATTTGCTCTTTTACCCTTATGCCTCACTTTGCCGTCCCTCAAGTCATCATCATCATCAATTTGCTTTATTTGGTACAAAATAGACCATAAAAGACATCCAATAAATACAAACATACAAATTTCATAATCAGTGCTCTACAAAACCTGCCTGGTCTGCTCCCCAAGGACGCAGGTACTTACCTGCTAGCAGACTGGAACCGGAGCACCCCTGTTCTCCATGGATGCCTATGTGTTTTCGGCCCCCCTTTGACAGCTGCACCTGACCGGCCCTGTGTTGCTGGTGCGGTGGCTTTGGGGTTGCCTTGAACCCCCAACAGTGAGCTGCCTATGCCCAGGAGACTGAACTTGTAAGTGCTTTACTTACCTGAAGAAACTAACCAATACTTACCTCCCCCAGGAACTGTTGATTTTTGCAGTGTCCACTTTTAAAATAGCTTATTGCCATTTTAACCAAAACTGTGTGTACTACTGTTTTAAACTTACCTTTGTGAAGTACATTACAATTTATGTACCTACCTAAAATTTGAATCTTGTGGCTCTAAAAATAAAATTAAGAACATATATTTTTCTATATAAAAACCCATTTGCCTGGAGTGTGGTCCTCATTTATTGCCTGTGTGTACAACAAATGCTTAACACTACCCTCTGATAAGCCTACTGCTCGACCACACTACCACAAAATAGAGCATTAGTATTATCTAATTTTGCCACTGTCTTACCTCTAAGGGGAACCTTTGGAGACTGTGCACACTATTTCTTACTTTGAAATAGTATATACAGAGCCAACTTCCTACAGCTTGTTTTATAGATAAACAAAACACAGTCATGAGGCATGTCACTGGCAAATAACTTCTTCGAAATTATTTGCAATAAACCATACACCACTGTTTCAGCGTGCTTACCAGCAATCCGCATGAATCGTTGAAATCAAATTATTCATTGCAGCACTTCGATACTTCTGCCATAATCTTGAAGGGACCTCTCTTGTTGGAACTCTGACTCACTATTTAAAGATTCGCCGCAGAGTTTTTCTCCCGTGGCGTGCTGTAGAGGTTCCACGGTCACTGCCTGCATTCTACTCGCTGAGTGTGCGGTAGTGGGCATGGCCCTTTAACAGCGAGGGCTGCACCCAAGAGAGGCACTGACTGGGGATCCTGGGTCTCATACATAGTCCAGGCATGCAGAAGCTCTTTTAAAAAAATATATACAATAATACACATCTATGGGAGTCCAGTGAAGCGGATTAAATAAATTTACAGCATCACATTATCTTGGTAGTCTTGACACTGTTAAAGCAAAGAACAGCAGTGGGGCTGTCAGAGCACTGTTTAGAAGCATGTTGACATGTATATTGTTGCTGTCCCATGTGAGGACATTCCAGGAACAACTAAATGTGCAGTGGGAGCAAGTGAGTGGAGATTGGGAAGGCAAAGTTGGGATTACCTCCTAAATGAAAGAGGCTTTACACTGTTGGTAGAAGGACAGTGTTTCAGCGGTCAGACCCTGTAACATGGCCGTTATTCTTACTACCATTCGGAAGAAGTGGTCGTGCACACCGCCTCCATGTCAGTGGTCTGTGGATAAAAGAAGAATCATCACTTAATAGAAATGTGCTCCAGCTC
The DNA here is from genome assembly GCF_031143425.1 of Pleurodeles waltl. Classification (NCBI taxonomy): domain Eukaryota; kingdom Metazoa; phylum Chordata; class Amphibia; order Caudata; family Salamandridae; genus Pleurodeles; species Pleurodeles waltl. The sequence goes on along the minus strand of NC_090444.1, from coordinate 1,799,019,237 downwards.
AGACAGGTTTCGGTGTAGTTGAAGGCTTTACCTCCAACAGTGAGAGATGTGCAAGGCACAATATGAATGGACAGTACAACCACGTATTATATTCACAAAGGGGGAGTAACACGTTCGTTTCTGTTCTGTTCGGAAGCTCAAATGTTTTGTCTGTTGTCTCTTAAGCAAAATGTGGATTGCTCAGCACAACATGTGCCAGGTATACAGAACGTACTTTGCAGATTGCTTAAGCAGGAAGAACTAAAAAAAACCATGAGTGAAGTTAGACAGCAGACACTTGGAGTAGGAGCATTTCAGAGGTGAGAGACTCTCCACTCGATAGGTTCCCTGTTCGTAAGCTGGTGGTGGTGCCTGGGGTCGCACAGGGAGGCGTTTGGAGTGATCTGGGTGGGAAAGATTCTTGACACACTTCCTCCCAGTCCTCTGGTTCCCAAGGTGCTGTGGGGCCAGAAAAGAGCTCTGCAAAGTAATTCTGCTGTCTCCCACTTGGCCATGACAACATCGGTATATTGGAATTGTGGAAAACGTCAATCCAAATTCCAGTAAAATTCAGATTTGATGTCCAACTATTTTCCTGGAACAGATACTTCACCTCAATTCACAATCCCTTCAGGGTGACACTCTGGATCATAAATATGTAGAATTTAGTCATCTAAATATGCAAGCAAATACTTGCAACAGCAAGAGTGCCATCAGTAGTTAATATCTACGCTCTAAAATTGAATCTGTTTGTGCTGTGAGAATAAATGTTAAAATTAAACCCACTGGAAATCACCTCGACAATTTTTAACATTTTTTCTGAAGACTTCCTTATTTTCATTTAGACTTATTGAAGAGTTCGTGATGACACATTCTCTAGATTTCCTAGAGACACAGTGGTCCGTTTTCTAGACCCTCTGACAGTGAGGACATTGGGCCAGATGTAAGTAGCTTTTTTGTGCTCTCAAACATTTGCGCCTGCAAAAAAACCTTACTGTATGTCCTAACCCCATTTTGCAATTTGGTAACCTATTACCGAATTGCACAATGGGTTTGCAATTTGGTATTAGGAAGGGGTGTGTTAAGGGCGACTCGCAAGGGGATGAAAGAATGTTTTGCGAGTGAAATGAGGTTGCAAAACATTTGCAGTGTACCACCAACTTGGAATTGGTGTTAACACATTCACAAATGGGAAGGGGTCCCATTGAATGCGGATGCAAATATTTTTTTAGGAGTAGACAGTGTTCCCACGGACCACTGCCTACTCTTAACAAATGAAAAGAAAACCTTTCATTTTTGTTTTTGAAACGCATCCTGGATTTCTTCTGAGGAAAACAGACTCTATTAAAAAAAAATAGTTGCTTTATTTAAAAGCAGACAAAGACGTGGTGGCCTGCTGTCCCCAGCAGGCCACCATCCCTGTGTTTTAAGCGATTCCCAGTGGATCACAAATTGTGATCTACCTCATGAATATTAATGAGGTAGGTCAATTGCGACCCACTGGGAATTGCAAACAGTGTAAAACACACTGTTGTACATAGTTGTTTGCAATTTCCTAATAGCAAAATGCATAAAAACACTATTTGGAAATCGCTAACTTAAAGATGCGTACATCTGGCCCTTAGTCTATGTGTCAACTTGCACCAGAAAATCTGTTGTGCTGTAAGCATTACACAACTCACTGAGCAATATCTGAGCTAGACGAGTTTTAAGTAATGAACAAGCACATAAGAAGTTACAAGGACAAACAATTGAACCTCAGAAACCCACAGAAATTTAAAAAAAACTAGCAAACTAAAAATGGAGCACCAGCATTTTATATAAAATATTGCAAATATATTCATATAAGCGAAATCATCGTCCTGCAGACCATATTTATATAAGCTCAAAGTGCATCATATGACTCATGCATGTCAGCATCTTGCTTAATTCCTTAACACATGTAGCTCTATTAGGAGTATGCCCTGGATAAAAAAGACACTATATAATTTCCCTCCAAAGACCAGACTGGCACCACCCTGGGAGCTCAACACTATTTTGACAGTATATATGAGATCACCCTTAAAATCCGTGCAAAAGACTTTGATACAGCATATTTCAAGAAAAACAGCTCTCTTGTTAGCAATAACATCAACTAGAGAAGTAAGTGTGCTACCTTACTTATATTCTAAGAGGACGTATCCCTAGCTGCAAATTCTAGGTTTCTATCTGACGTTCTGATGATACTTCAGTTAAATCACATATATTTACCAACATATTTCCCTACATCCTGTCACTGCAGCTGAGAGGGCACTTGGGGCGAGATGTATCAAAGAGTTTTTCCTATACTTTGTATATGGGAAAATGTGTTCGTACAAATGGCCCTTGGTTCTCTAGACATTTTACATTTTATCTGGAAGGATCAAGGACTTTCATTGGTTCTACCAACCTTTCATAGCATATGGCCATTCAAAAAAGACATAACTAAATAACAAAGCAGAAACTGTCCAGATGGATTCTCCCATATATAACTCTGGCCATACCTCAATAAATAGACCACTGCCAGTGCTCACTCAGCGAGAAGTATAGTAGTCACAGTGGCTATGTTTGCTGGAATCTTGTGTAAAGAAATCTGTGACAGTGACATGAAGAATAATGCTCATACTTTATCGAAGCATAACTGTATTGACATTCATACCAGAAAGGAAGCAGCATTGCTGTGGAACCTCTTTTCATAAGGTAAGCCTAATATCCCACCTTCCACTCTGTTTGTTGCTCTTTTGCTACCCTTGGTTAAAGCTTGTGAATCTATGAAAAATTCAATGGTGGAAAAGAAAATGAGTTACTGTAACTTTGGGTCTTCAGCATTTGTATATTTCATAGATTCACATGCAACCCTCCTTTCCTTTCATGAGGCTTTAGCATAGTTTCATGTATAGTTTTAAAATCTAGAATATCTATCAATTGGAAGCCTCTATTAGGGAAAGAGCTGTGGGTCCTGGTGACTGAAATGGCCGATGTTCGGGTCTCAAAATTAGGTGGATTGATTGTATGTAGTCTATGGCTGTTTCAAATATATTGAGTGTAAAGATAGAATCCTGTGTTAGCATTGAATGATTGGGAATAATTGTAGCTTGTGAATCTGCAAAAGATACCAGTGCTTCAGATGCCACATTACTGGTAAGTAGCCCATTTTATTTTTTTCTTCCTAGATGTGGGAAGGTCACATTGATTAATAAATGCAGTGATTCTGAAGTGTGATGTCCTCACCTGGAAGTCTAATGGGTAAAAACTCAATTACTGGGAGAATATGATTGGAAATAGGCGATTCAGATAGTGGTTGAAAGTAACTAAGACATTTTTTGTAATTATTTAACGTTAGCTGTTTAATTAGTTCATCTGTTTTAGAAATTGTAATTGTTCATTGATAATTCAGCCTTACCCTTGTATGTTCAGTAAGTGTGTTTTTTTATTCTTGCGGTATGATCAGAGGATGCAGGAGGCAATGAGGATGCAGAGGATTCTGAAAGCAATGAGGATACAAAAGGGGGTGAGAATGCAGAAGAAGGCGGTAAGGATCCAGAAGGCGGTAAGGATCCCGAAGGCGGTAAGGATCCAGAAGGCGGTAAGGATCCAGGAGCCAGTGAAGATCCAAGTGGTATGGATGCAGAAGGTGGAGAGGATGCAGAAGGCAGTGAGCCTACTGAATTTGATGGTAAGCACATTTGTTATACGTTGAGGAAGAGCAGGTGAAGACAGTGGAATTATTTTACCAAAATTATAAACATTGAATGTATTTTTGTTCCTCTCTCCTGTGGTGTCATTCTAGGAAGTGACATCACAGAAATTGGTGTTACATGACTTCACCATTACCTGGCCAAGAGGGCTTTGGAAATTGGTTAATGCTTATATTATGTGTATGGTGAATAAAAAGACAACTTACTCATAATACGCATAAAGGTTTAACTGATGAAATGGGCAAAAGTCATATTTACTTTTTAAGATTAGTGTGTTTCATTAGACTCTCACCAGAAACACAAGACAGTACAACCCAAATGCCTTGGTATATGTCATCAGTGACTAAGACTTTCCAAACTCTGCCAGTGCTGAGAGAGGGCACTTCATTCTCCAGATAATAAAAGATGTCTTAAATTCTATCTGTGAAGGGCCATGAACTTTTGTGAGTTGTACCGACCTTTCATACCATTACAGAGATCATTGCAACCTACTGGGTCTAAAAAAGCCTTCTTTATGAAGCATAGTGGAGATTAACCCCTTAGCTGCCAGGACTTTTCCCCCTCAGGTGCCAGGACTTTTTTTTGGCTATTTGGGGCAGGGCGTGCTTAGGTCCTCATAACATTTTGTCCACATAAGCTACCCATGCCAAATTTGCGTCCTTTTTTTCCAACATTTAGAGGTACCCAGACTTTGTGTGTTCCCCTGAAGGAGGCCCATAAAATAGCCAAAATACAGTGATTTTTTTTTTTTTTTTAAACAAATGGGAAAAAAGGGCTGCAGATAAAGGCTTGTGTTTTTCCCCCGAAAATGGCATTCTCAAAGGGTTTGCGGTGCTAAAATCACCAGCTTCCCAGCTTTCAGGAACAGGCAGACTCGAATCAGAAAAACACATTGTTCAACATAATTTGGGCATTTTACTGGGACATACCCATTTTTACGATTTTTTGTGTGCTTTCAGCCTCCTTCCAGTCAGTGACAGAAATGGGTGTGAAACCAATGCTGGATCCCAGAAACCCAAACAATTCTGAAAAGTAGACAAAATTCTGAATCCAGCAATGGGTAATTTGTGTAGATCCTACAAGGGTTTCCTACAGAAAATAACAACTGAAATAAAAAAATATTGAAATTGAGGTGAAAAAAACTGCAATTTTTCTCTGTTTTACTCTGTAACCTTTTACTGTGATGTCAGATGTTTGAAAGCAATATACCGTTACGTCTGCTGGACTCTTCTGGTTGCAGTGATATATAGGGCTTGTAGATTCATCAAGAACTCTAAGTACCCAGAGCCAATAAATGAGCTGCACCTAGCAGTGGGTTTTCATTCTATACCGGGTATACAGCAGTTCATTTGCTGAAATGTAAAGAGTGAAAAATAGGTATCAAGAAAACTTTGTATTTCTAAAATGGGCACAAGATAAGGTGTTGAGGAGCAGTGGTTATTTGCACATCTCTGAATTCCGGGGTGCCCATACTAGCATGTGAATTACAGGGCATTTCTCAAATAGACGTCTTTTTTACACACTCTCTTATATTTGGAAGGAGAAAATGTAGAGAAAGACAAGGGGCAATAACACTTGTTTTGCTATTCTATGTTCCCCCAAATCTCCCGATAAAAATGATACCTCACTGGGTGGGTAGGCCTAGCGCCTGCAACAGGAAATGCCCCAAAACACAACGTGGACACATCACATTTTCCATAAGAAAACAGAGGTGTTTTTTGCAAAGTGCCTACCTGTGGATTGTGGCCTCTAGCTCAGCCGGCACATAGGGAAACCTGTGCATTTTTTAAAACTAGAGACCTAGGGGGATCCAAGATTGGGTGACCTGTGGTGCTCTCACCAGGTTCTGTTACCCAGAATCCTTTGCAAACCTCTAAATTTGGCTAAAAAACACCTTTTCCTTGCATTTCTGTGGCAGAAAGTTCTGGAATCTGAGAGGAGCCACAAATTTCCTTCCATCCAGCGTTCCCCCAAGTCTCCCGATAAAAATGGTACCTCACTTGTGTGGGTAGGCCTAGTGCCTGCTACAGGAAATGCCCCAAAACACAACATTGACACATGACATTTTTCCACAGAAAACAGAGGTGTTTTTCGCAAAGTGCCTACCTGTGGATTTTGGCCTCTCGCTCAGCCGGCACCTAGGGAAAGCTACCAAACCTGTGCATTTTTGAAAACTAGAGGCCTAGGGGAATCCAAGATGGGGTGACTTGTGGGGGTCTCACCAGCTTCTGTTACCCAGAATCCTTTGCAAACCTCAAAATTTGGCCAAAAAAACACTTTTTCCTCACATTTCGGTGACAGAGTGTTCTGGAATCTGAGAGGAGCCACAAATTTCCTTCCACCCAGCGCTCCCCGCCCCAAGTCTCCTGATACAAATGATACCTCAGTTGTGTGGGTGGGCCAGGTGCCTGCAACAGAAAAAGGCCAAAAATGTGTAGAGATTGAGGGGATAGCACAGCAAGTTGATAAGCACATATTCTTCTTTTATAAATCTTTAGGCTGACTCTGCTTTGGGGACCCACACAAGTGAGGTGTCATTTTACTTGGGAGACTGAGGGGAACACTGGGGAGTAGGAATTTTGTGCTGGAGCGGTGATCCTAGTAAGAAAAGTCAGGAAAATATGCTTTTTAAGCACATTTTGAGGATTGCAGAGGAGTCTGGGTAAGAAAATGTTGGGGGATCCACGCAAGCCACACCTCCCTGGACTCCTTGGGGTGTCTAGTTTTAAAAAGTGTCTGGGTTTGGTAGGTTTCCCTAGATGGAGGCTACTCCCAGGACCAAAAACATAGGTGCCCCCTCTCCCCCAAACACAGGTAGTTTTGCAATAAATCATTTTCATGTGTCCACGTACCTCCGTGATGTGCCAAACACTAAAATTGTGAAAAGAAACACACTTAGGTTATGTGAAAAAGACCCCTCACCCACCAACCAAGTTGTTGGCAAGCTTCATCATCAGGGTCCCACCTGAGACACCTAGCGTGTCACAATTGTGCTGCGACGCCTGATTACAGCGGAGCAGGTTTTGTCATTTGTATCACACATACTGGTTGGATTTGGCACAAGGGTGAGTGATGGTTCAGTAGATCAAATTTTAATAACAAGAGATTTCACAAAAGTGAAATGCACTGTTAATAACTGAAAGGCCAAAAAACTGAACCAATGACTCACAGTTCGTGAGCTGTATAGCTGCGTCAAGGTACCAACCATTTTACAGTCCATTCACATACCTTTCATACATGACATCCACAAGACCATTCACGCCGCCAGCCACGGGCCCAGCACATTACAACACTCGCATTGGCAGACAGCGCCACTCAAGGGCCCATCATTTACATACACCCACATGCCTTAAACAGCTGGCCACACACAGCCCCGGCTTTGAAGGGCAATCGGGGCAGTACATCCGGCCCTCCCTCTGGGTACCTCTTCGGGCACATACTCTTTCTTAATGGACAAGTCTTTCTTGGGAGTGGGAGGAATGTGATCTGGAAAGTAGCGATCTTTCAATCTAGCCACATCCTCCACAACTGCTACTCTAGGAACGCTTGCCTGTTCCACCACAATAAGGCTCTCTATCACTGACTTCTGAAATTTAACAAATTTCATCTTTGACTCAGGTTAACAATCCTTGAACACAATAAAAGCATTAAAAGTTGCCAAATGAAATAAATGTAGGGCCAACTTTTTAAACCACACGTAAGACTTACAAAGAGCAGTGTAAGGTTCCAACCTCTGATCTACTCTATCAACACCACCCATGTACCTATTGTAGTCCACAATGCGCGTAGGTTTGCGCACTTCGGCAACCTGACCCCAAACAGTCACAGGGGAAGTACTCTCATCATGGATTTGTAGATAGCATGTACACATCCCTCCTGCCTGAAAATTTCAGAGCTAGCAGCTCATTATTCCGCAAGGCACTGCACTGTCCCCTTTTTTTACGGACAAAACTCCCTTGGATAGCCTTTCCGGTTAGAACAGATTATGCCACAAGCAACAGTGTCCACTCTAAACAACTCCTTGAACAACTGCACTCCAGTTTAGAAATTATCTACGTACAAATGGTGACCTTTGCTAACTCCAAAAGTGGCTGGACAAACAGGAGGGTCAGTACTGGAATCCCTACCGGAAATGATACACGCATCCTGTACTGCTTTCTGGTAGCATATACAATTTAATCCCATACCGTGCCCCTTTACTAGGAATGTACTGCTTAAAAACTAAACGCCCCTTGAAAAGGACCAAATACTCGTCCACACTTATCTCTTTGCCTGGAACATAGACCTCTGAAAACCGATCTACAAAATGATCAAGGACAGGCCTAATCTTAAAAAGACGGTCACAATCAGGGTGATCTCGTGGCAAGGCTAAAGCATTGTCTACAAAATGCAGCATACGAAGAAGCAGCAAATAGCGGTTACGTGTCATAGTTGCAGGAAGTATAGCCGTTGCCATCAAGGGACTAGTAGACCAATAAGAAGCCAGTGACGGCTTACTTATCAACCCCATCAAAAAAGTCAAACTTAAAAACTTTTTCATCTCTTCCAGATATGTGGGAACCCGCCTAGTAGCTCTGGACTGAGGCCTAAGTCTGGCAGTGTTGTCCCTCAAATATTGCTCTGCATACAAATTAGTCTGCTCCACAATCTCTTCCAAAAATACATCGTCCATAAACAAGTGAAAGAAACTGACAGGCAAAAAGTTTCCCGTATTGACTCTACATCCTGGGAGACCAGTAAATGCAGGTAACTGTGGCTGCTCCATGTTTGGGGCAATCCAGGTGTCGGGTCTTCTAATAGGAAACCCTTCAGCCCCAGGCTGCTGCACTCTTGGCACATCAATGTCCTCCTCTAAAACAGGCCCTTCATCTGCACTGAGAGTGGCTTCCTCATCAGAAGAATCCTCTTGGACAGAAAACTCACTGCCAGAATCTCTCACTTCCTCCTCTGCCTCAGATGCAGAGTCAGTCTCGTAATCATGGTCTGAAGACGACTCAAAAAGCATGCCAACAACCTGCTGAGCGGTCACTCAGCGGCTAGCCATGATCCTCACTAACAACAAATGGATTGCCAACAACAACCAGCACTAAAATAAGTAATAAACAAAGTGTAGCTTTATCACAAAGAGTTATGTACTAAAAAACTATACCACTCACTTGCTTGAAAAAGCTACTCACCAGCAACTACTCTGCACAGACACAGCAATCACCAAAGATATCCCACTAAAAAGAAAAAATAAATTACACATATGACAACACAAATATCATTGTGCTCAAATCTAAGGACAATTTCACACACAATACTGTATTTAGTACACCACCGACAAACGTGTCATTCATTCATGTCAACAATACTCCTTTGGAGTAAATTGCTTTCACTTACCTAAAACATGCATCTATGCAAACCCCAGGACCACTACTGCCAAAACCGCAAGGATCCACAGCAAAGGAAGCAAAAGCTTTGAACTAGAACGAATCACAAATACAAACACTTCGCCAGTTGACAAACACCCCACCACCAAGAACTTGGAAATTGTCCCTGGTGCCTAAGTTGCTTGGGCCTAAAATAAATAGCCTGATCTGCCCCCAAGGGGAGCAGAAATGGGGAGCGACGCTTGCCAAAGGGGCCACCCCCCCCATCCACACAAAACACACACACAAGATCCCTGGTGCCTAAGTGGATTCTGCAAACCAGGACCCCAGTGACTGTGCTGTCTCCCTCTAAATTTGGTTGCTTGGGACTTCACACACCCCACTTATTGGCATACTGGTGCCCCCATATATGTCCCTAGTATATGATAACTAGGTACTCGGGACATTGGGGCAGCAGGGGTTCCCCATGGGCTGCAGCATGTATTGTGCCACCCATGGGAGGAAAGTGTATACAGGCCTGCCATAGCAGCCTGTGTGAAAAGGTGCATGCATCCTTTCACTTCAGGTCACTTCACCAGGTTACTGTAAGTCACCCCTATGGTAGGCCCTCATAGCCCAGAGGGCGGGGGGCAGGTACCTGTGTGAGAGGGCACCGCTGCATGAGCAGAGGTGCCCCTACGAACTCCAGCTCCATTTCCCTGGACTTCGGAAGTGCGGGGAAGCCATTTTACATGAGCACTGCATACAGGTCACTGTGTCCAGCTGCATTATGGTAGCTCCAAACATTGGGCATGTTTGGTATCAAACATGTCGGAATCATACCCCAATACTGTTGCCAGTATTGGTTGTATGATTCCATGCACTCTGGGGGCTCCTTAGAGGAGACACAGCATTGCTTCTGTCAGCCTTGTGGGGCTTTTCCTGGCAGCCCACGCTGCTGCACCCCTCAGAACGCTTTCTTCCCTTTTGTTGCTTGACCAGCTCAAGCATATAAAGGCAGGACAAAGGGTTTCCTGTGGGAAAGGGAGGCAACACCCTCTCTCTTTAGAAATTGGTGTTACATGGCTTGGGAGGGGTAGCCTCCCCAAACTACGGTGTGCTTTGAAGGGCACATTTGGTGCCCTCCTTGCATAAACCAGTTTGCACCAGCCCAGCGACCCCCAGTCCCTGCTCTTCCGCGAACCTGGACAATGGAAAGGGTAGTCATCAGTCCCCTGTCCAACACCACCCTAGGGGTGGTGCCCAGGTCTCCTCTAGGTGGCCACTTGATTCTGCCCTCTTGAATCCAAGGTGGGCAAAGGCCTCTGGGAGCATCTGAGTGGCCGGACAGGTAGGTGACATCACAGCCCCCTCCTGATATGTGGTCACCCTGCTAGGTGACCAATCCACCTTTCTGGCCTATTTAGGGTCTCCCTCTAGGGTGGGACCTCAGATTTGACGTGAAGGATTCCAGCAGGATTCCTCTACATCGTTTACTTCACCTTCTGGCCACTGGAACTGCAACTGGACCTCCAGGAACCTACAATCTGCATCCACAGCAATGTCTCCGCTCTGCAACATTGTTTCTCCACTATTGGGGTATCTTTCATAGATTCACATGCTTGAATCATTCCCCGTCGGCGAAGTGGGAGTTCCACGGTAGATAGAACGCAGAAGAAAAAAAGTCCCTTTTTTTTCTTCATTGTAGTCAGTGGTAAAAATACATTCACTTTCATAGCTTATTAGCTTCATTAGAAAAAACCCAAAGTCCAGCCAGTCAGGCGAGACCACCCTTTAGACCCCTCAGCACAGAGTCTCAGTTTCTCAGATTTCCTACTGCATGTCGTGTCTAACTTATCAGCTGTACTTTGTCAGCATGTCTACAGCAAAGAAAGGTTTATTTAGACCTTGCAGCACCTGTGGTAAGCTAAGGCTTCACTGTGAGGACCCCCACAGGGACTGCATCTACTGTCCTCACCCAGAGCATAAGGTGAAGGACTGCAAGATTTGTAGAACATTTCCCAGCAAGACTCTGAGATAGAGAACCCAGGTGTAAGGAAATGCCTCCTTGGCATGGTTACCCCCTGACGTTTTTCCTTTGCTGATGCTAAGTTTTGATTTGAAAGTGTGCTGGAACCCTGCTAACCAGGCCCCAGCACCAGTGTTCTTTCCCTAAATTATACCTTTGTCTCCACGATTGGTGCAACCCTGGCACTCAGGTAAGTCCCTTGTAACTGGTACCCCTGGTACCAAGGGCCCTGATGCCAGGGAAGGTCTTTAAGCGCTGCACCATGACCTATGCCACCCTGGGGACCCCTCACTGAGCACATGCACACTGCCTCACAGCTTGTGTATGCCGGTGAGGAGACAATGACTACGTCGACATGGCACTCCCCTCAGAGTGCCATGCCAACCTCACACTGCCTATGGAATAGGTTAGCCACCCCTCTAGCAGGCCTTACAGCCCTAAGGCAGGGTGCACTATACCACAGGTGAGGGCATATGTGCATGAGCACCATGCCCCTACAGTGTCTAAACAAAACCTTAGACATTGTAAGTGTAGGGTAGCCATAAGAGTATATGGTCTGGGAGTTTGTCAAACACGAACTCCACAGTTGCATAATGGCTGCACTGAAAACTGGGAAGTTTGGTATCAAACTTTTCAGCACAATAAATGCACACTGATGCCAGTGTGCAATTTATTGTAAAATACACCCAGCGGGTATCTTAGAGATGCCCCCTGAAAACATACCCGACTTCCAGTGTAGGCCAACTAGTTTTCTGCCAGCCTGCCACACACCAGACATGTTGCTGGCCACATGGGGAGAGTAGAGTGCCTTTGTCACTCTGTGGCCAGGAACAAAGCCTGTATTGGGTGGAGGTGCTTCTCACCTCCCCCTGCAGGAACTGTAACACCTGGTGGTGAGCCTCAAAGGCTCACCCCTTTTGTTAAAGCACCACAGGGCATCCCAGCTAGTGGAGATGCCCGCCCCTCCGGCCACTGCCCCCAATTTTGGCGGCAAGGCTGGAGGAGATAATGAGAAAGACGAGGAGTCACCCACCAGTCAGGACAGCCCCTAAGGTGCCCTGAGCTGAGGTGACCCTTATTTCTAGAAATCCTCCATCTTGTGGATGGAGGATTCCCCCAATAGGATTAGGGATGTGCCCCCCCCCTCCCCAGAGGGAGGAGGCACAAAGAGGGTGTAGCCATCCTCCAGGACAGTAGCCATTGGCTACTGCCCTCCCAGACCTAAACACACCCCTAAATTTAGTATTTAGGGGCACCCCAGAACCCAGGAAATCCGATTCCTGCAACCTTAACAAGAAGGACTGCTGACCTGAAGCCCTGCAGTGAAGACGGAGACGACAATTGCTTTGGCCCCAGCCCAACCGGCCTGTCTCCCAACTTCAAAGAAAACAGCGACGCATCCAACAGGGACCAGCAACCTCTGAAGCCTCAGAGGACTGCCCTGCAGCCAAGGACCAAGAAGTCCTGTGAACAGAGGCTCTGTTCCAAAACCTGCAACTTCTTTGCAACAAAGAAGCAACTTTATAGACTTCACGTTTCCCGCCGGAAAGCGTGAGACTTCCCACTCTGCACCCGACGCCCCCGGTTCGACCTGCAGAAAACCAACACCTCAGGGAGGACTCCCCGGCGACTGCGAGCCCGTGAGTAACCAGAGACGACCCCCATGATCCCCCACAGCGACACCTGCAGAGAGAATCCAGAGGCTCCCCCTGACCCCGACTGCCTGGAACCAACACTGCACCAGCAGCCCCCAGGACCTGAAGGAACCGAACTCCAGTGCAGGAGCGACCCTCTGCCTAGCCCAGGTGGTGGCTGCCCCAGGGAGCCCCCTCCCCGTGCCTGCCTGCATCGTTGAAGTGACCCCTGGGTCCCTCCATTACTTCCTATCTAAAACCCGACGCCTGTTTGCACACTGCACCCGGCCGCCGCTGTGCCGCTGAGGGTGTACTTTCTGTGCCTTTTGTGTGTCCCCCAGTGCCCTACAAAACCCCCCTGGTCTACCTCCCGAGGACGCGGGTACTTACCTGCTGGCAGACCATTGAAGGCTGTTCTCTATTGAAGCCTATGTGTTTTAAGCACCTCTTTGACCTCTGCACCTGACCGGCCCTGAGCTGCTGGTGTGGTAACTTTGGGGTTGCCTTGAACCCCCAACAGTGGGCTACCTTGGAACCAACTTTGATACTTGGAAGAGTTTTACTTACCTCCTAATCTAACCTTTACTTACCTCCCCCAGGAACTGTTGATTTTTTGCACTGTGTCCACTTTGAAAATAGCTTATTGCCATTTTTACAAAGACTATATGATATTGCTTTTATTCAAAGTTCCTAAAGTATCTAAGTGAAGTACCTTTCATTTGAAGTATCACTTGTAAATCTTGAACCTGTGATTCTTAAAATAAACTAAGAAAATATATTTTTCAATATAAAAACCTATTGGCCTGAAGTTAAGTCTTTGAGTGTGTGTTCCTCATTTATTGCCTGTGTATGTTCAATAAATGCTTAACACTACCCTCTGATAAGCCTACTGCTCGACCACACTACCACAAAACAGAACATTAGAATTATCTCTTTTTGGCACTATCTTACCTCTAAGGGGAACCCTTGGACTCTGTGCACACTATTTCTTACTTTGAAATAGTATATACAGAGCCAGCTTCCTACACCAGGCTCCTTCTTTGGCTCCAGAAACGTAAGTCCAAAGAGTCTCTCTGTGATGAGGAGGGCAGTGATACATCAGTGGCCTCAAAGAAGTAGAAGAGATCTATGGAGAGTGTTTCTCCTAAAACCATTAAGGCAGCCAAGAGACTGCATTCTTTCAAGGATAGAGCTGATGAATATCCCTCAACTTCAAGAGAACATGGTGGTAAGGTTTGCTCTTAGCCGTCCACTCCAGCTACCACCTCCAAGAAGATTAAGAGATCATCAAGCTCCCTGCCACCGTTGACATCTAAGATATCGACATCGAGCGTGTCGTTGACTGCAGGTTTCGCATCGTCTACGACTACGGCGACATTTACAGCTCCATCGTCGCCCATGATAATACCTTCGTCACCATTGTCTTCTACTATAACGTCGGTGAGTCTGAAGTATGGCTCTTCAGCTACCCAAGCTATAAAGATTTCAAAGAGATCATCAACAGCGAAGAATGTAAGATCTCGATCGTCGACGCCAATGTCTACGAGTAAGCTGCAAAGAACCTCATCAACGACGGTTCCACTGACGGCAGTGTCGACGACGACATGAAAATCTGCTTCACCGTCGTTGACATTCTCACCGTCGACTATCACTCCGTCGACGAGATCCCTGTCGATGACCACACCATTGACTGCACAGTCGACGACCGCACCGTCGACGGGTCAAATCTCTGCGTCCACACCTATAGAGTCTGGAGAATCTTCTTTCTTGCCTTTGAGAATTCTGGCAATAAGACGAAAGTCTAGTCAACAGACTCTTTTACCCTCTCATACGTCATCTAGTAAGGTATAGCCGGCACCTCCACAACATCTTTTTGATGACGAGGAGGGAGAAATATACTCGGACAATGGTCTGTTTCCGGTCGCACGTAGCCCTTCAGACCTGCAAATAAAATGCCAAGACGAAGATAATGAGGTAGAGGGTGAACAGCTTTATATACAACACTTGATGCAGGAGCAGAGGCAACCAGGAGCTCAAGAGTTGCAACAAGAGCAAACGATCCAGATGCCACTATCATTGATTGCCAACCTTCAACATATGATGCAGGATTATTTTTCTAGGTTTCCTCCACCGGGTTCGACCACTCCTGTACAACCTCCGCCAATACCGTTGAGCCCTCCCTGTCAGCCATCGGAATCTCAAGGACCTATTCCAGTCCCATCGTCAGGTCACGATAACTGTCCACCCTCGTCGGATGACGAACAAGAAGAGGGCGAGATACAGGACACAGAATCATTTCTCCATGAATAGGATGAATATCAAACTCAGACCCCATCCCCTCCTACACCACCACTGGTTGATTCTCCACCACCAGACATTGATGGTTTCCATAGTGCGATGGAGAGAGCAGCGAAGAGGTTCCAACTGCCCGTAACGTCTAAGCAGTCGGATTGTTTCCTCTATGATTTTAAGGATGACACTAGGAAATCAATTCGAGTAATACCGATTGTAGACTTCATCTTGGAGGAGGGCGTTAGTCATGCAGACCCCATCTTCAGTCCCAGCGGTGCTGCCAAGGCTGGACAAGAAATACAAAGCGCCAGACAACTCACCATCCTGCTTAATTGGTCACCCTAAACCGGACTCTGTGATATCTCAGGTAGCCCAGCGTAGGTCCAGGAATCTGTCTTCCCCACTTGTTCCCCCCTCGGATAGAGAAGGGCGGCGGTTAGATTACATTGGAAAGAAGTTTTCAACTATGGCGGCCACCACAGTCAGAGCAGCAAACTCTTTGGCAATCTTGGGATGATACGGCCGTCAGATGTGGTTGGATATATCCCAGTTCATCGGCCTATGATGCCTGAAGATAATAGAGCTGAAGTGTGTAAAATATTACAAGAAGGTGAGAAGATATCTGCAGAGATTATAGACTGTTCTATCGATGTCTCATCTACAGGTTTCCACCAGTTAGCCGGCGCTGCAGTATTGAGACGTCAGGGGTGGCTGAAAGCTACATCTTTTCGCCCAGAAGTGCAACTGAAGGTCCTAGATATGCCTTAAGACGGATGTAAGGAAACGCCTTCCTTGCCATGGTGACCCCCCTGACTTTTTGCCTTTTGTTGATGCTAGTTATGATTGAAAGTGTGCTGGGACCCTGCTAATCAGGCCCCAGCATTAGTGTTCTTTCCCTAAACTGTACCTTTGTTCCCACAATTGGCACAGCCCTGGCACACCGGTAAGTCCCTTGTAGATGGTACCCCTGGTTCCAAGGGCCCTGTTGCCAGGGAAGATATCTAGGGGCTGCAGAATGTCTTATGCCACCCGGGGGTCCCCTCACTCAGCACATACACACTGCCTCACAGCTTGTGTGTGCTGGTGGGGAGAAAATGACTAAGTCGACATGGCACTCCCCTCAGAGTGCCACGCCCACCTCTCACTGCCTGTGGCATATGTAAGTCACCCCTCTAGCAGGCCTTGCAGCCCTAAGGCAGGGTGCACTATACCACAGGTGAGGGCATATGTGCATGAGCACTATGCCCTTACAGTGTCTAAGCAAAGCCTTAGACATTGTAAGTGCAGGGTAGCCATAAAGAGTAAATGGTCTGGGACTTTGTCAAACACGAACTCCACAGTGCCATAATCGCTACACTGAAATCTGGGAAGTCCGGTATCAAACTTCTCAGCACAATAAATGCACACTGATGCCAGTGTGGGATTTATTGTAAAATGCACCCAGAGGGCATCTTAGAGATGCCCCCTGAATACCAGTCTGACTCCTAGTGCTAGGCTGACCAGTTTCTGCCAGCCTGCCAGAACCAGACGAGTTTTTGGCCAAATGGGGAGAGTGCCTTTGTCACTCTGTAGCCAGGAACAAAGCCTGTACTGGGTGGAGGTGTTTCTCACCTCCCCTTGCAGTAACTGTAACACCTGGTGGTGAGCCTCAAATGCTCATGCCTTTAGTTACAGCACCCCAGGGCATCCCAGCCAGTGGAGATGCCCACCCCTCCGGCCACTGCCCCCACTTTTGGCGGCAAGGCAGGAGAAGATAATGAGAAAAACAAGGAGGAGTCACCCACCAGTCAGGACAGCCCCTAAGGTGTCCTGAGCTGAGGTGGCCCCTGCCTTTAGAAATCCTCCATTTTGAGATTGGAGGATTTCCCCAATAGGATTAGGGATGTGACCCCCTCACCTCAGGGAGGAGGCACAAAGAGGGTGTAGCCACCCTCCAGGACAGTAGCCATTGGCTACTGCCCCCCAGACCTAATCACACCCCTAAATTTAGTATTTAGGGGTGACCCTGAATCCAGGAAATCAGATTCTTGCAACCTACACAAAGGACTGCTGACCTGAAAGCCCTGCAGAGACGACGGAGACAACTGACTTGGCCCCAGCCCTACCGCCCTGTCTCCAGACTCAAAGAACCTGCACAGCGACGCATCCGACAGGGATCAGCGACCTTTGAGGACTCATAGGACTGCCCTGAACCCGAAGGACCAAGAAACTCCTGAGAACAGCACACTGTTAACCAACTGCAACATTTTTTAAAGAACTCTCCCTTCCCACCGGAAGCGTGAGACTTCTCGCTCTGCACCCGACGCCCCCGGCTCGAGCTCCAGAGAAGAAACACTGCAGAGAGGACTCCCAGGCGACTGCGACGACTGTAACCTGAGTCGACCCCCCTGCACTCTCACAGCGACGGCTGCAGAGAGGATCCAGAGGCTCCCCCATGACCGCGACTGTCTGGTAACAAGGAACCCAACACCTTGACCAAGCACTGCACCAGCAGCCCCCAGGACCGAGGGGAACCAACCTCCAGTGCAGGAGTGACCAGCAGGCGGCCATCTTCCTAGCCCAGTCGGTGGCTGGCCCGAGAAGCCCCCCTGTGCCCTGCCTGCATCGCCAGAGTGACTCCCGGGTCCCTCCATTGCTTCCTATACCATACCCGATTTCTACTTAGCACACTGCACCCAGCCGCCCCTGTGCCGCAGAGGGTGTGTTTTGTGTGCCTGTTTGTGTCCCCCACAGTGCTCTACAAATCACCCCCCCCACCCCCCCGGTCTGCTCCCTGAGGACGCAGGTACTTACCTGCTAGCAGACCGGAACCAGAGCACCACTGTTCTCTATAGGCACCTATGTGTTGTGGGCCCTCCTTTGACCTCTGCACCTGACCGGCCCTGTGTTGCTGGTGCAGTGACTTTGGGGTTGCCTTCATCCCCCAACGGTGGGTTGCCTATGCTCAGGAGACTGACTGTGTGAGTGCTTTACTTACCTGAGAAACTTAACCATACTTACCTCCCCAGGAACTGTTGATTTTTGCACTGTGTCCACTTTTAAAATAGCTTATTGCCATTTTAACCTATACTGTGTGTACTACTGCATTAGTTCAAAGTTCCATACTTTCCTGTGTGAAGTACCTTGCATTTTATGTACTAACCTCAAATCTTGAATCTTGTGGTTCTAAAATAAATTAAGAAAATATATTTTTTTATATGAAAACTATTGGCCTGGAGTTAAGTCTTTGAGTGTGTGTTCCTCATGTATTGCCTGTGTGTGTACAACAAATGCTTAACACTACCCTCTGATAAGCCTACTGCTCGACCACACTACCACAAAATAGAGCATTAGTATTGTAGGAAAGTACCATCTTGCCTGGAATGTTACTCCCATTATTACATGTATGTAAGTTTGCTTTTGCCCGTCTCACTGGGATCCTGCTAGCCAGGACCCCAGTGCTCATAGTTTGTGGCCTGAATGTGTATACCTGTGTAGTGACTAACTGTGTCACTACCCTCTGATAAGCCTACTGCTCGACCCCACTACCACAAAATAGACCATTAGTATTACCTAATTTTGCCACTATCAGCCTCTAAGGGGAACCCTTGGACTCTGTGCACACTATTTTTCACTTTGAGATAGTATATAGTGAGCCAATTTCCTACATTGGTGGCAGCGGTGGGATCCAAGACTTTGCATTTGCTGGACTACTCAGTCAATACCTGATCACACAACTAAATTCCCAAAATTGTCATTAGAAACTGATTTTTGCAATTTGACTGTTTTACTAAGTCCTGCTAGGGCCTTGTGTAAGTCCCTGTTAACATTTCTTTTAGATTTTAAACGTTTGTAAAAGTTTGGATTTAAGTTCTAGAAGTTGTTTTTAGATTCTTGAAAAGTAATCCCAACTTTTAGAGTGATAATGTCTAATACAGATGAGATGGTGATGGAACTCAACCTCACCCCTTACCTGCATCTAGGGATGTCAGAGTTAAACTCTCTCTGTAAAATTAAAAAGATAAAAACTGGTTCCAACCTTACCAAAGTAAAGGTCAAGGAGCTTTTAGCAGAGTTCACAAGGGACCACCCCTCTGAGGATAATCCTTCAGATAGGGAAGTTAGTGAACAGGAGGATGAATTACCCCCCCCCGTCCTAACCGGGGAGAACAGGGTTCCTCAAACCCTGACTCCACAAATCATAGTCCGAGAGACTGGTTCTTCCACATGGGAGACCAGTAACTCTGGATCCATTGAGGGCAGCCTCAATGAAGATGGCCTCCTGTTTCTCAGGATGGTCAAAAGATTGGCTTTAGAGAGGCAGCTTCCAGCCATAGAAAGGGAAAGACAAGAGATGGGTTTAGCTCCCATCAATGGTGGCAGCAACATAACTGGGGTCAGAGAGAATACTGACATCATAACAATCCCCAAAGGGATTGTAACAAAATATGAAGATGGTGATGATATCACCAAATGGTTCACAGCTTTTGAGAAGGCTTGTGCAACAAGAAAAGAAAACGGTTCTCACTGGAGTGCTCTCCTTTGGGAAATGTTCACTGGAAAGTGTTGGGATAGACTCCTCGCACTCTCTGGTAAAGATGCATAGTCCTATGGCCTCATGAAGGCTTCTGTGATTTAGGGCTTTGGATTCTCCACTGAGGAGTACAGGATTAGGTTCAGGGGGCTCAAAAATCCTCGAGCCAAACCTGGGTTGATTTTGTTGACTTCTCAGTCAAAACACTAGATGGTTGGATAACTGGCAGTGGTGTAAATGATTATGATGGGCTAGGTAACTTGTTTATGAAAGAACATCTGTTAAGTAATTGTTTCAGTGACAAACTGCATCAACATCTGGTAGACCTAGGTCCAATTTCTCCCCATGAATTGGGAAAGAAGCCAGACCACTGGGTCAAGACTAGGGTGACCAAGACTTCCACAGGGGGTGACCAAAAGAAAGGGGTCACAAAGCCTCCCCAGGGGAAAAATGTTGAGACATCCAAGGGAAAAAGTAAAGAGTCTTCAACAGGGCCCCACAAACCTGCTCAGGAGGGTGGGCCCCAAGCCTCTTCACAATCCTCAAATAGCTATAAGGGCAAAAACTTTGATCCCAAGAAGGCCTGGTGTTGAATCTGTAGTCAGCATGGACACCAAACTGGTGACAAGGCCTGCCCCAAGAAAAGTCCCACAACAAGTGCTACTCCAGTTAGCACTGGAATTGCCAGTCTCCAGGTGGGATCAACATTGTGCCAATAGGAAATCAGGGTTCACACTGAAGCTACATTAGTCTCTGAGGGTGGGGTGGATTTAGCCACATACTTGCTGCCTGGCCTAACATGAAAAGATACAGGTAGCAGCTCCTAATCAATGGGACTAGAGTAGAAACCCTGAGGGATACAGGTGCCAATGTCACAACGGTGTCAGACAGACTGGTTTCCCCAGGACGGTACCTGGCTGGACAGACATATCCTGTCACTAAGGCTGACAATGAAACTAAAGTCCATCACATGGCAGTGGTAACTTTAGAATGGGGAGCGGTCACTGGCCTGCAACATGTGGTAGTCTGTGCCAATAAAATGTCTGCTAGGGAATGATCTGGAGTCCTCAGCATGGGCTGAGGTAGAGCTCAAGAGCCATGCTGGGTATCCCTGACCCCGTGTGTGTCAAGACAAGGGCACAGAGCAGGGCTCGGGGTGAAAGAGAAGTGTTGGAGTCTGGAATAATGGCCCAGTCTTCCAAGAGAAAAGAAAAGAAGACTGGGGAACCAGCTTTAACACAGCACATGAAACAGAACCTCTCTTCCCAGGAAGATGTTCTAACCCCTGAGGGAACGGAGTCCATGGAACTGGAGCCTTACCAGGTTGAGCTCTTGGGCCCAGGGGGACCCTCAAGGGAACAGCTGTGTAAGTGGCAAGAAACGTGTCCCTCTCTTGAAGGCCTAAGACAGGAAGCAGCTGAGCAAGAAAAGGGAACTGTCAGTGGACCCCAGGGGGTCTATTAGGAATATGGGCTCCTTTACACTGAGGCAAGAGATCCAAAACCTGGTGCCACTAGGAGAGTGGTAGTGCCTCAGGAGTTTAGGGAATTCATTCTGACCTTAGCCCATGACATTCCCTTTGCTGGGCATTTGGGACAAACCAAGACATAGGAGATATTATTCAACCATTTCTACTGGCCAAATATGTCTCAGAAGGTAAAGGAGTTTTGCACCTCCTGTGTCACCTGTCAAGCCAGTGGTAAGACAGGTGGCCATCCAAAGGCCCCCCTCATCCCACTGGTGGGGGTCCCCTTTGGGAGAGTGGTAGTGGACATAGTAAGTAGGTCCACTTGAACCTCCTACAGTATCAGAGAACCAGTATATCCTGGTAGTAGTGGATCATGCTACCAGGTACCCTGAGGCAATTCCCCTCAGGTCCACTACTGCCCCTACAGTAGCAAAAGCACTCATTGGTATTTTTTTTTTACCAGAGTGGGATTTCCTAAGGAGGTGGTTTCTGACAAAGGTACCAACTTCATGTCAGCTTACCTAAAGCACATGTGGAATGTGTGGGGTGACTTACAAATTCACCATGCAATCCACAAACCATTGGTCTTGTGGAGAGATTTAACAAGACATTGAAGGGCATGATCATGGGGCTTCCAGAAAAACTCAAAAGGAGATGGGATGTCCTCCTGCGATGTCTGCTTTTCGCCTACAGAGAGGTGCCACAGAAGGGAGTAGGGTTTTCCCCCTTTGAGCTTCTGTTTGGCCATCCTGTTAGGGGACCACTAGCACTTGTTAAGGAAGGCTGGGAGAGACCTCTCCATGAGCCTAAACAAGATGTGGTGGACTATGTACTAGGCCTACGTTCAAGGATGGCAGAGTACATGGAAAAGGCAAGCAAAGACCTTGAGGCCAGCCGACAACTCCAGAAGTTGTGGTATGACCAAAAGACTGCTATGGTTGAGTTTCAGCCAGGGCAGAAGTCTGGGTTCTGGAGCCTGTGGCTCCAAGGGCACTTCAGGACAGATGGAGTGGGCCTTAACCAGTGCATGTGAAAGAGTCAGGTCACCTACCTGGTGGACCCAGGCACAAGCAGAACCCCAGGAGTGTGATCCATGTGAACCGCCTCAAACTCTTTCATGACAGGGCAGATGTAAACATGTTAATCGTTACAGATGAGGACCAGGAAGCAGAGAGTGAACCTCTTCCTGATCTTCTCTCCACTGACCCTAAAGATGGCACAGTAGATGGAGTGATCTACTCAGACACCCTCTCTGGCCAACAGCAGGCTGACTGCAGGCAAGTCCTCCAGCAGTTTGCTGAGCTCTTTTCCCTAACTCCTGGTCAGACATACCTTTGTACCCATGATGTGGACACAGGAGACAGCATGCCTGTCAAGAATAAAATAGACAGTCTGACCAAGTCAAGGAAAGCATCAAAGTGGAAGTCCACAAGATGCTGGAATTAGGAGTCATTGAGCACTCTGACAGCCCAGTGGTCTTGGTCCCCAAACCTCACACCAAAGATGGCAAGAAAGAGATGAGGTTTTGGGTGGACTACAGAGGGCTGAACTCTGTCACCAAGACAGATGCTCACCCCATCCGAAGGGCAGATGAGCCTAATAGACAAATTAGGTGCTGCCAAATACCTACGTATCTTTGACTTGACAGCAGGGTACTGGCAATTAAAAATGGTACCTGGAGCAAAAGAGAAAACAGCATTCTCTACACCTGATGGGCACTACCAATTTACTGTGATGACCTTTGGCTTAAAGAATGCCCCTGCCACCTTCCAAAGGTTGGTGAATCAAGTCCTTGCTGGCTTGGAGTCCTTTAGTGCAGCTTATTTTGATGATATTGCTGTCTTTAGCTCCGACTGGGAGGATCACCTGGTCCACCTGAAGAAGGTTTTGCAGGCCCTGCAAGTGGCAGACCTCTCTATTAAGGCATCTAAATGTCAGATAGGGCAGGGTGAGCGGTTTGCTTGGGACACCTTGTAGGTGGAGGCCAGGTTCAGCCACTCCAACCCAAGATCCAGACTAATCTGGACTGGGTAGCTCTAAAAGCCCAGACCTGAGTCAGGGCATTCCTTGGCTTGACTGGGTGCCATAGGAGGTTTGTGAAGGGATATGGATCAATAGTGACACCCCTCACAGAACTGACCTCCAAGAAAATGCCCAATAAAATGAACTGGACCGTGGACTGTCAAAAGGCCTTTGACACCCTGAATGAAGCAAGCTATGTATACAGCACCAGTCTGAAAGCTCCAGATTATTCTAAGCAGTTCATAGTGAAGACTGATGCCTCTGAGCATGGGATAGGAGCAGTCCTGTCCCAAACAAATGTTGATGGTCTTGGCCAGCCTGTTGCTTTTATTAGCAGGCTATTACTCCCCAGGGAGCAGCACTGGAGTGCCATTGAGAGGGAGGCCTTTGTTGTGGTTTGTTCCCTGAAGAAGTTGAGACCATACGTTTTTGGTACTCAATTGACAGTTCAAACTGACCACAGACCTCTCAGATGGCTGATGCAAATGAAAAGAAAAAAAACCTAAACTGTTGAAGTGGTCCATATCCCTACGATGAAAGGACTTTGTAGTGGAACACAGACCTGGGCCTGCCTATGCCAATGGCCTTTCCAGGTTCTTCCACTTCGAAAAAGAAGACTCTCTTGGGAAAGGTTAGTCACATCCTCTTTCGTTTGCGGGGGGGGGGCTTGGTTAAGGAAATGCCTTCCTTGGCATGGTTACCCCTTGACTTTTTGCCTTTTGTTGATGCCAGTTATGATTGAAAGTGTGCTGTGTCACAACGGAGAAGTGTTATTTGGCAAGCACGTCGATGACGCCCTGCAACCGATAAAGGCAGACACAGAAACAGCTAGATCACTGGGCACCCTACAATTTAAAAGGCAGCCCTTTCGAGGGGCAAGAGGAAGGGGGGACTTTACTCTTACAGGGTCGGATGACATCAGTATCAGCAGTATCAACCCTACCAAAGTCAATTTCGCACCACTGGTCAACAACAGCCGCACACTTATCGGCAACCATCATCTGCACCCTTCGAACACACCACAAGGGGCAAATCCTCTTTTAAAGGCAACAATGCGGCGAGAAAACACTGACCTCCATCAGTTGCCTGCACCCAACCCCTATCCCAACACTCTGATAGGGGGCAGAATTTCAAACTTCTTCCACCGATGGTCCCAGATCACATCAGACATATGGGTCCTCGATATTGTCAGGAAGGGGGACACAGTCGAGTTTCATCAATCTCCTCAAGAAGTGCCACCAGGAGGCCCCCACCTGCCCATCTAAAAGGACTCCTAGTACAGATTGCCATCTTGGTAGACAAGGGAGCACTAGAGATCGACCGAAGGCTCAGAGGGGGATAGGCTTCTACTCTTGCTTCTTTCTCATACGGAAAAAGACAGGAGTCTGGCGACCTATTTTAGACCTTCGGTCTCTAAACAAATTCTTGAAAAAACTAATCGTTTCGTATGATCGCCCTCCAAGATGTGCTGCGATTACTCAACCAAGGAGATTTCATGATGTCCTTGGATCTCCAGGACGCATACTTCCACATCCCTATTCATTCCAGTCACAGGAAATTCTTATGGCTCAAGGTTGCAGGCACCCTTTACCAGTTGAAGAGTGTTACCATTTGGCCACAGATCGGCCCGCAAGTTTTCACCAAAATTCTGGCCCCAGTTGCAGCCTACCTCAGGCATTTGGGAATCCAGGTGTTTCCGTACGTGGACGACTGGCTATTAAAGGCACGAACGGTGTCCAAGGCGGCCAGAGACACAGAAAGATGCTTGTCCCTCTTCAAGGCGTTGGGACTAATAGTCAACTACCCAAAGTCTCACCTAGATCCGTCAAACAACATCACCTTTCTAGAGGCTGTTATGTACACGGAGCGAGCAAGAGCTTTTGTTTCTCAGGACAGACGGAAAAAACTTCAAAACTTAGCGTGCCATCTCAGCAGAAGGTCCACTTCTGTCCGGACTTGCAAATCTTTTCTGGGGATGCTCTCTTCGTGCATTTCGTTGATTTTCACATGAGAACACTTCAACAACAATTGGACATTCAGTGGAAACAAATAAATGGATCTTTCGACGATATTGTCCAAATAACCTTACCAGCGAGACAAGCCTTGAATTGGTGGAAGAACACCCCTATTATCTCGGAAGGTCTCTCCTTTCTAAAGGACAAACCAGTGCATATTCTAACAACTTATGCGCCTCTAGAGGGATGGGGCACACACTTATAGGACCTAACAGTGAGAGGGAGATGGTCCATGCAGGAATCAGCACTCTACATCAACATATTGGAATTAAAGGCAGTTTTCCTGGCGCTCAGGGCCTTCCTCGCCAAGATCAGAGGTTCATCGGTTTTGATAAGAACCAACAACACCACAGTCATGCATTACCTGAACAAGCAAGGGGATACAGGATTGCAGGCGCTGTCTCTTCAGGCACAGGAACTGTGGCATTGGGTTCTACACCATCATATAACAATCAGAGCGGAACACCTTCCAGGAGTATCCAACAATTTGGCAGATGCACTGAACAGAACACGGACGACCTGTCACGAATGGGAGCTCAACCAAGCAATTCTCGACCGCCTCTTTCTTCGTTGTCGCAAACAGATCCAGACTGGGTTTGCCCCAAGGGAGAACAAAAAATTCCAACACTTCGCAAGCTGGCAACCGCAGAAAGGGGCAAAGGGGAATGCATTTTTGATCAAATGATCAGGAATTTACGGCTACGCTTTTCCCCCGCTCCCACTCATCCCGAGACTTCTTCAAAAAATGAAGAGAGAACCTTGCTGACTACCATTAATAGCTCCCAGATGGCCGCGCCAGTTTTGGCTCACGGAGCTGCTACTCTTCTCGGAGCAACCTCGCATTCAATTGAGACCAATGCCAGACTTGCTAATGATGACTCAAGGGCAGGTCTGTCATCCCAACCCGACTTCTCTTCGATTACTGGCCTGGCTTCTGAATTCTATGAGTTTGGCAGTGTAGATATTCGTTCAGACTGTCGAGAGGTGCTCGCCTGTGCCAGAGCCCAGTCTACGAATAAGACGTAAAGCCTCAAGTGGAAAAGATTTTGCATATGGTATTCACCCTCTAAAGTCTTCTCCAGAGCAGATACTTCTGTATCTTTTGCAATTAGCAAAATCAGGTCTCTCCCATTCGACTATCAAAGTTCACCTAGCGGCCATCTCTGGTTTCCGCCATACTGCAGTTTTACCATCTTTATGGTCATCCAGGATAATAAAGCAATTCCTAAAAGGATTATTCAGGATGTTTCCTCCGATTCAGCGTCCTCCTCCTACCTGGCATCTTAATATTGTGCTGTCACAATTGATGAGGCATCCCTTCGAGCCTATTCACAAAGCTGACCTGAAATATATCTCTTGGAAGACGGCACTCCTTCTGGCACTTACTTCCGCAAAGAAGGTTAGTGACGTACAGGCATTCACAATCTCACCACCATTTCTTCAATTTAAATCAGATATGGTAATTCTGAGCACTAATCCAAAATTAATTCCTAAAGTTCCCTCAAACTTTCATTTGAATGAGCCAGTGGTTTTAATGCCTTTCTTTCCATACCCTCGAACTCCAGCAGAATGAGCACTACATTCCCTAGATCTCAAGAGGTGTCTTAAATTCTACATCCAGAGGACTAGCAGCTTTTGTAAAGCTGATCAACTGTTCATTAGCCATGGTGAACTCACTAAAGGGATCTCCTCCATCCTACAATTTTGTTACCAGCTAGCGGGAAGACCGCTAACAGCCAACGTTAAGGTGCACTCCACTAGAGCAGTATCTACTTCAGCAGCTCTCTTCGCAGGAGTGCCTCTAAACCAGATTTGCAGAGCGGGAACGTGGACTCGCAGCCACACTTTTACTCAACCCTACTGCTTGGATGCTGCTGACAGGATGGACGCAGCGGTAGGACAAGCAGTTTTGCATAATTTATTTGCATAAGGTGAGCCAATAATCTTTTTTACCCACCATCCTCGAATACTAATATTTCCAGATTTATATTTAGTTTATATATATATAGATAAAGAATATATATATAAATTGATAAGTATATATAAATTGATACGTACAAAAATACGTAAAGAATGTTGTTTCTTTATAGAGATAGATGTTAACATCTTCTTGTACTGATGATTATTCTGATTCAAGCATGTGAATCTATGAAAGATACCCAAATACTGGAGAAGAAGATAATTTACTTACCTGTAACTGTGGTTCTCCAGTATTGGTATCTTTCATAGATTCACATGCGACCCACGCTCCTCCCCATGGAGGCTCACCTCTTTCGTCTCCATCTTGAAGTCACTAGTGCTGGAAAATCTGAGAGACTGAGCCTCTGTGCTGAGGGTTCTAAAGGGTTGTCTCGCCCGATTGGCTGGACTTTGGGTCTTTTCTAATGAAGCTAATAAGCTATGAAAGTGAATGTATTTTTACCATTGACTACAATGAAAAAAAGGGGGGATTTTTTTTTTCTACGGTTTTTCTATGTACTGTGGGACTCCCACTTCGACGACGGGGAATGATTCAAGCATGTGAATCTATGAAAGATGTCAATACTGGAGAACCACAGTTACAGGTAAGTAACTTATCTTCTTCTCCGGCTCCTTCCATCAACTGCAACATTTCCCCAGCTGTGCATCCTCTGAGGGCAACGAGTCTTCAGTCTCCGCAAGAAGCAATCTCCCTTAGAGTGAAGGAGTCGCTCCCCTGCATCCGCAGGCACCATCTGCAATGATGGCCGGCTGCGTGGATCCCCTCTCCTCCAGAGCTGTGTGGATCCTGCATCACAGGTGGTAGCCTGGAGTGGTCTCATGGTCCTCTCTGCTAGCTGTCCAACTTGGGCAATGGTAAGCCCTTTCCTCTCCATACAGAGCAGTACCCCCGTGCACCTAGTCTCTTGCCGCTACCAAGGATTGTTGGCATCTCCCCCTAGGGATCTTCAGGTTCTGTGTAGCCCCAGCACTCTTCCCTGCAAAGCACAGACCTCTGTGTACTGCTCCAGCGACATCGGATTCCTTTCTAGATGGGCTGCGTGAGCCTCACTGGTACTCCTGTGCTGGCTGCCGGTGGGTCGTCTGTGGGGGGCTACCTCCTCTTTCTGTGACTCTCCTCAGTGCTAAGGGTCACCCAGAACTCCCTTCCGTGGGTTGAGTCCCCGTGGAGATTGCTGGTCCCCGGCAGTTTTGCATCTCTGCATCCACAACATTTGCCTTTTACAAGGCTTGTTGGTCGTTTTTCCACACCACTTACTGACTGCAACTCTTCTTCTGACGTGGGACATAGACTGCATAACTTCAGGGACTGTTCTGCTCCAGTGCTGCACTGCTGACCGTCTTCGTCCACCGTCGACCTGGTTCTGCATTCACAGACGGATGGTTAGTGGCTTGTGCCACGACTGGACTCTCCAACATGAACTGGACTTAGTCCCCTACCTTTACAGGTCTTCCTCTTCCAGGATCCACCTTTGGCTTTTTTGAAGTCTTGTCTTAGTCTTTCATTATCCTTTTTTGAGGTCCTTTTGGTGGGTTTGGGGAAAACCAGTTACTTACCCCTTTTATCCTGGTCGCTGGGGGACAACCTGATATTTACCTTTTGGGGTTCTTAGTTCCTCCAGCTCCCCTCTACCAATTCCACTTCCTTGGGTGGAGGCCCGACATTCGCATTCCACTTACTTAGTAAATGGTTTGGTCCCCCTCCCCCATGGGCCTTCAGTACTTTCTATTGCTTTTACTGTTTGCTATTTACTGAACAAAAAGCCAACACGGCAGAACACCACTGGCCACAATACACTTCCTCTAGATGAGCACTACACAGATAAATCATTTGCACTGGGCTTACAACCCCCATATATTCTGCATAAAGACTTGGGTGTGTTACCTCCCGCTCACGCCTAGGGACCACACCCCAGGTCCTCCTCCCAGGATCCCGTCTATCTCCCCCACACCTGCTCATGTTTAGCCAGACAGCCCCGTGCTTCGTACACCATTTTTTCTTGAGAGGTGCACCAGTCCATCCCTCGGCGCCACTTCGCAAGCGTAGGGGCCGACTCCGCTGTCCAGCCCGAGGCAATGTCCCTTTTGGCCACCAAACAAACCATCCCTACAAAAGTGCGTTTTGCCCTGTTGGAGCCCACTCCCTTGAGAACTCCCAGCAGGACCGGTATGGGGGTGGGCTCCATCTCCTCCCGCAACCCCCTGGACACCTCCACTAACACTGCACGCCTGCTATTGTCTTTTATACTAATCACTGATTTGGCTTCCTAGACACTGTCTACACCTCACTAATAGGGGATACCTGGACCTGGTATAAGGTGATAACACCATAGGTGCTCACCACACACCAGGCCAGCTTCCTACAATGGGCACTTAAACCTACTAGATAATTGCATAAGTATCCTGAGGTAGTCAAGATTGTTCTTTAAGTGGGAGGGGAAAAGTAGAAGGTATCTCCAGCAGTAATTGGACCTGAGAATGTGCTAAGAGGAGAAAGCACTACACCACCTTACCTTCTTTATTTGACAAAATCTGTTTTTTAGACTTCTTCTAATGTAGTGCATTTGCCTGCCATCGCACATTCTAAACAAAACAGCTCTACTCAGGCCTCTTTTACCATTATTGCTATTAAATATTTCTGGGAATGTTTTAGGAAAATAAATTCCCCTCATAAGGTCGCCCTCCCCTTCTTGGAAACTTGTAATTGATAGCCCCATCAAACCACCAAATGTGAACCCTTCCACAGATCTGATCTCCAATACATGTCAGGGTAAGGCAGACAGATCCCTTCAACTTGGGATGTGAAAAGGGCAGTGCAATCTTATTAGGCAAGTCCAAAGATCTCATATAAACTAAACAACATTTGGCACTGTCGATACATTTGTGCCATGCACGAAACAAACGATTTCTCCTGCGTTATCATATGCTGTTGAGAGGCTAACTAATCTTTACCAGGTTGGCTAGGATGTATTCACTTAAGTTGAAGGCAACTGCTGCTGCTCTCCTGAGAAGTGTTGCTGTTCCACACATTCATTTGGCAGCCAACTGGCAAACAGTTAATATATTTACTAAGAACTATTGATTTTGGTTCAGGTGTTTATCCTTTAGTGGGCGACACTTCTCTTGTTTTTACGTCTTTTTCCATCTTTGCTTATGGATCCGTCTTCTGCGGCATTGTTTTACTTAATTCTCAAAGTCCTGGTCTTTGCACTGTATTTCCTTCAAAACTAACTGGCTTATTGGTAGTGCACTGCCAGATGGGAATTTGGAGGCTTACTGTGGATGTGTCTGCAAAAGGCTGTTAATGTCTTCCTTTTTGCCTTTATTTTTGGTTTTATAAAGGCTGAAATAGTGGGTGTTTTAGCCAAATGTATGTTGTATCCACTTTGGCTGATTGAATGTGAATGATAAAGTAAAAAGACTCTGGAAAGTGTCTTCTTATTGATATGTTTTCTTATATTAAATGTTATACTGAGACAAATATTGCACAGAGATATTCTACTCTTTATGGGTTCATGGTAGATATTCCCTACATCCCTCTGCCCACCCATTTTACACGTTTGGCTCCTTCTCAATTGATCTGCCTATTACAGGTCTGAATTTATGTAGGTGTTCTACGTTAACAGAGAGGTTCTATTGCACAGGCTTGACCTCGTCTCTTTTAACACAGTCTAGAAGCATGCCTGTCTGAAGGGAGCAGTTAATGATCTGCTTGTGGTGAAATTTAGGATTCAAAGAATTTTGTTAGCGATAATGGGATGGGATCTTCTTCATTTAAAGCAGGTTTTCAATTGTTTCTTTAGGAAATCCTTTGATTCAAGGTCTCGAGAATATCATTTGTATGTGCATTTTCTATTTATTTTAACTAGAAGTCATTTCTAACGTTTTGTGTCTTATGAAAAAAAACTTGGCAAATAGTTTGCATTTCTCATTCGAGATGTCTAGAAGAGTGGCCTTGCTATTTTGTTAATCTTGTGGGAACGTTTCTTTGGCCTGTTTCTTTCATCATTCAGGTCTTCGACGAAGCAAGGAGATGATTTCTTTGTTTTCCACTTTTTCATAGCTTTTGAGACTACTTCATCTAAATCCGATCCTGTCATGTTATTGTAATTTAGATATAGATGATTTAAGTCACTAATATGGCCACTGGCTGAATAGGTAATTAATTTGATGATGATTTTCAACTTTTCTACATCAGTATTTTTCACGGTTTTACATTTGATTAATGGGCTTTTTGGTTTTCTTCTTAATGCAGTTTTGGTAAAGGTTATCTTGTATTGAATCTGTTTATGGGTAGTCCATTTCTCACACACTGAATCTTTAGATCTTTAACAATTTGGTGTTGTTATGAGGTCTGAAGTGGTGCTTCTGTTAAAGTTGGCAAAGATTGACTATGGGATCATGTAATTATTTTGCAAGAATGTTGTATGGGTTTTTGCTGCTTTGTCAGGGCTGTCTCTCTCTAATGAATATTGAAGTCTCATAACCTTGTATTGTTAAAGTTACAGATTCCTATAGAGGGTAAATTACATGTGTTTCTCCAGAAAATTGTTATTCAGGCCAGCACTGTTGCAAGTTTTATTTAAGATGATTGGAGACATGTTGTTTGATCTGATTTATGTTACTCAACTTAAGAAGTGTTGAACATTGAGTTTCTTAATCACCTTACAGGTCAGTGTACACTTATGAATAATTACCACTCCCCCTTCTGTTCTGTTTTATTTGCCCAGCTGAGAGATGGAAAACCTTTGAGTTAGGGAGGGCATCAATTAAAGGTTGTGTTAAGAATGCCTGGTAAGCCAGGTCTTAGTGCGGACATACCCTCTTACTGTTTGTATGTGGTGCCTTGGGGAACACCACGACTCCCAGGATTGCGGCTCCTGCCTTCGCCTGAAGACATTGTGGGAAGGGCTTATGAAGATCCTGGTGGCGTGTCTGGCTGAGGCCCTGCGTCATTGTCAGTCTCGTTCTAGGTTCAGGGACGATCGCAAGTCAGTTACAGGAGCTGTTCCAGAAAGCATACATCACCTTCGATGTCGAACGACCAGACTTCAAAACGCAGACGGCCACTGCATCCACCATCGTCAATTAAGTCCTGCGTTCCTGATGCCTTCTCCCAACCTCCGGCTGAGGAGTCGGCCCATGGGTCCCATGAGTCCCACTCCATGCCTCCCTGCTTTCCCTAGAGCCATGGGACTCTGGCCCAGATGTGGGATTATTATAATAACCTCCATGTCATCTTTGGGACCCTCCCTCCCTCTGGTGTGCTTTTAAGACCCAAGGAGGTGAGGGGTATCCCACCTGACTCCATGCCGGCAGGTTTTCCCTTGGCATCAGATTGGCCTCCTAGATCCATACTTGGATCTATACTGGGTCCATTGCACAGCTGTAGATAGGTGGTTCTGGTTGCAGTATTCCCCAACCCCCACACACACTTTTTGCAGTTTTTTTGGATGCAACTTCAACTAGAGTGCACTGGGTTCCTGCTAATCAGGTCCCCCCAGTGTTCCTTCCGTAAAACAAAACACCTGGTCACTTGATCCCCAAGTGACTAGGCCCTTCAGCCCCCTATAAGTCCCTAGTAAATGGTACCCCTGGTACCTAGAGCATGGGTACTGAAGAACTGCAGCACAGTTTGTTTAGATATATTTTGTGTACGTATGATACAGTCTTCAATTAATTAATAAGACAACTCCCTACTGTTCAAATCCAATATATTAATCAATAGGATTCAGGAAGTTAAAAAAATGAACAACAAATACAACAAATGGCCATCTCATAAACAACAACAATGTGTATAACCCCCCCTAGATCACAAGATTGAATCCCAACAGAAGATCCAGAAAGGGGTTAAAACCCTCCTCTTGACACAGGCCTTCACAATAAATGCCTGGTCTTCAGTCCCAGTTCGAGGAATATCATGGTCTTTCCATTCAGCTTGTCAAATGAGAAGGTAATGTCGACGTTTTGGTCTGTGGTGGCAGTCAGAGGTCTGTCAGACCATTATCAGGGCATGATGTAAAATAATACCTACACATAAGGAAAATCAGTTATAAAATAGTACGTGCAATCTGCCAAATCGTACCTGCCATGAGACCATTATCAGGACGTGTTGTAAAATAATACCTACACATAAGAAGAATTAATTATAAAACAGTACGTGCAATCTGCCAAATCACACCTAGTGTACCGCCCGTTGAACCCAGGAAAACACCACAAACACAGGTGTGGATATTAGTATAAGCCACTTCCTACATGATAAAGAATGTTCAAAAAGTTCCTTAAAAACATAGAAAATGTGCATCATATAATACACTGTTTCTGGCTCCCAACCAGAATAGCTACATTCCGCTACTTACATCTGGTTGCAAAAATAGACTCCGTAGCAACACACAAGGGGACTTAACCTACAAGCCTAAGTAAACAAATCTACAAATATTAAAATATTAAAATTGCTTAACCATACAGCATAAACTCTAGAAAAACGAACACTGACTCCATTGCAGTGTATTAATACCTTCTAAATATGGGACCACTAGCTTCTGTCTCCATCTGCATCCGCTCAACCTCGGCGAGTTGGAATCAAACATTGCCGGTCTTCCCGGCATGTTTTGGACCTCAGTAACTTAATAAATAAAATATTAATCTAGGCCATCTGCTCAGTCCGTGTTAGTAAGATACACACGCTGTCTGTCTCCCTATTACGGAGCATTCAAGTAGTAACATGTCACATGACCAATGCAATGACTGTGGCGACCATCTTTATATGTACTAATGGCCCATCTAAATGCTCTCCAACACTAAACCCACTTTCACAGCCCTGCTGTAGGTAGCCCCAGAGCCTAACCTATCCATAGAACAGAAAGAAAAGATTGACCCAACCAATTATTCTCAGGGCATTATTATCCAGCAACCATAAGAATACAACATAATGTCAGAAATGAGAGCGCAGATAAAGGGACTCACAGCCCTCATACCATCCATAAGAAACAAAAGGACACAATAGGAAACCCTAAAAGGGACCATACCCTCTCTAGTAGAACTGCTAGATATTGATTCAGCATCTGCAATTGCAGGCACAGAACCATGAAAGGAGATTAAGATCTATGACCCTCTATGTGGAAAATGTCACATTAACTGTTCGGTTGGAGTGTGATCCTCAAACGACAGATGACAACTGTAGGGAACTGAGTTCTGGTTACAGAATCCGTCCTTTATATTGCCGCCTTTGTAATGCGACCCAGGTCCCTCTAGATGGTGGAGATGACCAACCCTCCTTTCCTGACCTCACTTTTGGCAGCCGCACAGGTGGGAGAATTAGTTAAATTAGGAGGAGTGCCCACGTCATGCCAGTTACACCCCTAAAGTGGACGAGCTGAAGTGGACACTACTCTTTAAATTCATCCATCTTGTTTGGAAGGAATTATGCCACTAGGGTTAGGGTTATGCCAACTTCCCAACAAAGTGGTCATAAAAAGGGTGTAGTCACCCTAAAGGTGAGTAGCCCATTGGCTACCATGTGACTCTCCCTGTAACAGCCCTAAATTCAGTATTTAGGTGGCACCCCCTAAACCCTAGAACTCAGATTCCTGATAAACGAAGAAGAGCCAGACATTGCAGAGTCACTCCAGCATAGAAGACTGTAGACACCCAGTGACTTGGCCCCAGCCCAATTGGCCTGTCTGCAGGCTTCGACGATCCTGTGTCAAAAGATGACCTGTCCTGCAACCCAGCTATCTCCTAGGCTTTGGTAGGACTGCCTGCCTGCCTTCGAAAACGTTCAAGATCTCTTGAGAAGAGTGGACCTGTTCAAGAAGAAACCAACATTAAAGAAAAAGAAACCGCTTCCAGACCCACCTCTGCACCCGACACTCATGGCCCGAGTCCAAGTGGTCCACTGGTCCTGTGAAGGTTCCCCAGTGATTCTGAACCCGAATCCACCATGGGTTGACCCCTGCCAGACTCTGCCTCAATGTCTACAGCCTCATCCAAAGACTCCCCCTGACCGTGACCTCCTGGTAAGCTGTTTCCTGACCTCAAAGGACACCCCTGCACCCGAGCCCCTGGACCTTGGGGAGCTGGACCTCCGGTGTCCCTGAGTCCTTCAATATCAGAGCTTACCTGGACAGCTGTGGCCCGAGCCTGCAGCCTTTTTCCAAAGTTGATCTCTACTGTTTGGTAACATTGGGCACCCGAAGCTTTGTTCGCACTCTGCACCTGACCGCCCATGTCCCACTAAGGATGCAAGTTTGGTGCCACCCTATGGCCCCCTATGTGCTTTCCTTAACCCCTGGAGATCGGCACCTGACACCGCTTTACTTACCTGTGAACAGTGCATCTGCATTCACCCAAAGTCTCCGTTGGTTAACATTGGGCACCCAACGCTGTGTTGACACTCTGCACCTGGCTGCCCCCTTGCCACTGAGGGTGAAAGTTTGGTGCTGCCTTGGGCCTCTCCTTGTACTTACCTTAACCCCAGGAGATCAACCCCAGATAACATTTTACTCACCTGTAAGCAGCGCATCTTCGTGCATCCCCAGGCTCCATTGGTTAACATTGGGCACCAACCCCGAATCTGACCTCTGCACCCAGCCACCCCTGTGCCACAGTGGGTACACTCTCGGCACTGATTTGAACCTTGCCTGGTGTTGACCTGAAATCTCGAAGAATAGATTTGTAAGTTGAGTACTTACCTGCAAAACTGAATTCTTGTTTTCCTCCCATTGATTAACATTGAAGACTGAAAATTGCACAAAGTGGCAATTTTCGAAACTGAAAAGTAGTTTTTAATTTAAAAACTGCTTACCTTATAATGAAGTTCTTCGGTTCAAATCATACATATAAAAGCAAATGTTATTTTTCTAAATTGGTCTCAGATTTATTCATTGAGTGTGTCTGTGAATACAACAAATACTTAACAAGACTCCCTGATAAGCCTAACTGCTCGCCCACACTACCACAAATATAACATTAGACCTATCTACGTTTGCCTCTGCAATACCAATACCACTGGACTCTGCACAGTGTACTTCTTTTTAGTACACTATATACAGGGAGTGCAGAATTATTAGGCAAATGAGTATTTTGACCACATCATCCTCTTTATGCATGTTGTCTTACTCCAAGCTGTATAGGCTCGAAAGCCTACTACCAATTAAGCATATTAGGTGATGTGCATCTCTGTAATGAGAAGGGGTGTGGTCTAATGACATCAACACCCTATATCAGGTGTGCATAATTATTAGGCAACTTCCTTTCCTTTGGCAAAATGGGTCAAAAGAAGGACTTGACAGGCTCAGAAAAGTCAAAAATAGTGAGATATCTTGCAGAGGGATGCAGCACTCTTAAAATTGCAAAGCTTCTGAAGCGTGATCATCGAACAATCAAGCGTTTCATTCAAAATAGTGAACAGGGTCGCAAGAAGCGTGTGGAAAAACCAAGGCGCAAAATAACTGCCATGAACTGAGAAAAGTCAAGCGTGCAGCTGCCACGATGCCACTTGCCACCAGTTTGGCCATATTTCAGAGCTGCAACATCACTGGAGTGCCCAAAAGCACAAGGTGTGCAATACTCAGAGACATGGCCAAGGTAAGAAAGGCTGAAAGACGACCACCACTGAACAAGACACACAAGCTGAAACGTCAAGACTGGGCCAAGAAATATCTCAAGACTGATTTTTCTAAGATTTTATGGACTGATGAAATGAGAGTGAGTCTTGATGGGCCAGATGGATGGGCCCGTGGCTGGATTGGTAAAGGGCAGAGAGCTCCAGTCCGACTCAGACGCCAGCAAGTTGGAGGTGGAGTACTGGTTTGGGCTGGTATCATCAAAGATGAGCTTGTGGGGCCTTTTCGGGTTGAGGATGGAGTCAAGCTCAACTCCCAGTCCTACTGCCAGTTCCTGGAAGACACCTTCTTCAAGCAGTGGTACAGGAAGAAGTCTGCATCCTTCAAGAAAAACATGATTTTCATGCAGGACAATGCTCCATCACACGCGTCCAAGTACTCCACAGCGTGGCTGGCCAGAAAGGGTATAAAAGAAGGAAATCTAATGACATGGCCTCCTTGTTCACCTGATCTGAACCCCATTGAGAACCTGTGGTCCATCATCAAATGTGAGATTTACAAGGAGGGAAAACAGTACACCTCTCTGAACAGTGTCTGGGAGGCTGTGGTTGCTGCTGCACGCAATGTTGATGGTGAACAGATCAAAACACTGACAGAATCCATGGATTTCAGGCTTTTGAGTGTCCTTGCAAAGAAAGGTGGCTATATTGGTCACTGATTTGTTTTTGTTTTGTTTTTGAATGTCAGAAATGTATATTTGTGAATGTTGAGATGTTATATTGGTTTCACTGGTAATAATAAATAATTGAAATGGGTATATATTTTTTTTTGTTAAGTTGCCTAATAATTATGCACAGTGATAGTCACCTGCACACACAGATATCCCCCTAACATAGCTAAAACTAAAAACAAACTAAAAACTACTTCCAAAAATATTCAGCTTTGATATTAATGAGTTTTTTGGGTTCATTGAGAACATGGTTGTTGTTCAATAATACAATTAATCCTCAAAAATACAACTTGCCTAATAATTCTGCACTCCCTGTAGAGAGCCAGCTTCCTATAACAGCCCTTTGGAGATCCCACTTGCAATGCCGGAGTTAAATCAGCAGGCCGACACCGAGTCGCCGCCGCAACAGCATTCGGTGCGGCGCCAGTGGTGCCATCCAGCTTGGACACTTTCTCTCCTCCTTCTAAACAGTCGCTTGCTGTTTTTTATCCGGGGGAATAGGCTTTTGAAGATGAAGGAGAAGAGCTGTTGCTTAGCAACTTCATGGACGAGACTGTCCAGCCTCCTGTAGAGGGTAGTTGGCTGACGGAGCCTGTGCTGCAATATAATGAAGAAATGTATGATCTATTCTCAGGGGCCTGGGCTAAGCCCACTACGGGGACCCCTATGGACCGGTCCATAGACATTGGCCCGCCCCCGGGTACCATGTTTGTCTTTTTCGACAATCCACTCCGAGATGTTTTTTGGTGCAGGCCGCTATGACCTCTTCTGACCCCAGTATCCTCCCTAACGTTCCTCCAGCAGGTAGTCCAGGTGGCTGGAAACTAGTGGTCCAAACATTTTCTCCTAAGCCAGCTCAGCCCTGCAGTCGATAAATACTGCTTATATTCTGGGCTGCTTTTCCCAAGCATTGTTGGATTCGTTGGCGTGCCTGCTGCTTATGCTTTTGGAGGAGGCCTGGAGCAATCTTGCCCAAACACTCCTGGATGGGAAAGAGGCAGCTAAGTTTGCAATAAAATGTGGTATGGATACCACAGACTCAGTAGGCCAGACCACGGCTTATTCTGTAGAGCTGCGTCATCATGCCTGGCTACGCCACAGTGGCATTTTGGTGGCTCTCCGATCCACCATGGCAGACATGCCCTTGGATGGCGCCTGCCTGTTCAGTACATATGCTGATTCATCGATGCAACGCTTTAGGGACTGTCGGGGTGGAAAAGACTCTTAAATATGACTCTTCCTATACATACAGATGTACCCATTCCACAGTGGAGTCCTATACTTCCTGTTGAGTCCAAGCTTCAGCCCCCTTTTTTCACTTCAGTCTGAACCATTCCTCCTTTTGGTGGCACCTGGTGCGATGGTCTTGCAAGTATTACAATTATTTATTAAGGCTGTCAATGATAGCTTTTCATTGTTGCTATCTGGCAGGTATATTCTTTGTGGCAGTTGGTGGTTTAGCACCTATTGCAACAAGGTTTTTCTTTTTCTTTGAAGACAGGCTTCATGCCAAGAAATAATTACCAGTATGGAATGTTCCCTACTCTGTGTAGAACGTCTCCTGTATGCCTTAAAGACGTTACTAGATATATTTGTGGTACTTTTGGTATCCCTTGAGGGAAGCCTATAATAACGGCCTGGGAGCTTTTGTGCATGGCTCACCGCTTGCACAAGTGGCCATTTATGGTGAATCTCTTGTTTTACCTTACATTAATCTTGGAGCTCTACTTAAGCTTCTCTTTCTAGTGTTGTTCTTCTCATGAAAGACTCTTAGTTTCCTATGTGGAGCAGTGAGGCAAGTGGTTCCGCCATTCCACATCCGTGCGTCTTTGTACTTCTTTAGCAAACTACTCCTGGTATACCTCAGCAGCATGGGCTCTTGCCGCTGGTATCTCTTGTACCGATGGTACATGGATGTAAATGTCATCTTCCATCTGTGCGAGTCATGCTCACGGCACTGTTCTCTTGTGCTGCCAGTCTTGTTGTTCTTACACTGCCTCTTCATCGCAAGGAGATGTGTAATACTTATCGCTTAGAGGCAACGTCCTGTACCATGGCTGCTACAGGCCCCTTTTATGCAGGAGTCCCTACACCATCCAGGGTCTCCAGATGTCTACATATTTATTTATAAGATGTTGCTGTAGGAAAGGAAAGATAGCACTCCCTTGACAAGGATGGAAGATGTCCTTGTGGCCTTTACAACACATATACGGTTAAAGCACTGCCACCTACTTCGGGGCACCTAACCATATACCACCATGTGGCCATTTTCTGTGTTGGTGGCTATCATCCATCTTACGGTGGTTACCTGGTTGTTTACGCGTGTTCCTTGAACATCATGGTGCTGTCTTTTTTGGGATTAGTTGATAATAGGAACTGGGTTACTCCCTTCTGACACAGTCTACCTGGCCGGTTACTTTCACTGTATTCTACAGGGTGTCATAATATTTCTAGCCCTCTGTAGGTAGGTATGACATTTCTATGATATTGTTATTATTATTGGTTCCAGAGGTGTTGATATTATCGCTGGCAGTTTTTTCTTAGGACACATGTTATTTCTATACTAATAGTTGCTGTTGTTGTCTTCGCCATGTTTCTATTAACCCCTTTGCCGCCATGGACGCAATGGTTACGTCCATGGCTGCGCCTGTGTGGTGCCATGGACGTAACCATTACGTCCATATACCGGCCCTCGGGGGAAGCTCTAGCGCTCCCCCTGAGGGCCCCCAGGTCAGGGCTGGAAGGGGAATCGCTTCCTCTTCCACCCCCGACCCCTCCAGTGACGTCTGATGACGTCAGCACGCAAAAGTGTGCTGACCTCATCAGAGGTCACCTCCCATCGCGCTGGAAGCATGCTTCCAGCGCGATTGCAGAAGATAAATGCTTAGCATTTCTCTTACGCTCAGGAGGAGGGGGCCAGCAGAGACATGAAAGGAAAGGAAAGGCCCGCGATCGGGCAACAGAAATGCCCACTAGACACTGGGGAATTTTCTTTTCTTTTATTTTTAGTTAGGTTTATGTTTAGGGAGCGACCCCTTCAGCAAGGGTTGCTCCCTGGGGGGCCAAATTGTTTCTAGGCCATGAAACCACTAGACACCAGGGATTTTTTTTTTTAAATGAACATAAGGGGAGCCCTTGGGCAAGGGCCACTTCCTGGGGGGGGGGGAATAATTTTTAGGCCACTTCTGCCCCCGGGGGGTGGGCAGAAAACCCCTAGACACCAGGGATCATTTATTTTATTTTTTTTCTTCTTTTTATGTGTAGAGAGCGACTCCTTCGGCAAGGGTTGCTCCCTGGGTGGCCAAATTGTTTTTAGGCCATTTCTACCCCCCCCCCCCCCCCAGTTGAAACCACTAGACACCAAGGATTGGTATGTGTGTGTTTTGTTTGGGGGGCTGCCCCTTGGGCAGTGGTCGCTCCCCATGGGGGCACATTACTGTTGGCCATATTTTCCCAGCATAGGGGGCAGATCGGCCTATTTTTGGAAGGCCCATCTACCCCCCAAGGGGGCAGAAAGCCCACCAGAGACCAGGGAAGATTTTTTTTCAAAATAAGAGGGTGGGTGTATGGCCATAACGCCTCCCCAAATAAACGGGGCCAAAGTTGTTCTGCCCACCAGTGGGCAGATGTGGCAATTACCCCTGAGCCACACCCCGGGGTGGGGGGGGGGGATTGGGGGGGGGGCAGAAAGTCTACTAGATGGCATGGAATAAAAAAAAATATGTATATATGTTCGATGGCATGTGTAGCTGCAGATACACGTGCTTTGCACATCCCGCCATCTAGTGTTGGGCTCGGAGTGTTACAAGTTGTTTTTCTTCGAAGAAGTCTTTTCGAGTCACGAGATCGAGGACTCCTCCCCTTTCGGCTCCATTGCGCATGGGCGTCGACTCCATCTTAGATTGTTTTCTTTCCGCCATCGGGTTAGAACGTGTTCCTTTTCGCTCCGCGTTTCGGTTCGGAAAGATAGTTAGAATCTCGGAAAATTCTACGGTATTGTTTGCGTTCGGTATCGGGTTAGTTACAACAGATCGACACCGAATTTTGAAGAGCTCTGGTGGCCCTTCGGGGTTTTCGATCCCCCGTCGGGGCCTGGTCGGCCCGACAACGTGTCTCTTCAAGGCTAATGGAACGGACCCCATTCAGCTTCTGCCCCAAATGTCACAACAAGTATCCTTATACAGATCAGCATCTGGTCTGTAACTTGTGTTTGTCTCCAGAACACAAAGAAGATACTTGTGAAGCCTGTCGAGCGTTTCGGTCGAGGAAGACATTAAGAGACCGAAGAGCGAGAAGACTACAGATGGCGTCGGTGCCGACAGGACAAAAACACTTGGAGGAGGAAGAAGAAACCTTCTCCATCGAGGACTCGGACGAGGTCGATCCCGAACAGACGACGAAAACCGTGAGTAAGACGTCGACACACAAAACTCACGCAAAGACCACTAAAGCCCAGGGGACGCCACCGCCAGCAGGCCATGGCTTAACCCGGAAAATAGGTGACCGACTATCGGCACTGAAAAAGGGCACGCATGTGTCGAAGGCATCCAACTCCGGTCGAGATACCGGCACAGAGCAGACTCGACCCCGAGACAGCGGGTCAGAGCAAGTTCGGCACCGAGAGGGCGGCACCGAAACACCAGAACGCCGAAAATTTAAAAAAGTGTTGTCGGAGCCGAAAAAGACTGCCGAAAAAGTTTCCATACCGAAACATCCGGCCTCAGAACAGAAAACAAGTTCCTACACAGAGGAACAGGGACTGTCCTCACAAATGCAAGGACATAGGTTCGGACAAGAACTAGAGCCAATGGAGCCAGATTACACTCAGAGAAGGCTCCACATCCAAAAAGACACAGGGAAGATAAGTACTCTTCCCCCAATTCGGATGAAAAGAAGACTTGCCTTCCAAGACAAAAACAAGCAGCCACAGGCAAAGGTGGCAAGACAAGTAACCCCGCCACCATCTCCACCACCCTCAACACAGACATCACCGGTAGCCACTCCACCACTGATGCAGTCCCCAACTCATACTGGAATGAGTCAGGATGATCCCGACGCATGGGATCTTTATGATGCGCCAGTATCAGATAACAGCCCAGACTGTTACCCAGCGAGACCATCACCACCTGAGGACAGTACAGCCTACACACAGGTGGTGTCAAGAGCAGCAGCGTTTCATAATGTCACCCTGCATGCAGAGCCTATTGAGGATGACTTTTTATTTAACACACTATCCTCCACACATAGCCAATACCAAAGTCTCCCTATGCTACCTGGAATGCTAAAACACTCCAAACAGGTGTTTCAGGAGCCTGTGAAGGGCAGGGCCATAACTCCAAGGGTGGAGAAGAAATACAAGCCGCCGCCAACAGACCCTGTATACATCACGCAGCAATTAACACCAGACTCTGTGGTAGTAGGGGCAGCTCGCAAGAGAGCGAACTCACACACCTCAGGAGACGCACCACCTCCAGACAAGGAGAGTCGCAAGTTCGACGCTGCGGGGAAAAGGGTTGCAGCACAAGCGGCCAACCAATGGCGCATTGCCAACTCACAGGCATTGCTGGCGAGATATGATAGGGCTCATTGGGACGAAATGCAACATTTCATTGAACACTTGCCCAAAGAGTTCCAAAAAAAGGCACAACAAGTGGTGGAGGAAGGACAGAGTATCTCGAACAATCAGATACGCTCGCCAATGGATGCAGCAGATACAGCTGCTAGGACAGTAAATACAGCAGTGACCATAAGGAGACACGCATGGCTGCGTACGTCAGGATTCAAGCCGGAAATACAACAAGCCGTGCTGAATATGCCATTTAACGGACAGCAGTTGTTTGGGCCGGAGGTGGACACTGCTATCGAAAAACTTAAAAAGGACACTGATACGGCCAAAGCCATGGGCGCACTCTACTCTCCACAGAGCAGAGGCACATTTCGTAAAACACAGTTTCGAGGACAAAGCACAGAACCCACAACCTCACAAATAAGGCCCACTTATCAGAGCCAATATCAGCGGGGAAGTTTTCGGGGACAATATAGAGGGGGCCAATTCCAAAAAAGTAGAGGGAATTTCCAAAGTCCCAAAACTCCACAAAACAAGCAGTGACTTCGACGTCACAAATCCCCAACACATAACACCTGTGGGGGGGAGACTAACCAAGTTCTACAAACAATGGGAGGAAATAACAACAGACACTTGGGTCCTAGCAATTATCCAGCATGGTTATTGCATAGAATATCTCAAATTCCCTCCAAATGTCCCACCGAAAACACACAATATGTCAAAACAACACATGGATCTGCTACAACTAGAGGTCCAAGCGTTGTTACAAAAAGATGCAATAGAACTGGTACCAATTCATCAGAGAGGAACAGGAGTTTACTCGCTGTACTTTCTCATACCCAAAAAGGACAAAACTCTAAGACCTATATTAGATCTCAGAACATTAAATATCTACATCAAATCAGATCACTTTCACATGGTGACATTACAGGACGTAATCCCATTGCTCAAACAACAAGACTACATGACAACACTAGACCTAAAGGATGCATACCTCCATATACC
Source organism: Pleurodeles waltl (assembly GCF_031143425.1). Classification (NCBI taxonomy): domain Eukaryota; kingdom Metazoa; phylum Chordata; class Amphibia; order Caudata; family Salamandridae; genus Pleurodeles; species Pleurodeles waltl. The sequence continues at coordinate 1,798,975,371 of NC_090444.1, read as the reverse complement.
GATACATCCTTCACACAGAAAGTACTTAAGGTTTGTATTCCAAGGGGTACATTACCAATTCAAAGTGTTGCCATTCGGGATAACAACTGCGCCAAGAGTTTTTACAAAATGCCTGGCAGTAGTAGCTGCTCATATCAAAAGGCAGCAAATACATGTGTTCCCGTACCTAGACGATTGGTTAATCAAAACCAACACGCAAGAACGGTGTTCACAACACACAAAGTATGTCATAGAAACCCTCCACAAACTAGGTTTCTCACTCAACTACACAAAGTCACACCTTCAGTCGTTTCAAACACAGCAATACTTAGGGGCGACAATCAACACAACAAAAGGGATTGCCACTCCAAGTCCACAAAGGGTACAGGCATTTCACAATGTAATACAGGCCATGTATCCAAAACAAAAGATACAAGTGAAGATGGTGATGAAACTACTAGGCATGATGTCCTCATGCATAGCCATTGTCCCAAACGCAAGATTGCACATGCGGCCCTTACAACAGTGCCTAGCATCACAATGGTCACAGGCACAGGGTCAGCTTCTAGATCTAGTGTTGATAGACCGCCAAACATACACCTCGCTTCAATGGTGGAACAATATAAATTTAAACCAAGGGCGGCCTTTCCAAGACCCTGTGCCTCAATACGTAATAACGACAGACGCCTCCATGATAGGGTGGGAAGCACACCTCAACCAACACAGCATCCAAGGACAATGGGACACTCATCAGAGACAGTTTCACATAAATCACTTAGAACTACTGGCAGTATTTCTAGCGTTGAAAGCATTTCAACCCATAATAAGCCACAAACACGTTCTTGTCAAAACAGACAACATGACAACGATGTATTATCTGAACAAACAGGGAGGAACACACTTGACACAGTTGTGTCTCCTGGCACAGAGAATATGGCATTGGGCGATTCACAACCACATTCGCCTAATAGCACAGTTTATTCCAGGGATTCAGAATCAGTTAGCAGACAATCTCTCTCGGGATCACCAACAGATCCACAAATGGGAAATTCACCCCCAAATACTAAACACTTACTTCCAAAGATGGGTAACACCACAAATAGACCTATTTGCAACAAAAGAAAACACAAAATGCCTAAACGTCGCATCCAGGTACCCACAAGATCAGTCTCAGGGCAATGCGTTATGGATGAGTTGGTCAGGGATATTTGCATACGCTTTTCCCCCTCTCCCACTCCTTCCATATCTAGTAAACAAATTGAGTCAAAACAAACTCAAACTAATAGCACCACCTGGGCAAGACAACCTTGGTACACAACACTACTAGACCTCTCAGTAGTGCCTCATATCAAGCTTCCAAACAGACCAGATCTGTTAACTCAACACAAACAACAGATCAGACATCCAAATCCAGCATCACTGAATCTAGCAATTTGGCTCCTGAAGTCTTAGAATTCTGACATCTAGACCTTACACAGGAATGTATGGAAGTCATAAAACAAGCAAGGAAACCAACCACACGACATTGCTATGCAAATAAGTGGAAAAGATTTGTTTATTATTGCCATAATAATCAAATTCAGCCATTACACGCATCTGCTAAAGACAGCGTAAGCCATTACTACATTTGCAAAAGTCAAAGCTAGCTTTTTCATCCATTAAAATACATCTTACCGCAATTTCAGCTTATCTGCAAATTATGCACTCAACTTCATTATTTAGGATCCCAGTCATAAAAGCATTTATGGAGGGCTTAAAGAGAATTATCCCACCAAGAACGCCACCAGTTCCTTCGTGGAACCTCAACATTGTCTTAACACGACTCATGGGTCCACCTTTTGAACCCATGCACTCATGTGAGATGCAATACTTAACATGGAAAGTAGCATTTCTAATTGCCATCACATCTCTAAGAAGAGTAAGTGAGATACAAGCATTTACCATACAAGAACCCTTTATTCAGATACACAAGCATAAAGTAGTTTTACGAACAAATCCTAAGTTCTTACCAAAAGTCATATCACCGTTCCACTTGAATCAAACAGTAGAACTACCAGTGTTCTTCCCAGAGCCAGATTCTGTAGCTGAAAGAGCACTACATACATTAGACATCAAAAGAGCGTTAATGTACTACATTGATAGAACAAAACAAATTCGAAAAACAAAACAATTGTTCGTTGCTTTCCAAAAACCTCATACAAGAAACCCGATATCCAAACAAGGCATAGCTAGATGGATAGTTAAATGCATTCAAACCTGTTATCTCAAAGCAAAAAGAGAACTGCCTATAACACCAAGGGCACACTCAACTAGAAACAAAGGTGCTACCATGGCCTTTCTAGGAAACATTCCAATGACTGAAATATGTAAGGCAGCCACATGGTCTACGCCTCATACATTTACCAAGCACTACTGCGTGGATGTGTTAACAGCACAACAGGCCACAGTAGGACAAGCAGTACTACGAACTTTGTTTCAAACAACTTCAACTCCTACAGGCTGAACCACCGCTTCTGGGGAGATAACTGCTTACTAGTCTATGCAAAGCATGTGTATCTGCAGCTACACATGCCTTCGAACAGAAAATTTCACTTACCCAGTGTACATCTGTTTGTGGCATGAGACGCTGCAGATTCACATGCACCCGCCTCCCCGGGAGCCTGTAGCCGTTTGAAGTTGATCTTGAACATTTGTAAATTTGTAAATATATTGCTTTAAACCACATTATGTACATACATATTTACTCCGTTGCATGGGCACTATTACTATAATACACAACTCCTACCTCACCCTCTGCGGGGAAAACAATCTAAGATGGAGTCGACGCCCATGCGCAATGGAGCCGAAAGGGGAGGAGTCCCTCGATCTCGTGACTCGAAAAGACTTCTTCGAAGAAAAACAACTTGTAACACTCCGAGCCCAACACTAGATGGCGGGATGTGCAAAGCATGTGAATCTGCAGCATCTCATGCCACGAACAGATGTACACTGGATAAGTGACATTTTCCATATAGTGGGATGGTGGCTACCAACCAGTATGGGCCTGGTTATGCCCTCACCCCAACTAAAGGGAGTAACAGTCTTTCAGCTCTCCCCCGCACAATAAAACATTTTATTCCACGGCAAGCAAGAAGATGTTTGATTATTTTGGGTTTTGGTTTTAAATTTGGGCCATGAGAGCTTGGTAACTCTCAAAATTGTCCAACTTAGAAGGGTGATGGCTATACTTTTTTGACTTTGGGACGCTGCCATGTAGAAAAATCCACAAGACCCAGACACGTCTGAAAACTAAACATCTCGTTGATTCCAGGGTGGTGTGCTTCACGTGCACCCCCACACCATTTTGTTACCCACAATGCCCTGCAAACCTCCAACTTTGCTGAAAATCAAACATTTTTCCCACATTTATGTGATGGGACCTTCCGGAATCTGCAGAAATGTGGGAAAAAAGTGATTTTTTTAAAGCTAAATTTGAGGTTTGCTGAAGATTCTGGGTAAGAAATCACTGGGGGATCCACGCAAGTCACACCTCCCTGGACTCCTTCGGGTGTCTGGGCTCAGCAGCAATCTAGGTTTCCCTAGATTGCTGCTGAGCCCAGGACCAAAAATGGACACCCCCCCCCCCCCCCCTAAATTGTATTGATAATTTTGATGTGTCCAAATAGTGTTTTGGGACATTTCCTGTCGCGGGCACTAGGCCTACCCACACAAGTGAGGTACCATTTTTATCAGGAGACTTGGGGGAATGCTGGGTGGAAGGAAGTTTGTAGCTCCTCTCCGATTCCAGAACTTTCTGTCACCGAAATGTGAGGAAAAAGTGTTTTTTTTTCCCCAATTTTGAGGGTTGCAAAGGATTCTGGGTAACAAAACCTGGTGCGAGCCCCACAAGTCACCCCATCTTGGATTCCCCTAGGTGTCTAGTTTTCAAAAATGCGCATGTTTGCTAGGTTTCCCTAGGTGAGCTAGAGGCCAAAATCTACAGCTAGGCACTTTGCAAAAAACACATCACATTTCAATGTAAAAATGTGATGTGTCCATGTTGCGTTTCCTGTCGCGAGCATCAGGCCTACCCACGCAAGTGAGGTACCATTTTTACGGGAGACTTGGAGGAATACAGAATAGCAAAACAAGTGTTATTGCCCCTTGTCTATCTCTTCATTTTGTCCTTCCAAATGTAAGGCAGTGTGTTAAAAAAAAAAAAAAAGTGTAATTGAGAAATGCCCTCTAATTCACATGCTAGTATGGGCACCCCAGAATTCAGAGATGTGCAGACAGCCACTGCTTCTCAACACCTTATCTTTGTCCCATTTTGGAAATATAAAGGTTTTCTTGATACCTATTTTTCACTCTTTATATTTCAGCAAATGAATTGCTTTATACCTGGTATAGAATGAAAACCCATTGCAAGGTGCAGCTCATTTATTGGCTCTGGGTACCTAGGGTTCTCGATGAACCTACAAGTCCTATATATCCCTGCAACCAGAAGAGTCCAGCAGACTTAACAATATATTGCTTTTAAAAATCTGACATTGCAGGAAAAAGTTACAGAGTAAAACATAGAGAAATATGGCTGTTTTTTTCACCTCAAGTTCAATATTTTTTTATTTCAGTTGTTATTCTCTGTAGCAAACCCTTGTAGGATCTACAGAAATTACCCATTGCTGAATTCAGAATTGTGTTTACTTCTCAGAAATGTTTAGGTTTCTGGGTCCAGCATTGGTTTCACATCCATTTCTGTCACTGGATGGAAGGAGGCTGAAAGCACAAAATGTCATAAAAATGGGGTATGGCCTAGTAAAATGCCAAAATTGTGTCGAACAATTGGGAAGCTGGGGACAGTATTACCGCAAACCCGTTGTTGATGCCATTTTCAGGGGAAAAAAACACAAGCCTTCTTCTGCAGCCTTTTTTCCCATTTTTTTTTTTTTTTAAACAAAATTTTCACTGTATTTTGGCTAATTTCTTGGTCTCCTTCAGTGGAACCCACAAAGTCTGGGTACCTCTAGAATCCCTAGGATGTTAGAAAAAAAGGACACAAATTTGGCGTGGGTAGCTTATGTGGACAAAAAGTTATGAAGGCCTAAGGGCGAACTGCCCCAAATAGCCAAAAAAAGGCTTCACTCAGCACATGCACACTACCTCACAGCTTGTGTGTGCTGGTGGGGAGAAAAATACTAAGTCGACATGGCACTCCCTTCAGAGTGCCATGCCCACAACCCACTACCTGTGGCATAGGTAAGTCACCCCTCTAGCAGGCCTTACAGCCCTAAGGCAGGGTGCACTGTACCACAGGTGAGGGCATAGCTGCATGAGCAGCATGCTCCTACAGTGTCTAAGTCAATTCCTAGACATTGTAAGTGCAGGGTAGCCATACTGAGTATAGGGTCCATGATTGTTTTGTATCTGAATTAGAACACCTACGTTATGCTATTTCCGAGGCATTGGTGAGCAACAGGTCTCCCCAGGGCCAAATGGCCCGCCAATGGTTCAACTCTGCTTGTACAGCCGCCCGCAAAGATTTAAAATTAGCTCTTAAAGCGATTCCCTTTTCCCGTGATTTAGTTAGATTGGCAAGGGGTCAGTTCTGGTAGAGAAAAAAACAGAAAATAGAACTAGAGCACGCGAAGAACTTTTGGCCGCTACTGAATTGAAGGACACTACACAATTTTGAAGAGTAGTAAATCACCCCTATTTTATGGAACATGGCAATAAAGAGGATGATTGCTTGATACCCGAAGTGGTTTGGGTGAAACATTTCACAAGGGTTTTTCAACCCGGAAGTGATCCCCAACGTGAAAGGGAGGATAGCAGCAACCTGAGTCCCGTAGAATCTAATCTGAATATGCTTGATCTATCCTTTGAGTTACATGAGGTAATTACACCTATTAAACGACTGACACCAGGGAAAGCAGCCGGCCCGGATGGGGTTCTGGTTGACCTTTTTAAATCTATGCCGGACCTTTGGGGCCCGCTATTCACAAATGTATTGAGAAGCGTAGTAAAAAGCAACATTCCTACCTCATTGAAATTGACACAATTGTTCCTATTTTTAAAAAGGGTAGCAGGCAAGACCCAACCTGCTATAGGCAAATTTCTCTCATAGATTCTACTGCTAAGATTTTGGGGAGCGTGATTCTGACGCAGCTTGAGGAATGGTTGGGGAAGACAAAAATTCTTTCCCCAATCCTGGTTTAGGTACAGTGGATCAAGCATTAAACCTGTACCTTATACTTAGCAAATATGTTACTGCCAGGAAAGAATCTATTCCTTTAGCTTTTATCAATTTATCAAGTGCTTTTGACCTGGTGAACAGAGAGTAGCTCTGGCAAATTATGGAATCACTGGGGGTTGACCAGAACCTGCTTGAGCTAATTAAACGTTTATATACTGATCTCACAATTTCAGTTCAGTATGGCTTGCACGGTGAGAGGTCTTCTCCCTTTTTATCCATGCGAGGAGTCAGACAGGGTTGCAATTTAGCAAGTTTTTTATTTTTGCTATATATTAATGGTCTCTATGGATTTTTTGTAAAAAACAGAAAGGATTTCCCCAGGATGGGATTAAGACATCTTCGGGTTCTTCTGTATGACGATGATGGGGTTTTAATCGCTCGTACAGCTAATGGCCTTCAAAGTTTGTTGGATCTTTTTTTAACCTTTATGCAGGAATTAGATTTGAAAGTGAATTTTACGAAGGCGTATGACCTATGGCCCCCGAAATACAAGAACTAAATGCTTACCTATGGGTAGAAATACTATAAATAAAGTAAAATATTTTTGCTACTTAGGCTTGCATGTAAGTTCTTCCCTGTCATGGAATTCCCATCTCACCTTTAAGACCCAACAAATGGTGAGAAACTTGGAAGCGATTGTCCTCTTCGCTTGTAAACTAGAACATAGAATAGTCCATCAGATTGTTATGCTTTATAGGTCAAAATGCATATCAGCAGCCAGGTGCAGGTTTGTGGGGCAATACCAAATCAAATTCCCTGTAACGTGCAGATAATAAATTCCTGCATAGATTATTGCTGGTACCCAAGAATGTAGCAAATATCATCTGCCATGAGGAATTTGGAGTACGGCACATTGAGGATTTGACTGGTGTCACCCCACTTCTGTTGTGGCTGAAAGCCTAGTCAAATCCTCCGGCTAGTTTGGTACAAGATTGTTTGACTAACTGCATCCAATTAGCTAACTCTAATAGAATCCCGTGGCTCACATTTCTGTAATCTTCCTTTCGGCATTTATGGTTTGAGAATGTTTGTTCACCTGGAGTACTTGCCTATTAATGCAAAGGAATTGGTTAAAAATCGATATATGGAGTACACATTGAAGCTTAGATACCAGGGGGCACTGAAACTGAAAAATTGTGATCCCTATGTCCAGATATCAACTTCGATTTTAATAGAAGCCTTTTTAATCTGGTTCCCGAGCTCTTCACTATATTCCCTTCTTGTTTTATTTAGATTAAATTTGAGCAATGTACTTGGCAAAAAACGCTCCCAAATTACCCTTGTGATAATTTTCCTAAGCAAAGCACGTGTCATTTTCTTTTTAATTCTGTTCACTTTACTCCGCTCCCAGACATGTTTTTATATTGCCCCTTTTGTGCATATTACAAACTACTTCTCATAAGGAAGCACTGATTAGTGTTCAAAAACTGTCATCACTACAAATGTGTCATTCTGTTTTAAATTTTATCAGATCTACTATTGTTATTAGGAACCAATACAAACTGGTGGAAGCAGCTGTATATTAACACAAGTCGGAATAGTATACGATTTTACTTGATATTGAGATATTTATTATATGTAAGCCACTGTATTCTTATTTGTTGTTTACTTATTGCAGTTTTTATATTATTTTGGCTCTGTTATTGTTTTTAGGTATTATCACGGAAGCATTGATACAAGTACTGTAATTAACTCTGCAATTCTGCCCAGTGGAAAACGTTTTGCTATTATCGCTCCAGTTTATTGGCACTGCATTTTAATTATTTAAAATGTTATACATAATGATCTGTACTTTTATGGGATTCTGCCGAATTAAGAATTTTGACTGAGAATATGGTCTGGGAGTTTGTCAAACACAAACTCCACAGTTTCATAATGGCTACACTGAATACTGGCAGGTTTGGTATCAAACTTCTCAGCACAATAAATCCCCACTGATGCCAGTGTGGAATTTATTGAGAAATGCCCACAGAGGGCATCTTAGAGATGCCCCCTGCATACCAGCCCAACTGCTAGTGGTAGGTTGACCGGTCTCTGCCAGCCTGCCACTTCCAGACTAGTTTCTGGCCACACGGGGTGAGTGCCTTTATGCACTCTGTGACCAGCAACAAAGCCTGTCCTGGGTGGAGGTGCTTCACCCCTCCCCCTGCAGAAACTGTAACACCTGGCAGTGAGCCTCAAAGGCTCAAGCCTGGTGTTACAGTGCCCTAGGGCACTCCAGCTAGTAGAGATGCCCGTCCCCACTTTTGGCAACAAGTCTGGGGAGATAATGAGGAAAACAAGGGGGAGTCACGCCCTCAGCCAGGTCCACTCATAAGGTGACCAGAGCTGAGTTGACCCCCTCCTTAGAAAGTCCTCCATCTTGTTTTGGAGGATGTAGCCCAGTAGGATTAGAGATGTGTCTCCCTCCCCAAAGGGAAGAGGCACAAAGACGGTGTAGCTACATTGACTACTGCCCTCCAGCCCTAATACACCCCTAAATTTAGTATTTAGGGGTGACCCTGAACCCAGGAAATCAGATTCCTGATGACCTACAAAGAAGAAGGACTATATAACTGAAAAACCCCGCAGAGAAGAAGGAAGACGAAAACTGCTTTGGCCCCAGCCCTATCGGCCTGTCTCCAACTTCAAAGAACCTGCACCAGCTACGCATCCGACGGGACCAACAACCTCTGCTGACTCAGAAGACTGCACTGCAACTAAAAAGGATCAAGAACTCCCGTGGACAGCGGACCTGTCCAACAAAGAAAGAAGAAACCATCTTTAAAGGGACTCTCACCTCACTCCAGAAGCGTGACGCACCACCACTCTGCACCAGACACCCCTGGGCCGTTTCCGGAGAAACCAGCGACCCAGAGGGGGCCCCCAGGCGACTCCGACGATGTGTCCACCCTGGTCTGACCTACCTGCACCCCCACGACAACAGCTGCATAGGGAATCCCGAGGACCCCCCCCCCTGACCGCGACTGCCTGGACGAAGATATCCGACGCCTGGAGAAAAACTGCACCCCAGGTCCGTGAGAAACCGACTACCGGTGCAGCAATGACCAGCAGGCGGCCCTCACCCTTGCCCAGTCGGTGGCTGGCCCAAGAAGCCACCCTGTGCCCTGCCTGCAACGTCTGAGTGACCCCCAGGTCTCTCCATTGATTTCTATTACAAACTCGATGCACTGTTTGCCCACTGCACTCCGGTGCCCCTGTGCTGCTGAGGGTGTGGTTTCTGTGCCTACTCTACAAACCCCCCTTCCCCCCCAGTCTGCCCTCCGACAACGTGGGTACCTACCTGCAAGCAAACTGGAACTGGAGTACCCCCTATCTCCATAGGCACCCATGTTATTTTGGCTCCTGTTTGACCTCTGCACCTGACCGGCCCTGTGTTGCTTGTGCTGAGTGTTTGGAGTTGACTTGAACCCCCAGCTGTGGGCTATCTATGCCCCGGAGACTAAGCTTGTAAATTGGTTACTTATCTCACAAACTGTATTGAACTGACCTCCCACAGGAACTGTTGAAATTTGCACTGTCCACTTTTAAAATAGCTTTTTTCCATTTTAATGAAAACTGTGTACAGTATTGATATAATTCTAAGTATTCTGTAGGAAGTTGGCTCTGTATATACTATTTCAAAGGAAGAAATAGTGTGCACAGAGTCCAAGGGTTCCCCTTAGAGGTAAGATAGTGGCAAAAGCAGATCATTGTAAATCTCTATTTTGTGGTAGTGTGGTCGAGCAGTAGGCTTATCAGAGGGTAGTGTTAAGCATTTGTTGTACACACACAGGCAATAAATGAGGAACACACACTCAAAGACTTACTCCAGGCCTATAGGTTTTTATATAGAAAAATATATTTTCTTAGTTTATTTTAAGAACCACAGGTTCAAGATTTACAAGTAATACTTTAAATGAAAGGTATTTCACTCAGGTATTCTAGGAACTTTGAATAATCATAATAGCATGTACAGTTGTGACAAAAATGGCAATAAGCCATTCCCATTCCTGGGACTCGGCTGCCCAGACCCCGGGAGGGCAGAACCCTGTCTGTGGGTTGGCAGCCGCGGTAGCTGCAGATAAAACCCCAGAGAGCTGGTTTGGCAGGACTTGGGGGTCCATAGTGGAGCCCTAGGGATGCATTGGATTGGCTCCCGAATACCAGATTTGGAATGAGGGGGACAATTCCATGATTTTAGACATGTTACATGGCCATATTCGGAGTTACCATTGTGAAGCTACATATAAGTATTGACCTATATATAGTGCACGCATGTAATGGTGTCCCCGCACTCACAAAATCCGGGGAAATGGCCCCGAACTATGTGAGGGCACCTTTGCTAGTACAAGGGTGCCCTCACACTTTGTAACTTTGCACCTAACCTTCAGCAAGTGAAGGTTAGACATAGAGGTGACTTATAAATTACTTAAGTGCAGTGAAAATGGCTGTGAAATAACGTGTGCGTTATATCACTCAGGCTGCAATGGCAGTCCTGTGTAAAGGTTTCTCTGAGCTCCCTATGGGTGGCAAAAGAAATGCTGCAGCCCATAGGGGTCTCCTGGAACCCCGATACCCTGGGTACCTAGGTACCATATACTAGGGAATTATAAGGGTGTTCCAGGGTGCCAATTGAAATTGGTAAAAGTGGTCACTAGCCTATAGTGACAATTTTAAAGGCAGAGAGAGCATAAGCACTGAGGTTCTGGTCAGCAGAGCCTCAGTGACACAGTTAGTCACTACACAGGTATACACATTCAGGCCACAAACTATGAGCACTGGGGTCCGGGCTAGCAGGATCCCAGTGAGACGGGCAAAAGCAAACTTACATACATGTAATAATGGGAGTAACATTCCAGGCAAGATGGTACTTTCCTACAATACTAATGCTCTATTTTGTGGTAGTGTGGTCGAGCAGTAGGCTTATCAGAGGGTAGTGTTAAGCATTTGTTGTACACACACAGGCAATACATGAGGAACACACACTCAAAGACTTAACTCCAGGCCAATAGTTTTTATATAGAAAATATATTTTCTTAATTTATTTTAGAACCACAGGATTCAAGATGTGAGGTAATTGCATAAAATGCAGGGTACTTCACACAGGTAAGTATAGAACTTTGATTTAGAACAGTAGTACACACAGTTTATGTTAAACTGGCAATAAGCTATTTTAAAAGTGGACACAGTGCAAAAATCAACAGTTCCTAGAGGAGGTAAGTTTGGTTAAGTTTCACAGGTAAGTAAAGCAGGTCAGTCTCCTGGGCATAGGCAGGCCACCGTTGGGGTTTCGAGGCAACCCCAAAGCCACAGCACCAGCAACACAGGGCCGGTCAGGTGCAGAGGTCAATGTAGGGCCCAAAACACATAGGGGCCTATGAAGAACGGGGTTGCTCCGGTCCTAGTCTGCTTACAGGTAAGTACCTGCATCCTCGGGGAGCGGACCAGGGGGGTTTTGTAGAGCACTGGACACACACACACACACACAAGCCCACAAAACGCACCCTCCGCGGCACAGGGGGCGGCCAGGTGCAGTAGTCAAAGTAGGTGTTGGGTTTGCTATAGAAAACAATGGAGGGACCCAGGGGTCACTTAGGCGATGCAGGGAGGGCACAGGGGGGCTTCTTGGGCCTGCCACCGACTGGGCTAGGATGAGGGCCACCTGCTGGTCACTCCTGCACTGGTAGGTGGTTCCTCTCAGTCCTGGGGGCTGCGGGTGCAGTGCTTGGTCCAGGCAGTCGCAGTCATGTGGAGCCTCTGAATCCTCTCTGCAGACGTCACTGTGAGGGTCCAGGGGGGCTACTCACGGGGTTGCAGTCGCCGGTGAGTTCTCCATGTGGTGTTGGATCTCGAGCCGGGGGCGTCGGGTGCAGAGTGTGAAGTCTCACGAGTGAGTTCTTTAAAAGTTGCTTCTTTGTTGTAAAGATGTTGCTGTTTTTGAGCAGAGACGCTGCTCTCAGGAGTTTCTTGGTCCTGGGGGTCAGGGCAGTCCTCTGAGACTTCAGAGTTCGCTGGTCCCTGTTGGATGCGTCGCTGGTTGCAGGTTTTCAACTCAGGAGACAGGCCGGTAGGGCTGGGGTCAAAGCAGTTGTCGTCTCTGCAGGCTTGTAGGTCAGAAGTCCTTCTTTGTAGTTCAGGTTTCAGGAATCTGATTCTTGGGTTCTTGGGTGCCCCTAAATACTAAATTTTGGGGGGTGTTTAGGTCTGGGAGGGCAGTAGCCAATGGCTACTGTCCTGGAGGGTGGCTACACCCTCTTTGTGCCTCCTCCGTGAGGGGAGGGGGGCACATCCCTATCCCTACTGGGGGAATCTTCCAAACTTAAGATGGAGGATTTCTAAAGGCAGAGGTCACCTCAGCTCAGGACACCTTAGGGGCTGTCCTTACTGGTGGGTGACTACTCCTTTTTTTTTCTCATTATCTCCTCCAGCCTTGCCGCCAAAAGTGGGGGCAGTGGCCGGAGGGGCGGGCATCTCCACTTGCTGGGATGCCCTGGGGTGCTGTAACAAAAGGGGTGAGCCTTTGAGGCTCACCGCCAGGTGTTACAGTTCCTGCAGGGGAAGGTGAGAAGCACCTCCACCCAGTACAGGCTTTGTTCCTTGCCATAGAGTGACCAAGGCCCTCTCCCCATGAGGTCAGCATCTCGTCTGGTTTGTGGTAGGCTGGCAGGAACTGGCCAGCCTAACACTAGTAGTCTGATTGGCATTCAGGGGGCATCTCTAAGATGCCCTCTGGGGGCATTTTACTATAAATTCCACACTGGCATCAGTGTGCATTTATTGTGCTGAGAACTTGATCCAAACTTTCCAGATTTCAGTGTAGCCATTACGGAACTGTGGAGTTCGTGCTTGACAAACTCCCAGACCATATACTCTTATGGCTACCCCGCACTTACAATATCTAAGGTTTTGCTTAGTCACTGTAGGGGCATAGTGCTCATTCACATATGCCCTCACCTGTGGTATAGTGCACCCTGCCTTAGGGCTGTAAGGCCTGCTAGAGGGGTGACTTACCTATGCCACAGGCAGTGTGAGGTGGGCATGGCACTCTGAGGGGAGTGCCATGTCGACTTAGTCTTTTTCTCCCCTCCAGCCCACACACGTTGTGAGGCATTGTGCATGTGCTGAGTGAGGGGCCCCAGGGTGGCATAAAACATGCTGCAGCTCTTAGAGGCCTTCCCTGGCAACAGGGCCATTGGTACTTATCTGTGTGCCAGGGCTGTGCCAATTGTGGGAACAAAGGTACAGTTTAGGGAAAGAACACTGGTGCTGGGTGGCCTGGTTAGCAGGGTCCCAGCACACTTTCAATCATAAATGGCATCAACAAAAGGCAAAAAGTCAGGGGGTAACCATGCCAAGGAGGCATTTCCTTACACCAAGTAACCAACACAGACAGCATCACTAAGTGCCACCCCATGGCAGTGGTTAATTTCAGCTGAGAGGGGGTTTTCTGGCCCAAACTTGTAGTCTCTTCATCCATTCCTGTAGACTGTCTTATGGCCAATGATTTGGAGACTTCAGTATGGGCTTAAGTGAAGTTGTAGGCCCATACAGCAATGCTGGACATCCAGAAGAGTGTATTTGTGGCCACTAGAGCACAGGCCAAGAAGGAGGGAGATCAAGGAGCATTGAACAATGGCCCAAGCAGAGAGATAGGAAGAGTAAGACATTTTCCTCTCCTCAGACTAAGTGAGGACCAGTCTCCTCAGGGAGATGATATTGCCCCATGTTGGAATGGTCACAAAGGAGCTTGGGCCTGACACGGCAGAGCTTTTGGGAGTTGGGGAACCCTTCATGGAGGAACTGAGTGTGGGGCAGAAATCCTCCCCTTCTCTTGAAGTCCTCAGGCAACAAGCTGCTGCGGAACAGGCAGGGGATGTCTGTGAACCCCCACAGGGTCTACTGGGAAGATGGTCTCCTTTATTCTGAGGCAAGAGACCCCAGACCTGGTGCTACCAGAAGGTTAATTGTTTACCAGAAATTTAGGGAGCTCCTCTTGACCCTTGCACATGACATTCCCCATGCAGGCATTTTGGGCCATCAAGACTTCAGACAGACTTGTTCCACACTTTCACTGGCCCCAAGTCTGAATACACCAAGGAGATTTGTCACTCCTGTGTCACCTCCCAAACTAGCGGCAAATCAGGTGGCACTATACAGACCCCCTTAATTCTACTACCAATGGTTGGGGTTCACTTTGAGAGGGAAGAGATTGACACTGTTGGTCCCATAGACCCACCTACAGCCTATGGGAACAGATTTATTCTGGCGGTGGTGGACCACGCTACTAGGTACTCAAAAGCTATTCCCCTTGGGACCACTACAGCACCTGCAGTGGCCAAGGCCCTCCTGGGAATCTTTTTCAGTGTGGGTTTTCCTAAGGAGGTGGGTTCAGACAGAGGTGTAAACTTCATGTCTGGATGCCTGAAAGCAATGGTTTAACATACATTTACCACCCCCTATTATCCACAAGGAAATGGGTTAGTTGAAAGATTCACCAAAACCCTCAAAGGTATGATTATGGGACTCTCTGAAAACTCCGGAGGAGATTGGATGTCCTGCTACCTTAACTTCTATTTGCCTACTGGGAGGTTCTACAGAAGGGAGTCGGCTACAGTCCATTTGAACTTCTATTTGGGCATCGAGCTAGGGGTCCTTTTTGCCTTGTGAAAGAGGGGTGGGGCCAACCTCTCAAACCTCCGAAGCAAGACACTGTGGACTATGTTCTAGGCCTGCGGTCGCATATGGCTGAATACATGAAGAAGGCCACTAAAAACCTTGAGGCCAGCCAAGAACTTCAAAGGTTAGGGCAAGGCCAAAAGGCTGTGCTGACTGTTTACCAGCCAGGGCAGAAAGTGTGGGTTCTGGAGCCTCTGGCCCCAAGAGCACTTCAAGACAAGTGGAGTGGCCCCAACACAATTGTTGAAAAGAAGGGTGTGGTCACCTACTTGGTGGACCTGGTCACTCCAAGAAGCCCCCACAGGGTGCTTCATAGGAATCGCCTGAACCCTTTTTTTTTAATGACAGGGCTCACATGAGCTTGCTCAGGGCCAGTGATGAGAGACAGAAGGAAGACAATGACCCTCTCCCTGGTCTCCTCTCCCACAACCATGCTGATGGTTCAGTGGATGGATAGTATGCGCTGACAGCCTCACTGACCACCAGTCAAACTATCTGGTGTGCCCATGATGTGGACACAGGTGATAGTCTGCCTATCGAGAGTAAAATCTACAGGCAGCCTAACCGATGCTAGATTTGGGGGTTACTGAGCCTTCAGACAGCCCTTTGGCTAGTCCTGTAGCCCTTGCACCCAAACCTCATTTCCAGGGTGGAAAGAAAGAGATGAGGTTTTGTGTCAACTAGAGAGGTCTCAATGCAGTCACTAAGACTTATGCCCATCCTATTCCCAACGCAGATCAGCTTGTTGATATTCTGTCTGTCGCCAAATATCTGAGCACTTCTGAATGAAGTGCAGGCCTTTGGCAGATCACATTAACAGATCCTGCCGAACCAAAAACTGCATTTTCAACTCCTGGTGGGCACTTCCAGTTTACAGTGACGCCCTCGGGACTGAAAAATGCACCTGCCACATTCCAGAGGTTGGTGAATCAAGTTCTGGCAGGCCTGGAAGACTTTTATGCAGTGTAGGAAGCTGGCTCTGTATATACTATATCAAAATGAGATATAGTGTGCACAGAGTCCAGGGGCTCCCCAGAGGCTTGACAGAGGTAATAATAAATAATACTAATGCTCTATTTGTGGTAATGTGGTCGAGCAGTTTGGCCTATCAGAGGGTAGTGTTAAGCATTTGTTATAATCAAAACTTTGAATGGAATCAACCATGTATACGGTTTCCTACACTGAATTCTGGGAAGTTTGGTAATAAACTTCTCAGCACAATAATTGCACAATGATGCCAGTGTGGGGTTTATTGTAAAATTCTCCCAGAGGGCATCTTAGAGATGCCCCCTGAATACCAGTCCGACTCCTAGTGCTAGGCTGACCAGTTTCTGCCAGCCTGCCACAACCAGACGAGTTTCTGGCCACATGAGGTGAGTGCCTTTGTCACTCTGTGACCAGGAACAAAGCCTGTACTGGGTGGAGGTGCTTCTCACCTCCCCCTGCAGGAACTGAACACCTGGTGGTGAGCCTCAAAGGCTCATGCCTTTTGTTACAGCACCCCAGGGCATCCCAGCAAGTGGAGATGCCTGCCCCTCCAGCCACTGCCCCCACTTTCGGCGGCAAGGCAGGAGAGGATATTGAGAAAAGGACAAGGATGAGTCACCCTCCAGTCAGGACAGCCCCTAAGGTGTCCTGAGCTGAGGTGACCCCTGGCTTTAGAAATCCTCCATCTCGAGTGTGGAGGATTCCCCCAATAGGATTAGGGATGTGCCTCCCTCCCCTCAGAGCAGTGGCACAAAGAGGGTTTAGCCACCCTCCAGCACAGTAGCCATTGGCTACTGCCCTCCTGACCTAAACACACCCCTAAATTTAGTATTTAGGGGCGATCCAGAACCCAGGAAATCAGATTCCTGCAACCTACAACATGAAGAAGGACTGCTGAACTGAAAGCCCTGCAGAGACGACGGAGACAACTGACTTGGCCCCAGCCTTACCGGCCTGTCTCAGACTCAAAGAACCTGCACAGCGACGCATCTGACAGGGACCAGCGACCTCTGAGGACTCAGAGGACTGCCCTGAACCCGAAGGACCAAGAAACTCCAGAGTACAGCAGTGACAGAGACTTCACACTCTGCACCTGACGCCCCCGGCTTGAGCTCCAAAGAACCAACACTGCAGAGAGGACTCACAGGCGACTGTGACCTCGTGAGTAACCTGAGATGACCCCCCTGCAGCCCCACAGCGATGCTTGCAGAGAGGATCCTGAGGCTCCCCCTGACTGCGACTGCCTGGTCACAAGGAACCCGACGCCTGGACCCAGCACTGCACCCGCAGCCCCCATGACCGAGAGTAACCAAACACCAGTGTAGGAGTGACCATCAGGCGGCCCTCTGCCTACCCCAGTCGGTGGCTGGCCTGAGAAGCTCTCTTGTGCCTTGCCTGCATCGCCTAGGTGACCCCCGGGTCCCTCCACTTCTTTCTATACAAAACCTGATGCCAACATTGTACACTGCACCCGGCCGCCTCTGTGCCACTGAGGGTGTGTTTTGTGTGCCTGTTTGTGTCCCCCCAAGTACTCTACAAAACCCCCCAGGTCTGCTTCCCGAGGGCGCAGGTACTTAACTGCCTGCAGACCGGAACCGGAGCACCCCTGTTCTCCATAGGCACTTAGGTGTTTTGGGCCCTCCTTTGACCGCTGCACCTGACCGGCCCTGTGTTGCTGGTGCGGTGACTTTGGGGTTGCCTTAAACCCCCAACGGTGGGCAGCCTATTCCCAGGAAACTGAACTTGTAACTGCTTTACTTACCTCAGAAACGTAATCATACTTACCTCCCCACGGAACTGTTGATTTTTGCAATGTGTCCACTTTTAAAATAGCTTATTGCGATTTTGACCTATATTGTGTGTACTACTGCTTTAATTCAAAGTTTCTTACTTACCTGTGTGGATTACCTTGCATCTTATGTATTTACTTCAAATCTTGAATCTTGTGGTTCTAAAATAAATTAAGAAAATATATTTTTCTATATAAAAACTATTGGCCTGGAGTTAAGTCTTTGAGTGTGTGTTCCTCGTTTATTGCCTGTGTGTGTACAACAAATGCTTAACACTATCCTCTGGTAAGCCTACTGCTCTACCACACTACCACAAAAGAGAGCATTAGTATTATCTAATTTTGCCTTTATCAACCTCTAAGGGGAACCCTTGGACTCTGTGCACTCTATCTCTCACTTTGAGATAGTATATAAAGAGCCAGCTTCCTACACTTGGTAAGTGTGCCTTCGTAGAATTTGTTCAGGTGACACTAGTTTTTCAGTCACCATAGTGACACTTGCACCTCTGTCCCTGTAAGCTTCTTCCTCAATACCATTTATGAGAGGATGCTGCGTGTATTTCCTCATATTAGGAGGCCAGGCAGCCGATGAGGCATGGTCAATGCCACCCTCTGATACCAAGACAGCCTAAGTAGTTTCTCTGATTAGGGCAGAGTCTAGCGCAGTACCCAAGGTGAACCCAGCTACACTCTTAGTTACTGTACTACTACTACTGCTGCTTCTAGGGGCACTAGGAGAGTTATTAGTAGTGTTGGTGATTGCCTTAAGACAACTGGTGTTAAATGCCCCATGGCCTTTTGATTTACATGCAAAGCACAAAGGTTTCTTTCCAGGAGTACAGGAGGATTGGACCCTCCACCAGAAGTAGTGTGTGGACCTGATGAAGACTCTTTCTTTTTGTCTTTAGGTTTCTCTCCATCCTTCCCTGAAGATTTAGAAGTATTACCCTTCTTTTGGTCTAAACCTCCCTCAACCCCCCCTCCCCCCACTAGGGGATTTCTTACCCATCCTGGTGCGAACCCATTTGTTGTCTGCCTTCTTTCCCAATTCTTGGGGAGAGGTCAGATCAGAGACCAGGTATTTGCGCAGTTTGTCAGACACACAGTTATTAAGGATGTGCTTTATCATGATCAAATTGTACAGATCTTCATAGTTGTGTACATTTCTACCATGTAATCAGCATCTAGAGCCTTAACTGCACTGTCTACAAAATCAACCCAGCCTTGTGAGGACTCTTTCAGAGTTTCTCTGAACTTAATTCTGTATTCCTCAGTAGTAAACCCAAACCCATCAATCGGTGCCTCGTTCAAAACCTGATAGTTATCTGCATCCTCTTTTCTGACTGCCATAAGTTTGTCTCTACCTTTGTCTGCAAAGGAGAGCCACAGGATAACTGCCCACTACCTCTGGGGGACCTTCTGGACTTTACAGGCCCTCTTCAGAGCAGTTACCCACTTGTGAATGTCATCCCCAGATTTGTAAGCGGGAGCTATCCTGCTGAGATTCCTAGAGTCAGTATTCCTCCCTGGCCCTAGAGTCTTTTGTGCTGCCACCATGGGGTTCTAACCCCAAATTCTTTATTTCTCTCTTCACCTCTAGGGCTTCCCTTTCAAGAGCCAGCTGCTCCCTTTTCAACTTGAGCTTTGCCTTTTTAAGGTTGAGCAAGTGGTAACCTCTTATCTTTAGCTAACTCCTCTGAGCTGTTAGAATGGGTGGATCATGAGCAGAGTGAGGATGAAGTTGAGGATGATCATCTCCTTCTGGCAACCCTTTGTACTTACCCACAGGGAGAGAAATTGGGCCTACCTATGGGGACCCCCTCTGTACCATCGGTACCTTCCTCTACAGGCCCAAGCTATCCTCAAGGACTTCCTCTGATTCATCTTGGACATGTGCAGAGTGAGAGTCTCAAGTGCTTGGCACTTCTCTCCTCAACTCAGAATCATCCTTCCTACCTTGCTCTCCCTGCTGTACCTCCCCTTCAGGATTCTGGAGGTCATACTGGATGAGCATCTCTAGAACATGAGGTTTAGGAGGGTGACTACCTGTCTTCAGTTTTTAGCTCTACACAGGGCCCTGCCTTCCTGGAACGTAAGGACACTATACCCCGACACCTGAGTCTGTCTAGATTCCTCAACAGAAGACATGGTACTAGTGTACTGTATGTGTACCTACTAGTACCCTAGTGTTCTAAACATTTCCAAAAGGATTGGAGAAAGGACTGTGCCAGACCCATAACAACCCAGTCCACAAAAATGTAGAAAACTATCAATTGTTAACAAGTACTGTATGTACCTAAGTCAGTAGTGGTTTCTTGTGGAAACTCATTTATGAACAAGTGGTAAAGCAAAGCAAGTCTTTATCCCAACCGCAGCACCACCAATATAGGAGGCGGACTCAGTATATGGTGCACATCTGTAGGTGAGGCACCATCTACTGAGTCCAGGCACCCCTTAGTGATAGTTTAAGAGGTTCTAGATAACCAGTGCTCTCATAAGTCAGCTGTGGGGATCAGCTAAGGCTTATCCAGTGGGGTGTAAAGCAATTGCAAATACCACACGTCAGTCAGTGATGTATGCACAAGAAAGAACCACACCATTGTTAGAAAAATAGTGAACTATTTATTATAACACAAACACAAAACTATTTTTGTTATAACTCCTAACCAGAGATATGAACATACAAGAAAATACTCAGAAACAGGTAAGTAAAGGCATAAAATAACATTGTCCCCCTTTGGGGAGACCAAACCATATACCAAGAAAATGGAATGTGAAAATCACTACCAACCCAAACTACCCCCCATGGACCCTTAGGACTGGGGAAGCACTGGCACACCAAAGGTAAGTAGATAGGATTCCCCAGGTGCTCCTGTGCAGAGATGTTACCCCAGGTTAGATGTCCATAGAAGAATGTGGTGAAGTCACGGTTTGAATTTTTTGTGATTTAGGACACTTCCCAGAGGACCCTGAGGAAACCCGTTGGATCAAGGGAGATTTGAGAGTGCCCCCACCAGTAGATATTCAGAGAAGTGGAGTACCTACACGAGGGAGCCGAGGTGCATAGGGGTGAAGTGGTGTTGGAACCTCCCGTTGAAGTCAATGGGGATCTTGTTTGTCCAGCTGCTGTTGTGACCCCTACATGGATTCCGGAAGAAGAGGACATAAGGAAGAGTGGCCAGAGAAAAGACAATCCCGAGCAGCCCAGGCGCTGCAGGAGTGCAATGCTCACCCTTCTTGGAGATGCTTTCCTGTTGGATGGTGGTCAAAGAAGTGCAGCTGTGGAATCCAGGCGATACTGGGGGATCCCAGGAGTTGTATAGGAGCTGTCCCACGACGGTCATCAGATTGCAGAGAGGTCAGCAGAGCCACCAACAAGCCTTGGCAAATGCAGGAAAGTGTTGCACGGAGGATTTTGGGGGCCAGCAAGGTCTAGGCGACTCAGCCTTTACAGGTTAGTCGGGCAGCCCTCAGAAAGTAGGAGAGCCAGGAGGAATCGTTGGAGCCCCCACGAGGACCCTCTGGCAAGAGGCACAAGGAGTCTCACGGAGGCCTGAGCAGCATAACGAAGTGGGATGCCCATGTCGCAGGAGTTGCAGGGAGGACGTTGTTCTTGGAGCTGTGTGATGCTGGAGGCTGGGGCTTCTTGGAGCTAGGAGGTCTTCGGACTGAAGAGTCAACAAGCCTTGACAATGACAAGCAGATGCGGTGCACAGGGGTTCCAGCCAGGCATCTCCAAGAAGGGACCACAAACTTTTCAGTTGCAAAGAAGACAGGTCAGATCTCTGGAGGGCCACCGAACTACCTCCTATGTTGTAGTGCCTTGGAGAGTCCGTGGAACAGCAGGATCCACAAACAGGTCATCGATGTCGAGGTGCGGCAGATGCAGGAGAGTGACTTCTTCACTCCCAAGGGAGATTCCTTCTTGCTTTTCTAAGTGGAAGCACAGTCTTTGTGACCCTGGAGGATGCACGGCCACGGATGTTGAAGAGTTCTTGCAGAGCTTTGAAACAAAGTTGCAGTAGGAGCCCTCCTACTGGTTATAGTCTTGTCTCAGCTCCCAGTGAAGACCAGCTCTGGTTCCGGTGTCCAGGTTGCAGAAATCTCTTGCAAAGAGTCTTCATACGGTTCCCGAGATGAGTCCACTGACAAATCTAGGGTTCAATCCTGAGGGGAGCCCTTAAGTAACCCAGGAAGGGGTGTGGAGACTTTCTGCAGTGACCCACCTATCGGGGCAGGGTGTGTCACCCAGCTGGACCACCCAGTCAGATGCTCCCCGGGGCCCCTGTTCATCTTAATTTCAAGACGGCAGAGTGAAGTGGCCACCTGGTAGAGCTCTGGGCACCTCCCTAGGGGAGGAGCTGGGTGGGGGGGGAGGTCACTCCCTTGTCCTTTCTGTGGTTTCGCGCCAGAGCGGGAGCTGGGAGCCCCTGCACTGGAGTAAACCTGTTTATGCAAGGAGGGCACCAAATGTGCCCTTCAAAGCAGCCTGGTGGCGCTCAGAGGCACCCCCAGCCCAGAGACTACTATTTCTAAAGGGAGAGGTGGTCACACCTCTCTTCTACAGGAAATCCTGTGTTGTGCCTTTCCCTGCCCGAGTTAGACTCAGCATCAGGAGGGCAGAACAGTTTCTGGTATCGGCAGCAGCACGGGCTTGCATGCAGACCCTGCAAGGCTGAACATGCAGACGTGGGGAATTCCCTACGGAACCCCAAGTGTAACTAACGCTGGAAATGGTATAGTAGTTGCATGATTCCAACATGTTTGATACCTAACATTTCTAGGTTTGGAGAAGCCATTATGTAGTTGGACATCTTGTGTTGACTAGTGTCCACTACATACCTTTAGATGGCTTCCCCACACTTACAAAACCTAGAAAATGGGTTCTGGAGTTAGCAGAGGTACCTCTGCTTCTGCAGGAGTATCCTCACACTTAGAACCATGCACCCTGCCCTTGGGCTTAAGGGTCTACCTTAGGGGTGGCTCATAGGGTCAAAGTGCAGTGAACGTGATATAAGGTAAAACTTATATCTGGGTTGAAAGTTGCATGCACCATTTCACACAGGCTGCAATGACAGGCCTGTAGACACATTTGCATGGCCTCTCAGGGGTGGCATAATGCATGCTGCAACCCCTGGCAGACCCCTGGTGTTCCAATGCCCTGGGTACCTAAGTACCATATTACTAGGGACTTAAAAGGGTACACCAGTATGCCAATTGTGGGGTGTAAGGATACCAACTAATTTAGGGGAGAGAACACCAACACTGAGGTCCTGGTTAGCAGGGTCAGGCAAAAAGTAGGGGTAACTATGCAAGAAAGGTTCTACATTCCTGCATTGAGACTAAAATGGCTGCTCTGGAACCTTTGAGTAACACAGGCAAGGAAAGACCTATAGGACAGCCTGGTTCAATATATTAGTCCGTCACTAAAGTATAACTAGATGAACAAAATCAATTTGGTGCAGTCGTGTCCCATAAGATGAGCCCCATCAATTAACACACAAATGAAAGTGAGGATGAATATCAGCAGAATGATTTTCACACATGTGAAAAGACAATTAAACAAGTGTACTCCTGCCCTGTTAAACTCTCCCTCTCCCTCTTAAAGCAGTAGATTTAGGAGACTATTTTTGATCTTAAGATGGTTCAAAGAGAAGGATCTAGCACTGATTGTAGGCTCCTGGCCCTTTGTGATTAAGGGATATGATGTTGAAACCAGTTAACACGAAGAAGCAGAGACAATGCACTTACCACTGAGAAGTAAATATGTGGATGGACAACATGAAAATAGTGGGAAGTATTTTCCTCTCTTGACGAGGCATGAGGCTGTAGTTTACACTTTTTGGTTTAATGCTATGAATAGCTGAACTATGGTGCATTTTAGGGAATTACATTTAAGAGCCTTCCCTAGTTTAGAAACAGTGAGTGTGGACTGTCTACATAGAGTACTGTGTGCAGATTTAAAACAACTCATAGAAATTCCCAGCATGATGATGAGGACTCATTCAACCATGCGAGTCTATGAAACATAAAATCATTGGCAAGCTGTAAGTTTCTTTTTCATTTTGAGAGTGAATAAAGATGGTGAAAGTATAATGAGGGTGGCTCTAGAGGGGTATCTTCCTATGCTTCTTTTCCATTCTCTTTATGCATGACCATATACACTGATAACTATTCTCTCTTTCTTCCTAGAGGGTGAAATGGCAGCTGAAATTGCACTTGAAATGCCTCCTCCAGCTCAACGTATGCCTTCAAAGCTCTCTCTGTTTTCAGAGCGCATAGAACTCACCAAGCTGGGTACATGCTTATTGAAAAATGAGGTAAGACGCTAATGACATAATCAGATTATACTCCTTTCAAACAGATATGTACTTAAAATGTTTATTTTAGAATTTAAAGCACTCCTTTTTTTTGTCTGCTAAAGCGGGGAACTTGGCTTTTCTGAAATCTGCAAAAGTAGATACATTTTTCAAGTAATTGGAACTTGTAGGAAGTTGGCTCTGTTTATACTATCTCAAAGTGAGAAATAGTGTGCACAGAGTCCAAGGGTTCCCCTTAGAGGTGGAGAGTGGCAAAATTAGATAACTCTAATGCTCTATTTTGTGGTAGTGTGGTCAAGCAGTAGGCTTACCAGAGGGTAGTGTTAAGCATTTGTTGTACACACACAGGCAATAAGTGAGGAACACACACTGAAAGACTTACTCCAGGCCAATAGTTTTTAAATAGAAAAATATATTTTCTTAATTTATTTTAGAGCCACAAGATTCAAGATTTGAAGTAAATACATAAAAGGCAAGGTACTCCACACAGGTAAGTAAGGAAATTAAAGCAGTAGTACACACAGTATAGGTTAAAATGGCAATAAGCTATTTTAAAAGTGGACACAGTGCAAAAAGCAACAGTTCCTGGGGGAGGTAAACATGGTTAAGTTTGTGAGGTAACTAAAGCACTTATAAGTTCCGTTTCCTAGGCATAGGCAGCCCACCGTTGGGGGTTCAAGGCAACTTTTCTACAACTTCAAAGACCTCACTCTTCCCGCCGGAAGCGTGAGACTTCACACTGTGCAACCGACGCCCCTGGCTCCAGATCCAGAGAACCAACACCACAGGGAGGACTCCACTGCGACCCCGTGAGTAGCCTGAGATGACCCCTCTGGTCCCCCACAACGACACCTGCAGAGAGAATCCAGAGGCTCCCCCTGACCGCGACTGCCTGTAACAAGGGACCCGACGCCTGGACCAAGCACTGCACCCACAGCCCCCAGGACCAGAAGGAACCGAACTTCAGTGCAGGAGTGACCCCCAGACGACCCTCTGCCTAGCCCAGGTGGTGGCTGTCCTGAGAAGCCCCCCTATGCCCTGCCTGCACCGCTAGAGTGACCCCCGGGTCCCTCCATTGTTTCCTATACAAAACCCGACGCCTGCTTTGCACACTGCACCCGGCCGCCCCTGTGCCGCTGAGGGTGTGTTTTGTGTGCCTACTTGTGTTCTCCCCCCCCCCGCTCCACCCCCGTGCTCTACAAAACCCCCTGGTCTGCCCCCCGAGACGTGGGTACTTACCTGCTGGTAGACTGGAACCGGAGCACCCCAGTTCCCCATAGGCACCTATGTGTTTTGGGCACCTCTTTGACCTCTGCACCTGACCAGCCATGAGCTGCTGGTGTGGTAACTTTGCAGTTGCCTTGAACCCCCAACTGAGACTTGTAAGTGTCTTACTCACCTTACACTCTAACCAATACTTACCTCCCACTGGAACTGTTGCACTGTCTACTTTTAAAATAGCTTATTGCCATTTTAACAAAAACTGTATATGTTATTGCTCTAATTCAAAGTTCCTAACTTACCTGTGTGGAGTACCTTGCATTTTATGTGTTTTCTTCAAATCTTTAACCTGTGGTTCTAAAAATAAATTAAGAAAAGATATGTTTCTATATAAAAACTATTGGCCTGGAGTTAAGACTTTGAGTATGTGTTCCTCATTTATTGCCTGTGTGTGTACAACAAATACTAAACACTACCCTCTGATAAGCCTACTGCTTGACCACACTACCACAAAATAGAGCATAAGAATTATCTAATTTTGCCACTATCTTACCTCTAAGTGGAACACTTGGACTTTGTGCACACTATCTCTTACTTTGAGATAGTATATACAGAGCCAAATTCCTACACTAAGGTTTTGCTTAGACACTATAGGGGCATAGTGCTCATGGAAATATGCCGTCACCTGTGGTGTAGTGCACCCTGCCTTAGGGCTGTAAGGCCTGCTAGAGGGGTGACTTACCTATGCCATAGGCAGTGTGAGGTGGGCATGGCACTCTGATGGGAGTGCCATGTCGACTTAGTCATTTTCTCCCGACCAGCACACGCTGTGAGGCAGTGTGCATGTGCTGAGTGAGGGGTCACCAGGGTGGCATAAAACATGCTGAAGCCCTTGGAGACCTTCCCTGGCAACAGGGCCCTGGGTACCATTTACAAGGGACTTATCTGTGTGCTAAGGCTGTGCCACTTGTGGGAACAAAGGTACAGTTTAGGGAAAGAACACTGGTGCTGGAGCCTGGTTCGCAATCATAACTGGCATCAACAAAAGACAAAAAGTCAGGGGGTAACCATGCCATGGAGGCATTTCCTTACAGAACTAAACCAGAAATCAGCCATTACTCAAAATTCAACCTTTATGCTCTTCATATGAAGTAACCAATATGATGGAGATTTTCCAAGCATTTTCCAAAAATCTTTTTCCTGTGTGCTAGGGCTTTGTCTTCTCCAAAATCTACAGGGTTTAAACATTGTAGGGAATGCTGCTTACAAACGTCTGTGGCTGATCCCCATTTGTTTTGTATGGGGTCAAACCATGACTCCATGACCTCCAGCAGCTGCGCTTTGATGTACTCAAAGATCTTTCAGGGAACGCGAGGCAAAGCTCTTTGTCACCCAGCATCAGAAGGCCCTGCATCAGTCAGTCACTGTAGAGATCCTGGTCCAACTCCCAATCCAGTTGCCTCATCTGATAGAGACTTCTAGTTGCAGATTCCTTACCTTAGAATTTTCCCTAGGCGTCAGAGTGGATCTGGAGATTTTTCTTCGAGCAATACCCTTGCGTGTCGGCAGGTGGCGTCAGTCGACTCTATGGGCGTCGTGGTCGCCATGATGACGTCGGGAGTAGTATACAGACGCCGTCCTTGTGCACTGACGTCAGTTCTTTTCTTTCCGCGCTGATCCAGAGAAGAGCTACCCAGGGTATTTTTTGGGCAAATTCGACCATTTTGTCGAGTTTTTTGTGAAACTGTGGTGCGTTGAGGATGTCCCCGAAGACTGGGTTCAAGCCATGCGAGAACTGTCATCGTACGATGTCGGTGACGGATCCTCATCGGGTTTGTCTGTGGTGTCTCGAGAGCGACCACAACGCGAAGTGCCAGGCCATGCACCCGAAGGCTGTGAGGGAGCGGTCCCTAAAGCTTATGGCGGCCCAGCACTCGACTCCGCGTACGTCCCGATCTCACTTCGAGAGGAAGGTCTCAAGATCGGTCACGGAGTCATCACCACTCGTCTTCTTACAAATCCTCAAGTCTGGGTAAGAAGAAGTTGAAGAAGTCTCATTTGTAAGGAAATGCCTCTTTGGCATGGTTACCCCCTGACGTTTTGCCTTTGCTGATGCCAAGTTATGATTTGAAAGTGTGCTGGGACCCTGCTAACCAGGCCCCAGCACCAGTGTTCTTTCCCTAAACTGTACCTTTGTCTCCACAATTGGCACAACCCTGGCATCCAGGTAAGCCCCTTGTAACTGGTACCCCTGGTACCAAGGGCCCTGATGCCAGGGAAGGTCTCTAAGGGCTGCAGAATGTCTTATGCTGCTTGCTAGCTTGTGTGTGCTGGTGGGGAGGAAATGACTAAGTCGACATGGCACTCCCCTCAGAGTGCCATGCCAACCTCACACTGCCTGTGGCATAGGCAGGTCACCCCTCTAGCAGGCCTTACAGCCCTAAGGCAGGGCGCACTATACCACAGGTGAAGGCATATGTGCATGAGCACTATGCCCCTACAGTATCTAAGCAAAACCTTAGATATTGTAAGTGCAGGGTAGCCATAAGAGTATATGGTCTGGGAGTCTGTCAAACACGAACTCCACAGCACCATAATGGCTACACTGAAAACTGGGAAGTTTGGTATCAAACTTCTCAGCACAATAAATGCACACTGATGCCAGTGTGCACTTTATTGTAAAATACACCCAGAGGGCATCTTAAAGATGCCCCCTGAAAACATACCCAACTTCCAGTGTGGGCTGACTAGTTTTTGCCAGCCTGCCACACACCAGACATTTTGCTGGCCACATGGGGAGAGTGCCTTTGTTACTCTGTGGCCAGGAACAAAGCCTTACTGGGTGGAGGTGCTTCTCATCTCCCCCTGCAGGAACCGTAACACCTGGTGGTGAGCCTCAAAGGCTCACCCCCTTTGTTACAGCACCACAGGGCATACCAGCTAGTGGAGATGCCCGCCCCTCTGGCCACTGCCCCCACTTTTGGCGGTAAGGCTGGAGGAGATAACGAAGAAAACAAGGAGCAGTCACTCCCCAGTCAGGACAGCCCCTAAGGTGTCCTGAGCTGAGGTGACTCTTACTTTTAGAAATCCTCCATCTTACAGATGGAGGATTCCCCCAATAGGATTAGGGATCTGCCCCCCTCCCCACAGGGAGGAGGCACAAAGAGGGTGTAGCCACCCTCAGGGCCAGTAGCCATTGGCGGAAGATAGATTCCTGCAACCTAAAGTAGAAGAAGGAATTCTGACCTGAAGCCCTGCAGTGAAGACGGAGAGGACAACTGATTTGGCCCCAGCCCCACCGGCCTGTCTCCCTACTTCGAAGAAAACTGCAACAGCGACGCATCTAACAGGTTCCAACGACCTCTGAAGCTTCAGAGGACTACCCTGCATCTAAAGGACCAAGAAGCTCCCGATAACAGCTGCCCTGTTCAAGAAACTGCAACTTTTTGAAACAAAGAAGCAACTTTTAAAGACCACATGTTTCCCGCCGGAAGCGTGAGACTTTCCACTCTGCACCAGACGCCCCCGACTCGACCAGCGGAAAACTAACACTACAGGGAGGACTCCCCGGCGTCTGCGAGCCCGTGAGTAGCCAGAGTTGACCCCCCTGAGCACCCACAGCAACGCCTGCAGAGGAAATTCAGAGGCTCCCCCTGACCGCGACTGCCTGTTTCAAGGAACCCAACGCCTGGAAACAGCACTGCACCCGCAGCCCCCAGGACCTGAAGGAACCGAACTCCAGTGCAGGAGCAACCCCCAGGCGACCCTCTGCCTAGCCCAGGTGGTGACTACCCCCAGAAGCCCGCCCTGTGCCTGCCTGCATCGTTGAAGAGACCCCCAGGTCTCCCCATTGATTCCTATAGGAAACCCAACGCCTGTTTGCACTCTGCACCCGGCCGCCACTGTGCCACTGAGGGTGTACTTTCTGTGCCCGCTTGTGTCCCCCCCCCCCCCCCCCGGTGCCCTACAAAACCCCCCTGGTCTGCCCTCCGAAGTTGCGGGTACTTACCTGCTGGCAGACTGGAACCGAGACACCCATATTTCCATTGAAGCCTATGTGTTTTGGGCACCACTTTGACCTCTGCACCTGACCGGCCCTGAGCTGTTGGTGTGGTAACTTTGGGGTTGCCTTGAACCCCCAACGGTGGGGTACCTTGGACCCAACTTTGAACCCTGTAAGTGTTTTACTTACCTGTGAACTTAACAAATACCTACCTCCCCCAGGAACTGTTGATTTTTGCACTGTGTCCACTTTTAAAACAGCT
Organism: Pleurodeles waltl; assembly: GCF_031143425.1. Taxonomy (NCBI): domain Eukaryota; kingdom Metazoa; phylum Chordata; class Amphibia; order Caudata; family Salamandridae; genus Pleurodeles; species Pleurodeles waltl. The sequence continues at coordinate 1,798,945,920 of NC_090444.1, read as the reverse complement.
TATTGCCATTTTTGTCAAAACTGTACATGCTATTGTGATAATTCAAAGTTCCTAGAATACCTGAGTGAAATACCTTTCATTTAAAGTATTGTTTGTAAATCTTCTTACTTTGAAATAGTATATACAGAGCCAACTTCCTACACCATTGCTCTCCGACTTCGCCCCGTCGCTCTGCCGATGCGTCGCGAGAAGAGCGTCCACTCACAAGTTCTCTGTTCTCGGAGTCTGGGTCGGATCTGCGCTTCCCCGAGTTTGCCGGAGCGACCCCCACCCAACTTAGGGTTTTATGAGGCCATGCTCCTCATATTTGGGTGGTCCGATACGACGCCTTCAGGCCCAAGGGGTTTGGCTGAGGGGGCCTTCGGGTTCTGCGCCGGCGGCTTCGGCTCTGGCCACCTCCGGATCCGTGCACGGATCTGCACCGGCGCTGGTTGCACCCTTGACACCTTCCCCGGCGCCGGGTCGATCATCGCCGCTCCCGACGTCGGTAGTGCCCGTTATTGACATAGAGCCAATTCTTATCCCTGACGACTCGGAGTCGGAGCGGCGTCGGCCGACGCCGGCTTCGACTTTGATGGGGCCTATTCGCCCCAGGTCAGATTCTGACCCTTTTTCTTATGGGTACGAATATGGGGAGGGATTGGAGGGGTCCCTGGACCCTTATGAATACCAGGATGATCCTTCAATTGACTGGGCTCAGGAATTGGGCGAAGCCAGTGGTCTGGATACTTCTCCTGATACTGGCATGCTGTCTCCTCCTACCGTGGCTACGGCGGAGGGAGCAACTTATGGTATGGTGGTCAGTAGGGCAGCTGAGGTCCTTGGTCTCGAGCTTCCGACTGTTGAGGTCCGGTCTAATCTCCTTACAGAGGTGCTTCAGCCTGGGGCTTCTACTTCAGAACCCGTTTTGCCATTTAATGAAACCCTCACCGATGTCGTTTTGTGTACATGGTCCAAACCCAACAAAGGGACTCCTGTGAATAGGACTATCTCATGCAGCTATCGGCCTGCTCCGAATGATCCTAAATTCCTCTCCCAACACCCTGTGCCTGAGAGTCTTGTTATCCACGCTTCCTCTTCTTCAGGCGCATTCCCTTCCACACCTCCGCATATGGAATCCAAAAGACTGGAACAGTTTGGCAAGAAGTTGCTTTCTTCCTCCAGTCTCGCGCTGCGGTCTGTGAACACCGCATGCCTTTTGGGCCGCAATACCACTCTTTGTGGGATATGGTTGCGCAAGTCCTGCCGCAGATTCCGGAGGAGGCTGGTGCTATCGTCTCCCAAGTTGTGACCGATGAGAGATGTGGCGAAGTCACAATCCGTTGTGGGCTGGACACAACCGACTCTCTGGGCAGATCAGTTGCTATGACGGTGGCCTTACGATGCCACGTCTGGTTACATATTTCTGGTGTTTCTGGGGATGTCCAACAGTCACCTACGGACATGCCCTTTGATGGCTCCCGGCTCTTCGGAGACAAAGCGGACTCGGCCCTGGAGAGATTCAAGGATTCCGGGCTATGGCTCGGTCCCTTTCTTTCCTCTGCTCCTCTCCCACCACAGTCTGATTTTCTCCCCTTTCGTGGCCACGGAAAGGGCTCCCTGTTGATTCCTCCACCCAGTCACCGTACCGCGCATGCTGAATCCCACGTGGCCGTGGGACAGGGAACCAGAGGTCTGCCCAGTCCACCTCTGCCGCCACTGCAGCCTCCAAACCCTCCTAGTCCGTCCCCACACTCCTGTCCAGTTGGTGACCAGATTCGCCATCACTTGCCCCACTGGGAAAACATCACCACAGACAGTTTGGTTTTGCAGATGGTTCGAAAGGGCTACTCCCTTCCTTTTGAATCTGTTCCACCACCCATGCCACCATCCTTCAATCACCTTCCAGAGGATCATTTGGTGCTTCTCCGCCAGGAAGTCGCAGCTCTCTTGGCCAAGGGAGCTTTAGAAAAGGTCCCCGTGCCAGAAGTAGGTTGTGGTTGTTATTCACGCTACTTAATGATACCAAAAAAGGACAAGGGCTTACGTCCTATCCTAGACCTTCGGGACCTAAACTACTTCCTCAAGAAGGAGAATTCAAAATGCTCACTCTGGCTCCGGGTTCTGTCTGCCTAGGTCCCAGGAGACTGGTTGGTAGCGTTGGACTTGCAGGACGCTTATTTCCACATCTCCGTCCGGCTCGCCCACAGACGTTTCCTACGATTCGTGGTAGGTCATGAGCACTTTCAGTTTACTGTGTTCCCCTTCGGCCTTACCAGCAATCCTCGGGTGTTCACGAAAGTGATGGAAGTGGTTGCAGCTCATCTGCGGAGGTTAGGGGTCTCAGTCTTCCCCTACCTCGACGACTGGCTGTTAAAGGCGGACTCGCCCCAGAAAGTCATCTCCCACCTTCAGACAACGGTGAACCTCCTGCACACGCTGGGGTTTACTATAAACGAGCCGGAGTCACACCTGACTCCCTTTCAGTCGCTCCCTTTCATCGGAGCTGCTCTGGACACATTGCAGTTTCGGGCTTATCCTCCCGAAAAGCGTGTCCGAGACATTCAGGCTATGATTCCGATCTTTCGGCCTTGGTCTTGCCTTTCGGTCAGACTGACTCTGAGGCTGCTGGGCCTCATGGCCTCCTGCATCCTGCTAGTGACACATGTCAGATGGCATATGCAGGCTCTGCAATGGGACCTGAAGTTCCAGTGGGTGCAGCATCAGGGGAATCTCTCCGACCTGGTCCAGATCTCGGAGGGGACTACGAAAGACCTGCAGTGGTGGCTTTGGAAACCGCATTGGGTCCACGGCAGATCCCTCTCCCTTCCCCAACCAGAGCTATCTTTAGTGACAGATGCGTCACTTCTGCGTTGGGGCGGCCACCTGGGAGAGGCGGAGATCAGAGGACCCTGGTCTCCGGTGGAGTCTGGGTTCCATATCAATCCGCTGGAGCTCCGGGCGATCAGGCTTGCATTGAAAGCATTCCTTCCCTCTCGCAAAGGGAAAGTGATGGAGGTGTTCACGGACAATACTACCGCCATGTGGTTCTCCAACAAACAGGGTGGAGTAGGGTCCTGGACCCTTTGTCAGGAGGCACTACGCTCTGGACACGGCTGGGACATCAGGGCATTACCCTGATGGTTCAACATCTGGCGGGCTCCCTCAACGCCAGAGAGGACAAACTCAGCTGTCGATGCACAGCCGATCACGAATGACGTCTCCATCTGGAGGTGGCACAAGGTCTCTTTCAGCAGTGGGGAGAGCCTTGGTTAGATCTGTTCGCCTCCGCAGAGAATGTGCAATGTCAGCTGTTAAGCGCGTTGGAGTTTCCAAGGCGGCACTCGCTTGGAGATGCTTTTCATCTCGAGCGGAACTCTGGCCGCCTTTCCGCCTATATGTCTTCTGCCTAGTGTTCTCAAGAAAATCAGGAACGACCGGGCCCAAGTCATCTTGGTGGCTCCGGACTGTGCACGGAGAGTATGGTATCCAGAGCTATTGAGCATGTCCATCGATCCTCCACTCAGACTGCCTCTTTGGGCGGATCCTCTGTCGCAGCATCAGGGGACAGTTCTTCACCCGAGCCTGTCCAACCTCCGCCTTCATGCGTGGAGTTGACGGCTTTTTGCCCTTCCACCCTAAGTCTGCAATGTTATCTTGGCAGCCAGGCGTACATCAACCAAGACTGTATATGACTGTCTTTGGAATAAATTTGTGGCATGGTGTACCAACAAATCTGTTGATCCCCTTCCTGCCCCTCTATCCGAGGTTCTTCTGTTCATTCCTTCTTTGACCCAGCAGGGCTCTGCTTTGGGCACCCTTATCTGCCATTTCGGCCTTTCTTAGGCTACCTGATCAGCCCTCACTCTTTAAATCTCCTATTGTGAGTAGATTCCTAAAAGGGCTCTCCCATTTATTTCCTCCCACTCCATATATCATGCCTCAGTGAGACCTTAATCTTGTACTTATTTATTTAATGTGTACCTCCAGTGAGCCAATGCATAATTGTACCTTGCGGCTCCTAACCTTCAAAACTGTCTTTCTGGTCGCTATCATCGCAGTGAGCTTCAGGCCCTTTCCTCAAAAACTCCATACTTATCTGTGCACCCTGACAAAGTAGTGTTGCGCACTAGGGCTTCCTTGCTTCCTAAGGTGGTTACGCCCTTTCATGTAGGCCAGTCCATCACTCTGCCTACTTTCTACACACACCCACATCCTTCCCATGAGGAGGAGAGACTCCATCGTCTGGACCCAAAAAGAGCGTTGGCGTTCTACCTCAATCGTACTAAAGATTTCTGGGTGGATGATCAACTCTTCGTTGGATATGTGGGTGTGAAAAAAGGGAAGGCAGTGCAAAAGCGTACCACCTCTTGATTGGTGCTTCTTTGCATCAAAATGTGCTACGCCTTGGCCATGAAAAACCCCGGAGGGCTTACGTGCTCATTCTACCATAGCAACTGCTGCTTCCACTGCGTTAGCACATGGAGTTCCTGCCCTGGATGCCTGTTAGGCAGCTACGTGGGCGTCCCTGCACACGTTTGCTAAGCACTACTGCGTGGACAGTCTGGTCTGTCAGGATGGCTATTTTGGTTGTTTGGTCCTGCAGGACTTCCTACTATGATCCTGGTTCGCAGCCCACCACAGAGGATGGCATTGCTTGGGTATCTATTCTAAGGTAAGGAATCTGCAACTAGAAGTGTCTATCAGATGTACAAGTTACTTACCTTTGGTAACTAAATATCTGGTAGAGACATATTCTAGTTGCAGATTCCTTACTTTGCCTTTTTTAATGCAACCCAGGTCTCTCCAGATGGCGGAAATGACTGACACCCCCTATCCTGACCCCACTTTTGATGGCAGCACAGGTGGGAAAAATAGTCAGATTAGGATGGGTGCCCACCTCATGCCAGTCCTACCACTAAGTTAGACGAGCTGAATGGACCCTACTGTTTAAATTCCTCCATTTTGTCCCAGCGGAAGTGGTCATAAGAAGGGTGTAGTCTAAGGTGGTCAGCCCATTAGCTAACACCTGGCACTCCCTAAATTGAGTATTTAGGTTGCAGCCCTGAACCCTAGCACTCAGATTCCGGTGACCTCAAAGAAAAGGGCACAGAGGAGTCATACCTGCAGAAGAGGAAAAGAAGAAGCAGCTGACTTGGTACCAGCCCCACCAGCCTGCCTGATGACATCAACGGACTCTGCCCAAAAAGATGGCTCGTCCTGCAGCTGAGCCTCCCAGAAACCCAGGAGGACCACCTGCCTTCCACAAAGACTCAAACTTGTGTGAGCAGCGGATCTGCTCTGTAATAAAATCTCAGGAAAGGACTCTGCATCCTCCGGCAACAGCAAAGACGCGACACTCAAAGTGACCTCTGCACCCGACATCCACGACTTGAGGTAAAGCCAGCCAGGTTTCACAGCTGTCTAGAGTCTGAGTCCACCAGGGTTTCACCCCTCGTCGATTTCCCCCAAGCTGCCTGCAGCCTCTGCATGCAGGCCCCCTCTCCTGCTGCCTTGTGGTGAGAGAAAACCTGACATCTCCAGCAACTACTGCACCTGTCACCCACAAAGCAGTCTGAGGTGGGTCACCGATACCAACGATGTCCCCCAGCTCCCCTGAGCTTGAATCCACCCGGTTCTGGGGGCTGCAGGTGCAGTGCTTGGTCCAGGCAGTCGCGGTCAGGGGGAGCCCCTGGATGCTCTCTGCTGGCATTGATGTGGGGGTGCAGTAGGGTCGACTCTGGGTACTCACGTTGTCATAGTCGCCTGTGAGTCCTCTCTGCGTTGGTTCTCCTGAACTCAAGCCGGGGGCATTGGGTGTAGAGTGGGAAGTCTTTCAAAGTTACAAAGTTGTTGCAGTTTGTGAACAGTGCTGCTGTTCTCGGGCGTTTCTTGGTCCTCAGAGGTTGCTGGTCCCCTGTTGGATGCGTCGCTGTGCAGGTTCTTTGAGTCTGGAGTTGGGGCCAAGTCAGTTGTCGTCTCCGTTGTCTCTGCAGGGCTTTCAGGTCAGCAGTCCTTCTTTGTGTAGGTTGCAGGAATCTGATTTCCTGGGTTCTGGGTCGCCCCTAAATACTAAATGTAGGGGTGTGTTTAAGTCAGGAAGGCAGTAGCCAATGGCTACTGTCCAGGAGGGTGTGTACACCCTCTTTGTGCTTCCTCCCGGAGGGGAGGAGGGGCACATCCCTAATCCTATTGGGGGAATCCTCCAACCTCAAGATGGAGGATTTCTAAAGGCAGGGGTCACCTCAGCTCAGGACACCTTAGGGGCTGTCCTGACTGGTGGGTGACTCCTCCTGGTTTTTCTCATTATCCTCTCCTGCCTTGCCGCCAAAAGTGGGGGCAGTGGCCGGAGGGGCGGGCATCTCCACTAGCTGGGATGCCCCGGGGTGCTGCAGCAAAAGGGGTGAGCCTTTGAGGCTGTCGGCCCTGTGTTACAGTTCCTGCAGGGGGAGGTGAGAAGCACCTCCACTCAGTACAGGGTCTGTCCCTGGCCACAGAGTGACAAAGGCACTCACCTCATGTGGCCAGAAACTCGTCTGGTTGTGGCAGGCTGGCAGAAACTGGTCAGCCTAGCACTAGGAGTCGGACTGGTATTCAGGGGGCATCTCTAAGATGCCCTCTGGGTGCATTTTACAATAAATCCCACAATGGCATCAGTGTGCATTTATTGTGCTGAGAGGTTTGATACCAAACTTCCCAGATTTCAGTGTAGCCATTATGGAACTGTTGAGTTCATGTTTGACAAACTCCCAGACCATATACTCTTGATGGCTACCCTGCACTTACAATGTCTAAGGTTTTGCTTAGACACTATAGGGGCATAATTCTCATGCAGATATGCCCTCACCTGTGGTATAGTGCACCCTGCCTTAGGGCTGTAAGGCCTGCCAGAGGGGTGACTTACCTATGCCACAGGCAGTGTGAGGTAGGCATGGCACTCTGAGGGGACTGCCATGTCATCTTAGTCATTTTCTCCCCACCAGCACACACAAGCTGTGAGGCAGTGTGCGTGTGCTGAGTGAGGGGTCCCCAGGGTGGCATAATACATGCCGCAGCCCTTAGAGACCTTCCCTGGCATTAGGGCCTTTGGTACCAGGGGTACCATTCACAAGGGAAATTGTGGGAACAAAGGTAGAGTTTAGGGAAAGAACACTGGTGCTGGGGCCTGGTTAGCAGGGTCCCAGCACACTTTCAATCATAACAGGCATCAACAAAAGGCCAAAGGTCAGGGGGTAACCATGCCAAGGAGGCATTTCCTTACAACCCGGAACAGCGATTCCGTTTTTCATGGGCTCTCCTGGGCCCAGGGTGGATCCTGGCCTTTATTCCTATGGGTATGGATATGGGGATAGTGTAGAGGTGTCGCTGGACCCTTTAGAATACCAGCTTGACCCTACCATGGACTGGGCTCTGGATTTGGGTGATGCCAGCAGGTTAGACACCCCCCTGACGCTGGCATGCTTTCTCCACCTACTGTGGCTACGGAGGAGAAAGGATCATACTCTATGGTGGTGAGAAGGGCTCCTGAGGTTTTGGACCTCGAGCTTCCTTCTGTGGACCGAGGTGCGTTAGCCTGGGTCTCCAATTCAGAATTCCTTCTTCCCTTCAATAAATCCCTTACGGATGTCCTTCTGGGTACCTGGTCCAAACCCAGCACAGGGGCTCCTGTGAATAGGACAGGTGCCCGCCGCCACCTTTGGCCTGCGCCGACCGACCCAAAATTCCTGACCCAGCACCTACGCCTGAGAGACTTGTCATCCAAATTTCATCATCCTCTGGTGCATTCCTTACTGCTCCCCCGGACGGGGAATCAAAAAGACTGGATAACTTGGGGAAGAAAATGTTTTCTTCCGCCAGTCTAGCGTGGCGGTCCGTGAACACTGCATGCCTTTTGGGCATGCTCCCATACTCTCTGGGATACGGTCACGTATGTGCTGCCTCCAGTCCTCGGAGGAGACCCGGTCCGTTCTCTCCCAAGCCGTTACGGACGGGAGTGAAGCAGCAAAGTTTTGTTGTGGACTGGATATACCCAACTCGCTAGGCAGATCGGTTGCATCGGCAGTGACCTTAAGGCACCACGCCTAGTTTAGGACGTCTGGCTTTTCTGGAGATGGCCAGCAATCCTTAATGGACCTGCCCATTGATGGCACCCATCTCTTCGGAGAAAAAGTGGACTTAGCGCTCGAATGCTTTAAGGATTACAGGCTACGGCTTTGTCAAGAGGCTTTTCACCTCTGGACATGGCTGGAACGCCAGAGCATTTCACTGGTGGTTCAACATCTGGCACGCACTCTGAACATCAGAGCAGACAAACTCAGCTGTTGATGCATAGTCGGTCACAAATGGAGTCCGCATCTGGAGGTGGCGGAAGGTCTGTTTCAGCAGTGGGGAGAGCCTTGGTTAGATCTGTTCGCCTCCGCAGAGAATGTGCAATGTCAGCTTTTTTGCGCATTGGATTTTCCAAGGTGGCACTCACTCTGCGACGCTTTTCGCCAGAAGTGAAACTTAGGCCTCCTGTACGCCTTCCTGCCACTTCTGCCCAGAGTTCTGAAGAACATCAGGCACGACCAGGCCCAAGTAATCCTGGTGGCTCCGTACTGGGACATCAGCGCACCGGGGTGGCGCCTATATACAACTGTGACGTCAACAGGTGACCATGATGCCAATCACTCATGTGGAATTGACCAACGTCACCTGACGATGCAACAGGGTACTGCTCGAAGAAGAATCTCCGGATCCAGTTTCACGCCTGGGGGAAATTCTAAGGTAAGGAATCTGCAACTAGAATAAGTCTCTAACAGATATATTGTTGCCGAAGGTGAGCAACTTGTATGATTGTGCTTTTGGTCATTAGGGTTTAAGTAGAATGAAGGGAGGAAAGTACTTACTCATCTCTGACTTGATGTTATTGCTGCATTGCACCAAACCTTCCTTGGCTCTTTTCTTGTTCTGAGCACATTGAGACTAATATATTTTCCGCTAGAAGAGTGGATGTTTAAAATTCTTCAGTTGATTCCTCTCTTCTAGCCCCAGTCTGACCTTTATAACATGGCTTTTTTCTGTCTGCTGGGCCTCTTTGCACAGTTTGATTTTGTGATACTTGAGGACAGTTTGTCAATGAGAGTCCTTCAGTTGGAACAGATATTCAGTGGAATGGGTTTAGTGGAGACCTTTCAGGCCTAGTATTTTCAGACCTTCTTTGGTGCCTAGTGTTGGCACACAGGAACACATGGTATCTTCTGTGCGACGCATCATGGGAGAGACACTAGGCCAACTACCTGAGGGCAAAAGTCTCCATCATTTATGACTGCAAACTAAAGCAGGATGATCTGTTTGGATCAAGAGAAGGCAACATTGCTCTGACTTTCCTTGTACTGTTTTTGAAAGTCTTAGGAAGGTTAGGTTGCTGCATGCTTTTTAAATGTGTCCCTGATGTTCTTCTGATGGTTGTTATCACTGACAGTCCTTAACTTTTAAAAACGGTTCTAGGAGCAATACAATTTCTGGACCAACCTGTGTATGACGGATCGTTCTTTGCATCAAACTTTGATACAATTTGGAAGGAAAGAAGCTGACTGAGGGATTCAGGTGCATTGCTTTTGAGGTTCATCTTCTCCTCCAGTTCTTTCAAGAGGCCTACCTGTTCTGGATATTTGCCACTATGACATGTGCCTCGGCTAATAATTTTATGAAGCGTTACTAGTTCAAAACAGGTTTAGGAGATCGCAAGCTGTTGTCTTCTGGCCTTTTGCAGTTTCTTCTATAAATGGGTCACCTTCCTCTCTGTTTAAATGATGTACAGCTACAAGTGCTTTCAATAAACGAGTATGTGGAAATAAATATGATTTTGTAAAATAAGTCCCTTGCCTTTGGGCATGGTTGTTCATATGACTGCACAGTCCCACTGCAAATTAAAATGTTAATCTTGTCTGGGTCTGTGTCTTGGGTTGAGTTGCGTATAGATTTCACAGGTAATACCTTTTCTTTTAACTATGTCTGACTTCCTTGCCTCTGTGTTCTGGTGAGTTAAGGCTGTGTTAACATCACATGACTTGGGTAGATTCTATCTGCCGTCCTTGTATCACTTCTGGTAGTGATACTGTAGCATCTCAACTCCTTCAGTCACTCTGGCACAAAGGCAATCTGACACCTGAAGAGTAATCTGCTGGATGGCTGAATATCCATCAGAAATAATGTTATATAAGTTAAGCTATTTCCTCATCTAGATCACAAGTATACACACACAGTATCTTTCTGAATGATTTATGGTGTCACTGCAATGCATAACATTTATTATTTCCTCATTCTTCCTGTTGTAGAATGTGCGCTTAACCCTGCTGCGGATTGCATTTGACTCTCTTGTGTGGAATGTTCAGCCTTGCCAGAAGACAGTCACTCATCTATGCTGGCCTATGCTCAGGCAGGTATGTCAAGCGGCTATGAACAAAATTGCTGTGTCAAGGGAATGAAGAAAATAGAAATTAGGGATGGGCTCTGTTATTAGGGAGCATTGTAAATTGTGTGATAGGTGACGCATAAAACATTGCTGTATATCAAAACAAACATTGACAGAGCCAGTGGCTCTCACCTGTGACACCTATTGGCTTTCCCAATGTTTGTGTTTCCTTTTCAGATTGCTGATGTGTGTGCGCTCATAGGCCATCTTGGAAAGATATTCCTTATTGCAAACAAAAAACAATTCCAAGATGGCCACCGTATATGGATACACACCCATGGTAGCTATCTTGAAATAATTTTTTTGTTTTAAGAAAATCATCCTAAAATGGCCACTTTGCATGTCTGCGCTCACATAGCAGTCATCTCCGAATGATTTTTCTTAAAGCATAAGAAAAAACGTTTGGCATTTGTGGCTGTAGATAATCTTAATGTTAAATGGATTTATAAAGCACACAGTATCCAGGAGTGTCTAGGGGCTGAGCTGCTGACCCCAACAAGACGTAGCCCATTTAGCAGTTGGAAAGCCATGTCCTTAAGGCCTTCCAAAAAGTCATAAGATTAGGTAATTCCTTGATTTCAATAGGTAACGAATTCCATTTTCTGGGAGCTAATGAACGAAAACTCCTACAGCACCAAGATACTTTCTTTATTCTGGGGAAACAACAATACTTAGACTTTACTGACCGAAGTGTTCTAGATAGAATATAATGCTCCAGACATTCCTTCATAAAAGATGAATCCATACCATGTAGAGTTTTAAGGGTGATGCATAATAATTTAAAGGTGGTTCTTTTCTTGATTGAGAGCCAGTGTAATTTTCTTAATGTTATACAGGCGGATTGGAATTTGGGAATTTTTAAAAGAAGCTGCGCCACCGCATTTTACCCATCCTGTAATTTATTTAGTAGTTGTTGCTATGGGCCAACGTAGAGGCTGTTGCAATAATCTAACTTAGAAAGAATGAGGAGAGTAACTACCATCTTTTGTAGTTCTGGCGGAATATAAAATAGGATTTTCTTGAAAGTTTTCAGCCCATAAAAAGCTGAAGAATTAATTTATTTGGTCAGAGAAAGTCAACTAGTCATTCAGGACAATACCGATATTTCAAGCTTTCTTCACCGGGGCTGGGAGTGCCCCCAGCTCTTTGGGCCATCAGGTCAACGACCAAAAAGCCATATGGGAACCAAATAACAGAACATTGGTTTTAGCAGAGTTTAGTTTTAAGCAGTTGCAGTCCATCCAGCTGTTAACTGCTAGCATGCAGTCTTGAAACTTGGGCCCAATGCTACAATCATTCTTGGTCAATGAGACGACAATCTGTGTGCCATCTGCATAGGAAGTCAGAGAAACCAAAAGAATGAATGAGGTCAACCAAGGGGGTCATATAGACATTAAACAGAGTGGAACTCAGGGATGATCCTTGAGGCACCCCACACAGCAGCTGAAAGGGATGAGAGACAAAATCATCCAGGGCTACTGATTGTTTGCGGTTGGATAAAAACGATCTTGAAAGGTTCAATGCCATGCCATCTATCCTAATCTGAGCAAAGATGTTGAGAAGTAGTTAATGATGTATGGTATCAAAGGTTATGAATAGATCAGGTAGTATGAGCACTGCGTTGCCGCCACTATCCATGGTTGCTCTTATTTCTTCCATGACTTTAATCATTGCAGTTTCTGTGCTAAGCCCTGGACTGAATCGAAACGAAGTGTCATCAGCAGGTTATGATCATCTATATACCTAATTAGTTGTTTATTCTTAATTTCCTCCACAATCTTAGATGGCAGTAGTAATCTAGAGATAGATCTATAGCTGCTTGGGTCTAGGACGTTGAGATTGTTTTGTTTTTTTGAGAAGGGGAAGGAGTTGGGGCCCTTTTCCATAGCAAAGGATAATGGCCTCCTTTAAACATTAGAGTAAAAATTTCTCTTAAACGCACTGCAGTGGGATGCTGGGCAAGGTTGTGCGGAGAGCCTAATTTGGCCAATTTGATGAGGTCTATCTCCTCAACTTGGGGCATTATAAATTCCCAGAAGGGGGTCTTTAATGATGGCTCGGCAGAATGTAATTCATCCTTTCTAGCTGGAGGCCTGTAAGAGGGGAAACTGTTTTGGTCTGATGTTGCAGCTGGCATTTCCTTAAAACTCATAAAGGCGGACTTCGAGCAAGAGGAAATACTGGGATCTGAAACAGAAGCTGGTCTTTCCATTCCTGAGGTAGAGGTGTAATTAGTAAATCTATTATAAGTTAGTTCTACATTATTTTGGAATGCATCTGCCAGGGAGTTACAGAATGCTTGAGTATTACCTGTCGTTCTATCAGTTAGTGGGGTAGAGAGTTTAACAATTGTGTTAAACAATTCCTTAGTAGAACTTTTTGAGGATTCAATTTTATATTTGAAGTAGCAGGTTTTTGCTTTGACAATCATGATTTTATACTCCGCTGTAGGAAGCTGGCTCTGTATATAGTGCGCACAGAGTCCAGGGATTCCCCAGAGGCTTAACAGAGGCTAGAGTAGATAATACTAATGCTTTCTTTTGTGGTAGTGTGGTCGAGCAGTTAGGCTTATCAGAGGGTAGTGCAAAGCATTTGTTGTACACACACAGGCAATAGAAGAAGCACACACTCAATGACTTAACTCCAGACCACGGGTTTTTATGTAGCAAAAATATATTTTCTTAATTTATAGAACCACAAGATTCAAGTTGCAGGTAAGTACTACAATATATTCGTATTTCACACATATATCAATAGGACTTTGAAGTTGATAAGTTATACAGTTTGGAAATATTGGCAATTATCTGATTTAAAAGTTGACACTTAGTAGCAGGAATATGCTAAGCATGTGTGCCACTGGGTCAGCGCGTATACCACTGCGTCAGCATACCGTGAGTACTGACATCCCCATCCTGCCACCTGAAAAACATTTGACTCTTATCAAACATAAGGCTTCCAGGCCACCACTGCCAACAGGCCACGGTCAGCACCTACAATCTGACTCTGATGCCCCACCCTCTGGCTCAGCACCGAGACATAAGACAAAGGTGACTACTTTGGTGCCTAGTCGACCAGTTCTACCTTTGAAAATGGCCACTTCAGCGCTGACCTCTTCGGCACCGAAACAGAGTCTTCTCGGTTCTGAAGGTTTCCAAACCAACACTGAAATCTGGATTGGGTACTAATGTGGAACCAATTCTCCACAGCATGCAGGTGAAACTCGATGCCCATCAGAAGCACATTCTTATACAGCCTTACACCAGGCGTATTCTGGCTAAAACTGCTTTCTACACCACCTTCATCCAAGCACCAACTTTCTTTTGAGTAGGCCATTGGTCTACCATTGCCAAGTAAGTAGAAAAAGACCGATAAGACTACCAGCCCCTTGCACCCTCCTCTGACCTCCACAACCACTACCTCCTCCACATTTACCCTCTCCCCTTCACTCTCACAGTGATCCATTAGATATCACTCCTCAGGGCTCCCCACATTTTTACACTGGTGGCCATGGGACAGGGGATGATATGCTTAATGCACCACTGCGTACTGATCTTTGGTCAGCTTACTATGTTGACCCACCATGGGATAATGATCCTGACCTGTACCCTGCTAGGCCCTCTCCTCCTGATGACAGCACCTCCAATCAGGAGCTTATTGGCAGGCCACAACACACCACCATATACCATTACATAAGTAACATATTGAGAAGGATTTTCTGTTTGAAATCCTTTCTACATCACATAGGGCAGTAGAATACCTCCCTTTGCTTAACGGTATTTTAAGACATGAGCATTATATTTTTAAAGATCCTGCGCGAGCCCATATACACACGCAGGGTAGATAAAATTATAAGACTTCACCATCTAATCCTATCTATAGCAGAAGGCAAATTCCACCTGACTCCTTGGTTGTCTCCAGTGCTGGTAAACAAGCCAATTCCCAGGCTGCCAGTGACCTTCCACCTATGGATAAAGAGAGCAAGCTTACTGATGCTTCTGCAAAGCGAGTTGCAGTGCAGACAACAACACAAAGGGAGGAGGCAAAGGTGCTTCCTCACATGATGCTGCACCCGCCACAAAGAAGTGACTCCCTTTTCCTCCCCCCAAACATTCCACACCTGTCGGGACAGGACTGAAACAGTTCTTCCCCTCGTGGCGATCCATAACATCGGATCAGTGGATCTTGAACATTATCCATCATGGTTACTGTCTGGAGCTCATCAATATACCTCCAAACATTCCACCTCACACCCACAGGTTCTCTCAGGAACATCTAACAGTGTTCAAGCAGGAAGTTCAGGCTCCCTTACTCAAAGGAGCTAGAGAACCCATCCCTATACAGCATCAACAGTCAGGAGTATACTCTCTTTATTTACTAACCCCCAAAAAGGATGGATCCTTATGGCCAATCTTAGATCTACAGCCATTAAATCATTACATTCTGTCAAAGCATTTCCATATTGTCACCGTCCAAGATGTGATTCCACTTCTACAACAAGGGATTTTCCTTTTAGCACTAGGCTTAAATGATGTCTACTTTCACATTCCCATACACCCAGCGCATCACAAATACCTCAGATTTGTGAAAACAGGCAACCATTACCAATTCAAGTTTCTCCCTTTTGGAATCATTCCTCCACCCCAAGAGTTCACAAAATGCTTAGCAGTACATTTGAGAATTAAAAACATCCACGTTTTTCCATATCGAGATGACTGGCTCATCAAAGCCAGCACTCTCCCATTGTGTCTGCAGCATATCCAAAGTACAGTAGACTTAGTACATCAGCTAGGCTTTACCATCAATTTCCAAAAATCTCACCTTCAGCCTCTACAAACTCAATGCAACACAAATACACAACTTTCAGACACTAATACCGCACTTCCAACCCATTGAACAGATCAGTCAGAAATGTGATGAGACTTCTGGATACGATGGCTTCAGGCATTGCCATCATGCCGAACGCATGTTTACACGTGCGTCCATTGCAGGAATGTCTGGCACAGAAATTGTCTAGGTCACAGGGTCAGTTGGAAGATCTAATATTGGTAGACAGTGGCATTTATTGTTCTCTGCAGTGGTAGAACACAAACAACCTGTTAAAAGGGCGGCCTTTCCTTGACCTTGTTTCCCATATCACACTGACATGGACACATCACAGGCCATTTGGGGTGCTTATCTACAGAATCTCACAGTCCAAGGTCTCTGGGATCCCAAACACCAGGGTCTCCACATTAACTACCTAGAGCTTCAAGCTGTTTACCCCACCTGATCAGAATGCTTTTACTGGTCCAGATGGACAACATAAAAAAAACAATGGGTGGGGCACATTCTCTACAGTTATCATGCCTATCTCAGACAATTTGGCGCAGGGCTGTCCATCACAACATCCATTTGTTAGGGCAACATCTTCCAGGAACACACAACAATTTTACCGACTGTCTCAGAAGGATGCAGCAACAAGTCCATGAGTGGGAACTCTGCCCATGAGTTCTACTCCCCTACTTCCAAAAGTGGGAGTTTACAGAAATAGATCTGTTTGCAACTGCAAACAATGCAAAATGCCCAGACTTCACCTCCAGGTTCCCACACCCTGATATAAGGGCAGTGCTCTATGGATGAAACCGGTCAGGTATATTTGCCTACGCTTTTACACCTCTTCCTCTTCTTCCGTTTCTGGTTCGGAAGCTCGGTCAAATATCCCTCACACTAATACTAGTGGTTCCCACATGGGCCCGACTGCCCTGATTCAAAGCACTATGCAAACTATCAGTAGTTCCTAATGAGAAGCTATCCCTCAACGTACACCTTCTCATTCCATGGAGCACCATGAAGAAATCAGGCACCCATATCCTAAGGAACTCAACCTAGCAATTTGGCTCCTGAGGTCATAGAATTCGGTTCTCAATCTCCCACCTGACTGTTTGACCATTCTTAAAGAAGCATGCAACCCTACTACTAGAGCATGTTATGCAGCTAAATGGAGAATATTTGTGCGTTGCTGTCATATTAACAGTATCAATCCACTTAAGGCAACAACACAAAACATTGTTTGCTACTTGCTACATTTATACCGTTCTGGCGTTGCGTTCACACCCATATGCTTAAACTTAGCAGCAGTGACTGCCTACCTTCAAAACAGGCGTCTGTCTTTGTTTAAGATACCAGTCATTAAAACCTTCATGGAAGTTCTTAAGAGGATTTCCACCACAGGTTCCACCAGCACCTGCTTGGAACCTTAACGTTGTTCTCACACGACTTATGGGTCCACTGTTTAAACCACTACACAATTGATTCCTGTGTAGGTTTTCCTTTCTCATTGCCATGACTTCAGTCAGACGTGTCAGTGAGCCCAAGGCATTAAGGTTAGAACATTTCTTCCAACTACATAAAGATAGGGGAGTACTTTACACAGACGTTTATTCTTCCCAAAGGCGGTCTCCCATTTCCACCTTAATCAATCAGTGGAATTACCTGTGTTCTGCCCTCACCCAGAATCAGTTGCAGAAAGGGATCTTCATACATTAGATGTTAAAAGAGCTCTTAGGTTACTACATTGACAGAACTATTTCATAAAACCAAACAATGTTTTGTTGCTTTTTTGCCCCCTCACAAGCAAAAGCCCATGTTCGATGGCATCTGTCGCTGTAGATACGCATGTTTTGCATAGCTCGCCATCTGGTGTTGGGCCGGAGTGTTACAAGTTGTTTTTCTTCGAAGAAGTCTTTCGAGTCACGGGACCGAGTGACTCCTCCTTTTGTCCCATTGCGCATGGGCGTCGACTCCATCTTCGATTGTTTTTTTTCCGCCATTGGGTTCGGACGTGTTCCTGTCGCTCCGAGTTTCGGAACGGAAAGATAGCTAATTTCGGAAGATTTTCGTCGGTATTGTTGCGTTCGGGATCGGCGTAGTTAGATTCAACACCGCGTCTAAGATCGAAGAGCTCCGGTGCCCTTCGGGGTAATTTTTTCGATCCCCCGTCGGGGCCTGGTCGGCCCGACCGCGTGCAGAAGGACGCCGATGGAACGGACCCCGTTCCGTTTCTGTCCCAAATGCCACAATAAATACCCCTATACAGACCAACACTTGGTCTGCAACCTGTGCCTGTCACCTGAGCACACTGAAGACACCTGCGAGGCCTGTCGTGCGTTCCGGTCCCGAAAAACACTCCGAGACCGTCGAGCCAGAAGACTTCAGATGGCGTCCGCGCCGACAGCCCACCGGGAGTTCGAGGAACAAGAAGAGGAGGGAACCTTTTCGATCCAAGAATCGGACTCCGAAGGATTCGACGATACACAAACCGTGAGTAAGACGTCGAAAACCACTCAGAAGAAGATTTACAAGGCCCAGGGGACGCCACTGCCACCAGGCCATGGCTCGACCCATAAATTCGGTGACCGACCGTCGGCACCGAAAAAGGCCCAAACAGTGCCGAGATCGTCCGACTCCGGTCGAGACACCGGCACGCAGCCTTCTCGGGACCGAGAAAGTGCTGGAGACAAGCATCGACACCGAGATACCGGTGTAGACACGGCTCGACGCCGAGACAGCGGCACCGAAGAAGATCGACGCCGAGAGGTTTCGGCCCCGAAAAAGAAAAAAGTCACCTCGGAGCTGAAAAGAGATGCAGACAGGGTTTTGGTGCCAAAACAAACTGCAACCGACCCAGTTTCAGGCTCTTATACAGAAGAGCACTCGCTAACCTCCCAAATGCAAAAGCATAGGTTTGAGGAAGAGCTACACTCAACTGATGTAGACCATACGCAAAAGCGTATTTTCATACAGCAGGGGACAGGAAAAATAAGCACCCTTCCCCCTATTAGAAGAAAGAGAAGATTGGAGTTCCAAACTGAACAAACACCACAAACAAAAGTGGTGAAAAAAGTTACCCCACCACCCTCTCCTCCACCTGTGATTAACGTCTCACCAGCACAAACTCCATCACCTTCCCCAGCTCGCACCACTATGAGCCAGGGTGACCAAGATCAAGACGCATGGGACTTATACGACGCCCCAGTGTCAGATAACAGTCCGGAGTCATACCCTACGAAGCCATCTCCACCAGAGGACAGCACTGCGTATTCTCAAGTGGTGGCAAGAGCAGCACAATTTCACAATGTAAGCCTCCACTCAGAACAGGTCGAGGATGACTTTTTATTCAACACACTCTCCTCCACCCACAGCTCCTACCAAAGCCTGCCTATGCTCCCTGGTATGCTCCGGCACGCAAAGGAAATCTTTAAGGAGCCGGTCAAAAGTAGGGCAATCACACCAAGAGTGGAAAAAAAGTATAAGGCGCCTCCTACAGACCCGGCTTTCATCACTACACAGCTGCCACCAGACTCTGTCGTTGTAGGAGCAGCTAGGAAAAGGGCCAACTCCCACACATCTGGAGATGCACCACCCCCAGATAAAGAAAGCCGCAAGTTCGATGCAGCTGGTAAGAGAGTCGCAGCACAAGCTGTAAACCAGTGGCGCATTGCTAACTCCCAGGCACTACTTGCGCGCTATGACAGAGCCCATTGGGATGAGATGCAACATCTCATTGACCATCTGCCCAAGGACCTACAAAATAGGGCAAAACAAGTGGTTGAGGAGGGACAGACCATTTCCAACAACCAAATCCGCTCCTCCATGGACGCTGCAGATACAGCTGCACGGACAATTAATACATCTGTAACTATCAGAAGGCATGCATGGCTCCGAACGTCTGGATTTAAACCGGAGATTCAGCAAGCAGTTCTCAATATGCCTTTTAACGAAAAAGAACTGTTCGGTCCAGAAGTGGACACAGTGATTGAGAAACTCAAAAAAGACACGGACACTGCTAAAGCCATGGGCGCACTCTACTCCCCGCACAGCAGAGGGAATTACAGCACATTCCGTAAAACACCCTTTAGAGGGGGGTTTCGGGGTCAGAGCACACAAGCCAGCACCTCACAGGCAACACCGTCCAGTTACCAGGGACAGTACAGAGGAGGTTTTCGGGGACAATATAGAGGAGGGCAATTCCCTAGGAATAGAGGAAAATTTCAAAGCCCCAAAACCCCTACTACTAAGCAGTGACTCACATGTCACTCATCCCCTCCACACAA
Organism: Pleurodeles waltl; assembly: GCF_031143425.1. Taxonomy (NCBI): domain Eukaryota; kingdom Metazoa; phylum Chordata; class Amphibia; order Caudata; family Salamandridae; genus Pleurodeles; species Pleurodeles waltl. Next base: position 1,798,926,393 of record NC_090444.1, on the reverse strand, counting down.
CACCAGTGGGGGGAAGAATAAGTCATTATTACAAAGCATGGGAGGAAATCACTACAGACACTTGGGTTCTAGCAATTATCCAACATGATTATTGCATAGAATTTCTACAATTCCCTCCAAACATACCACCAAAAGCACAAAATTTGACAAAACATCATTCCAATCTCCTGGAGATAGAAGTGCAGGCACTATTGCAAAAGAATGCAATCGAATTAGTGCCAAACACACAAATAAACACAGGAGTTTACTCACTGTACTTTCTGATACCAAAGAAGGACAAAACGCTGAGACCAATCCTAGACCTCAGAATAGTGAACACATTCATCAAATCAGACCATTTTCACATGGTCACACTACAAGAAGTATTACCATTGCTAAAACTACACGACTACATGTCAACTTTAGACCTCAAGGACGCGTATTTCCATATACCAATACACCCATCGCACAGGAAATACCTAAGGTTTGTATTCAAAGGAATACATTACCAATTCAAGGTACTGCCTTTCGGATTAACAACCGCACCAAGAGTCTTTACCAAATGTCTAGCGGTAGTCGCTGCACACATCAGAAGGCAGCAAATACATGTGTTCCCATATCTAGACGACTGGCTAATCAAGGCCCATTCGTTAATAGAGTGCTCAAATCACACAAATCAGATCATACAAACCCTCTTCAAACTAGGGTTCACCGTCAACTTCACAAAATCCAACATTCTGCCGTGCAAGGTACAACAATACCTAGGAGCCATAATAGACACAACAAAAGGAGTAGCCACTCCAAGTCCCCAAAGAATTCAAAATTTCAACACCATCATACAACGCGTGTATCCAACACAAAAGATACAAGCAAAGATGGTATTACAACTCCTAGGCATGATGTCTTCATGCATAGCCATTGTCCCAAACGCAAGACTGCACATGAGGCCCTTAGAACAGTGCCTAGCATCACAGTGGTCTCAAGCACAGGGTCATCTTCTAGATCTGGTGTTAATAGACCGCCAAACTTACCTCTCGCTTCTGTGGTGGAACAACATAAATTTAAACAAAGGGCGGCCTTTCCAAGGCCCAGTGCCACAATACGTAATAACAACAGATGCTTCCATGACAGGGTGGGGAGCACACCTCGATCAACACAGCATACAAGGACAATGGAACGTACATCAAACAAAACTGCATATAAATCACCTAGAACTTCTAGCAGTTTTTCAAGCACTAAAAGCTTTCCAACCAATAATAGTTCACAAATACATTCTCGTCAAGACAGACAACATGACAACAATGTATTATCTAAACAAGCAAGGGGGGATGCACTCCACGCAGTTAAGCCTGCTAGCACAAAAAATTTGGCGTTGGGCAATTCACAACCAAATTCGCCTAATAGCACAATTTATACCAGGGATCCAAAATCAACTCGCAGACAATCTCTCTCGAGATCACCAACAGGTCCACGAATGGGAAATTCACCCCCAAATTCTGAACACCTATTTCAAACTCTGGGGAACACCTCAGATAGACTTGCTTGCGACGAAGGAGAACGCAAAATGCCAAAACTTCGCATCCAGATACCCACACAAACAGTCCCAAGGCAATGCCCTATGGATGAACTGGTCAGGGATATTTGCTTACGCTTTTCCTCCTCTCCCTCTCCTTCCTTACCTGGTAAACAAACTCAGTCAAAACAAACTCAAACTCATATTAATAGCACCAACTTGGGCAAGGCAACCCTGGTACACAACGCTGCTAGACCTATCAGTAGTACCCTGCATCAAATTGCCCAACAGGCCAAATCTGTTGACACAACACAACCAAAAGATCAGACACCCAGATCCAGCATCGCTGAATCTAGCAATCTGGCTCCTGAAATCCTAGAATTCGGGCACTTACAACTTACCCAAGAATGTATGGAAGTCATAAAGCAAGCCAGAAGGCCATCCACCAGGCACTGCTATGCAAGTAAATGGAAGAGGTTTGTTTGCTACTGCCATATTAATCAAATACAACCATTACACACAACTCCAGAACATGTAGTGGGTTACTTGCTTCACTTACAAAAATCTAACCTGGCTTTCTCTTCCATTAAAATACACCTTGCAGCAATATCTGCATACCTGCAGACTACCTATTCAACTTCCCTATATAAGATACCAGTCATTAAAGCATTCATGGAGGGCCTTAGGAGAATTATACCACCAAGAACACCACCTGTTCCTTCATGGAACCTAAATGTTGTCCTAACTAGACTTATGGGTCCACCTTTTGAACCCATGCACTCCTGCGAAATACAGTTCCTAACCTGGAAGGTTGCATTTCTCATCGCCATTACTTCCCTAAGAAGAGTAAGCGAGATTCAGGCGTTTACAATACAAGAACCTTTTATACAACTACACAAGAATAAGGTCGTCCTAAGGACTAATCCTAAATTTTTGCCAAAGGTTATTTCACCGTTCCATCTAAATCAAACAGTGGAACTTCCAGTGTTCTTTCCACAGCCAGATACCGTAGCTGAAAGGGCACTACATACATTAGATGTCAAAAGAGCATTAATGTATTACATTGACAGAACAAAGAACATCAGAAAGACTAAACAACTATTTATTGCATTTCAAAAACCTCATGCAGGAAACCCAATATCAAAACAAGGTATAGCCAGATGGATAGTTAAATGCATCCAAATCTGCTACCTTAAAGCTAAACGACAGCTGCCCATTACACCAAGGGCACACTCAACCAGAAAGAAAGGTGCTACCATGGCCTTTCTAGGAAACATCCCAATGCAAGAAATATGTAAGGCAGCCACATGGTCTACGCCTCACACATTCACCAAGCACTACTGTGTAGACGTGTTATCCGCACAACAAGCCACAGTAGGTCAAGCCGTATTAAGAACATTATTTCAAACTACTTCAACTCCTACAGGCTGAGCCACCGCTTTTGGGGAGATAACTGCTTACTAGTCTATGCAAAACATGCGTATCTACAGCGACAGATTCCATCGAACTGAAAATGTCACTTACCCAGTGTACATCTGTTCGTGGCATCAGTCGCTGTAGATTCGCATGTGCCCACCCGCCTCCCCGGGAGCCTGTAGCAGTTTGGAAGTTACCTTCAACTATTTGTATATGTATCATCTCAACCTTAAATAGGTACATACTTAGTCACTCCATTGCATGGGCACTATTACTACAATTCAACTCCTACCTCACCCTCTGCGGGGAAAAACAATCGAAGATGGAGTCGACGCCCATGCGCAATGGAGACAAAAGGAGGAGTCACTCGGTCCCGTGACTCGAAAGACTTCTTCGAAGAAAAACAACTTGTAACACTCCAGCCCAACACCAGATGGGGAGCTATGCAAAACATGCGAATCTACAGCGACTGATACCACGAACAGATGTACACTGGGTAAGTGACATTTTCATTCTAAATCATTGGTAGGTAGATAGTAAAATGTATACAAACATGTTATATTAAATGCAAACAAACTCCTCCTTCACCTCCTAGAGCACATTTTACTCACAAAATAGGGGCTTCAATGGCTTGCTTTGGTCGTATACCTATAGCTGATATATGTAAGGCAGCTACATGGTCTGCACCACACACCTTCACTAAACACTATTGTGTGGATGTTTCATTAAACCAACAAGCTAATGTTGGTTAGAAAGTGCTATGCACACTTTTTCCAACAACTGCAACACCCACAGGTTAGCCACAGCTTTTGGAGGGCTCTGCTTTACAGTCTATGCTAAGCATGTGTATCTACAGCCACACATGCCATCAACGGAAAATGTTACTTACCCAGTAAGCATATGTTTGTAGCATGTAGTGTTTTAGATTCACATGCGCCCACCCTCCACCCTGGATACCTGTCGTCATTCCAGTTTCATTTACATTCTCATTTGCATGGACATCTCTTTACTTACAATTACTATACACTCCATTCACACCTGCCTGCTGGAAAACAATCTAACAGTTGAGTCGATGCCCATGTCCATTACCAGCAACAGGAGGAGTCACTCTACCTTGTGACTCGAAAGACTTCTTTAAAGCAAAACCACTTGCACACATCTGGACCCAACTCTAGATGGTGGGAGTATGCTAAACATGTGAATCTACAGCACTAGTTGCCACAAACAGATGCTTACTGGGTAAGTAACATTTTCCTTATCGATGGCCACTGACCAATACATCAGCAGGCAGCAGTGGAAACACGAGGAGTTGAGAGGTGCTAACTGGTATATGGGTAACTAATAATCAGTAAAGAAAACAAGCATTTGCAATGCAATAGGTCTCGCATTTGTAAGAGTTAGAGCTATTGGTGTTGTAAATGACAATGTCCTTTACCTATGTGTTTTGTTTTAGAGTGTAGTGGATATATGCCAGGTGCCACAGAAACCCTCCCAGGCCTGTCGCTGCAGGAGAGAGGACACAACAAGACCGTCATCTTTGGAGTGTTTTTGCACCATTCTTACAGACTGGCTTGATACCCTAGAGATGCAACCCTTTCTAGTTTGTTTGCCTAAACCTTTATAGCACCAAACAAGACACAAAGTAGCACCTTTTGTGGCCTTTAACCCGGAAAATGAGGGGGGCAGAAGAGTTAGGAGCAAAGAAAAGAGGACAGACATATATTTCTGTGTGTTAGGATTTATTCCCCTACGTTGGCAATACCAGCCTAACTTTTAAAAACATTGATTGTATGCAAAGAGAATAAAAGAAGAGGCAGCTTAACTGCAAATGAATTATATCAATTCTGTTAAGAATGGCACCTGCTTTGCAGGGCTATGAAATGGCAGAACATGTATTACCAAGCGCTATATTTTTAAAAAACAAGTTATTCCCAGACTGCCCCAGCACGCACCAGACAAAGAACCCTAGGGGAGAGGATGTGGCGTAAGGGCCAGAGCTGCCAACCTTGCAACTGGGAAACACGGTTTGAGTCTCTGCGCCGACTCAACATCCTGTGATTCTGAGCAAATAACTGAGGGCCTCATTATAACCCTGGCAGTCACCAGAATGCCAGGGTCACGGTCGGACCGTGACGTTATGACCGTGGCAGAGCCGCCAAGGTCCAACCGTCGCACCGCCAGGCTGCCTGCAGCCCAGCAGTTGTAATCTGCTGAATTACAACAAGCAGCACTGCCCTGGGGATTACGAGTCCCCATCCCACAGCCTGTCCATGGCAGTGAAAGGCTGGTGGAATGCGGGACTCTGGGGGGGTGTCTGGGAGCCTCTGCAATGCCAGGGGCCCCCATGCACAGCCCTGTTGAACATTCCACTGCCCGAATTAGGGGCAGTGGAATGCGACGGGTGCTTCTGCACCCGCCGCACCACAACATTGCAACCGGCTCCATTAGGAGCCCGCTGCAATGCTAAGGCCCCGTGGTGACCTCCTAATAGGGCCGGCAGGGTTCAGGCCGCACCGTCGGCCTGATGGCAGGAAGCGTTTGGTGGGTGGAATGAAGCCCTTAATCTCCCCTTGCTACCAAAAATGAACATGTTCTTGTGTAACATAACCGGTGCTCATGTAGAACACTGTAATACTTTTGTATGGAGTTCGTGCTAACTGAACTCTATTTGAAGAGGCCTAATTTACATCCAAAGGCTAGATGTTTTTTGCTATCAAGCTTGCGGTCGTGAAGTGTTTGGGTCTGGAGTCTACTCCTTTTCCACTATTTTGGAGACAACACCTTTCACCATCTTCTTGCCTAGAACTAACCTATGTGCTTGGTTGGTGAACCTCCGGAGGTTATCAAGAGCACATGCTATTGCCTAGTGTTAAGCTCTTCTCAAGCCAGTTGGTTACTGCAGCCACTGCGGTCTTGACAAAACCAGAATGTCACAGATTACAATCCTGACCTAGCTTTTTTACCTCTTCATCTCTCAAAGGTTGATGCAAAGGAATTATAGCGATTTTGTTAAAAATGGCATCTGCTTTGCATCGCTTTGTAATGGCAGAACCTGTATTACCAAGATCCAATAGGTTTTAACATTAAAAAAATATTATTTTCTTAATTTATTTTAGAACCACAAGTTTCAAATTGCAGATAAGTACATTAAATGTAATGTACTTTGCATAGGTATAGATGGAACTTTGAATTAAAACAGTAATGTACACGGTTTGACATAAAATGGCAATAAGCTATTTTAAAAGTGGACACTGAAAAAATTTACATTTCCTGGGGAAGGTAAGTACAGATTAGTTTCTGAGGTAAGTAAAGCACTTACAAGTTCAGTCTATGGGGCATAGGCAGCCCATCATTGGGGGTTCAAGTAAACCCCAAATACCCAGCAACACAGGGCCGGTCAGGTGCAGAGGTCAGAGGGGCCCTAATAACTTAGGTGGCTATGGAGAATAGGGGTGCTCTGGTTTCAGTCTGCTAGCAGGTAAGTACCTCCGTCCTCTGGGAGCAGACCAGGGGGGTTTTGTAGAGCAATGGGGGGGTCCTAAGTAGGCACACAAAGTACACCTCAGCAGCACAGGGGCGACAGGGTGCAGTGGGCAAACAAGGCATCGGGTTTTGAATTGAAGTCAATGGAGGGACCCGGGGGTCACTCAGACAATGCAGGCAGGGCACAGGGTCAGCCACCGACTGGGTCAGCCACTGACTGGGCAAGGGTGAGGACCGCCTGCTGGTCACTACTGCACCGGAGGTTGGTTCTTCAAGGGCCTGGGGGCTGCGGGTGCAGTGCTTTTTCCAGGTGTCGGGTTCTTTGTTACCTGGGCAGTCGCGGTCAGGGGGGGCCCTCGGGATTCCTTCTGCAGGCGTCGTCGTGGGGGTGCAGAGAGGTTGGCCCAGGGTGGACACGTCGTCGGAGTCGCCTGGGAGTCCTCTCTGCAGCGTTGGTTTCTCTGGACCCAGGCCAGGGGCGTTGGGTGCAGAGTGGTGGGGACTCACGCTTCTGGAGTGAGGTGAGTCCCTTTAAAGATGGTTTCTTCTTGTTGCTTTAGACAGTGCCGCTGTCCACAGGAGTTCCTTGGTCCTTGTAGTTGCAGGGCAGTTCTCTGAGTCGGCAGAGGTTGCTGGTCCCGTTGGATGTGTTGATGGTGCAGGTTCTTTGAATCAGGAGGCAGGCCGGTAGGGTTGGGGCCAAAGCAGTTGTCATCTTCCTTCTTCACTGCGGGGTTTTCAGGTCAGAAGTCCTTCATCTTGTTAAGTCATCAGGAATCTGATTTCCTGGGTTCAGGGTCTCCCCTAAATACTAAATTTAGGGGTGTGTTAGGGCTGGAGGGCAGTAGCCAATGGCTACTGTCCCTGAGGGTGGCCACACCCTACTTGTGCCTCCTCCCTTTGGGGAGCGGGCGCATCACTATTGGGCTAAATCCTCCAAACCAAGATGGATGATTTTCTAAGGAGTGGGTCACTTTAGCTCTGGTCACCTTAGGGGCTGACCTGGCTGAGAAGTGGCTCCCTGTTTTTCTCATTATCTCCCCGGACTTGCCACTAAAAGTGGGGGCTGTGTCTGGGGGAGACCTCAGGAACGGCAACCACTTATGTACACTCTGTCCAATGTTACTAAGTAGGGCCCCTACATTAGCCTCATACATTTCAGTTATGGTCCGACTCATATATACCCCAGATATTTAAAAGGAGTAATTTGTAATTGTATATTAGGAAAGAGTACCATCCACCATTCCATCCGACTGTAAAGGGGAGAGTAACAACTTGTCTGCATTTAGCATGAACCCTGAGTGCATCCCCACTTCCTTTATTGTATCATTGATTGCACGCCATGAAGTACCCAGGTTCCGTAGGGTCAGCAGGATATCGCCGGCGTACAGAGAAAAGATGTCCCTCTGGGGTCTGATGATTACCCCGCACCCCTCATGTCTGTTTCGTGTGAGCCTCACTAGAGGTTCGATAATCAGGGGAAAAATTGGTGGTGAAAGTGGCTACCCCTGTCTAGTCCCTCTCTCCACTGACCATAAAGCCAACATCCTAGTGCCTATCTTTACGCTAGCTTTATTATCTGTATACTAGAGCCGCACCCATTTGAAAGGGGTAGTACCTAGTCCATAGAGTTGTAGTGTTTGATCTATAAATACCCAGTCAACCATATCAAATGCTTTATGAGAATCTAGGCTAGCAAGTGCACCAGTGTCCTCCCTTTTCATTATCTGTTCAATATTTAGAAAAGCTTTCCTGATTTTAGTGGTGATAGTATGTGTAGGAAGTTGGCTCTGTATATACTATTTCAAAATAAGAAATAGTGTGCACAAAGTCTAAGGGTTCCCCTTAGAGGTAAGATAGTGGCAATAATAGATTATTCTAATGCTCTATTTTGTGGTAGTGTGGTCGAGCAGTAGGCTTATCAGAGGTAAGTGTTAAGCATTTGTTGTACACACACAGGCAATAACTGAGGAACACACACTCAAAGACTTACTCCAGTCCAATAGGTTTTTATATTGAAAAATATATTTTCTTAGTTTGTTTTAAGAACCACAGGTTCAAGATTTACAAGTAATACTTCAAATGAAAGGTATTTCACTTAGGTACTTTAGGAACTTTGAATAATCACAATAGCATGTACGGTTTTGGCAAAAATGGCAATAAGCTATTTTAAAAGTGGACACTGCAAAAATCAACAGTTCCTGGGGGAGGTAAGTAGAGGTTAAGTTCACAGGTAAGTAAAACACTTACAGAGTTCAAAGTTGGGTCCAAGGTAGCCCACCGTTGGGGGTTTAAGGCAACCCCAAAGTTACCACACCAGCAGCTCAGGGCCGGTCAGGTGCAGAGGTCAAAGAGGTGCCCAAAACACATAGGCTTCAATGGAGAACAGGGGTGTCCTGGTTCCAGTCGGCCAGCAGGTAAGTACCCGCGTCCTTGGGGGGGGTCAGACCAGGGGGGTTTTGTAGGGCACCGGGGGGGACACAAGCAGGCACAGAAAGTACACCCTCAGTGGCACAGGGGCGGCCGGGTGCAGAGTGCAAACAGGCGACGGGTTTTGTATAGAAAGCAATGGGGAGACCCGGGGGTCTCTTCAACGATGCAGGCAGGCACAGGAGGGGGCTCCTCTGGGTAGCCACCACCTGGGCTAGGCAGAGGGTCACCTGGGGGTCACTCCTGCACTAGAGTTCGGTTCCTTCAGGTCCTGGGGGCTGCGGGTGCAGTATTGGTTCCAGGCGTCGGGTCCCTTGTTACAGGCAGACGCGGTCAGGGGGAGCCTCTGGATTTCCTCTGCAGGCGTCGCTGTGGGGGCTCAGGGGGGTCGTCTTTGGCTACTCACGGGCTCGCAGTCGCCGGGGAGTTCTCCCTGTAGTGTTGGTTTTCCGCAGGTCGAGCCGGGGGCGTCGGGTGCAGAGTGGAAAGTCTCATGCTTCCAGTGGGAAACGTTAAGTCTTCAAAGTCGTTTCTTTGTTGCAAGAAAGTTGCAGATTGTTGAACAGGGCCGCTGTTCACAGGAGTTTCTTGGTCCTTGGTTGCAGGGCACTCCTGAGGCTTCAGAGGTCGCTGGTCCCTGTTGGATGCGTCGCTGTTGCAGTTTTCTTCGAGACAGGCCAGTAGGGCTGGGGCCAAAGCAGTTGTCGTCTCAGTCTTCACTGCAGGGCTTCAGATCAGCAGTCCTTTTTCTGGTTAAGGTTGCAGGAATCTAGTTTCCTAGGTTCTGGGGGCCCCTAAATACTGAGTTTAGGGGTGTGTTTAGGTCTGGGAGGGCAGTAGCCAGTGGCCACTGTCCTTGAGGGTGGCTACACCCTCTTTGTGCCTCCTCCCTGTGGGCAGGGGGGCACATCCCTAATCCTATTGGGGGAATCCTCCTTCTACAAGATGGAGGATTTCTAAAAGTAAGGGTCAGCTCAGCTCAGGACACCTTAGGGGCTGTCCTGACTGGTGGGTGACTCCTCCTTGTTTTTCTCATTATCTCCTCCAGCCCTGCCGCCAAAAGTGGGGGCAGTGGCCGGAGGGGCGGGCATCTCCACTAGCTGGGATGCCCTGTGGTGCTGTAACAAAGGGGGTGAGCCTTTGAGGCTCCCCGCCAGGTGTTACAGTTCCTGCAGGGGGAGGTGAGAAGCACCTCCACTCAGTACAGGCTTTGTTCCTGGCCACAGTGACAAAGGCACTCTCCCCATGTGGCCAGCAACATGTCTGGTGTGTGGCAGGCTGGTAAAAACTATTCAGCCTACACTGGAAGTCGAGTATGTTTTCAGGGGGCATCTCTAAGATGCCCTCTGGGTGTATTTTACAATACATTGCACACTGGCATCGGTGTGCATTTATTGTGCTGAGAAGTTTGATACCACACTTCCCAGTTTTCAGTGTAGCCTTTATGGAACTGTGGAGTTTGTGTTTGACAAACTCCCAGACCATATACTCTTATGGCTACCTTGCACTTACAATGTCTAGGGTTTTGCTTAGACACTGTAGGGGCGTAGTGCTCATGCACATATGCCCTCACCTGTGGTATAGTGCACCCTGCCTTAGGGCTGTAAGGCCTGCTAGAGGGGTGACTTACCTATGCCACAGGCAGTGTGAGGCTGGCATGGCACTCTGAGGGGAGTGCCATGTCGACTTAGTCATTTTCTCCCCACCAGCACACACAAGCTGTGAAGCAGTGTGCATTTGCTGAGTGAGGAGTCTCTAGGGTGGCATAAAACATGCTGCAGCCCTTAGAGACCTTCCCTGGCATCAGGGCCCTTGGTACCAGGGGTACCAGTTAAAAGGGGCTTACCTGAGTGCCAGGGTTGTGCCGGTTGTGGAGGCAAAGGTACAGTTTAGGGAAAGAACACTGGTGCTGCTCATGCAGAGTTGAAAGTCAGTCTTGGACTTGCTGTGGTCTTTGTCTAGCGAGAGGATGAGCTGCATGTTGTCTGTGTAGGAGACAATGTTCAGTACATGGCTTCTTGCGATGTTGCCCAGGGGGTCATGTACATGTTGAATACGGTCAGGTTGAGAGAGGATCCTTGGGAAACTCTACAGATGATGGGCTTTGGTCGAGAGGTGAGGGGGGGAAGGTGGATAGTCTGCATCTGGCCGGAGCGAAAGAACACCATCCATTTCAGGGTGTTTTCTTGGATGCCGATCTGGTGGAGTCTCTTCAGCAGGGTGTGGTGGGACACTGTATCGCTATACGCTGAGAGGCGCCCGATTGTCCTTGGTCTAAGAGGATTCTGGTATCATCTGTGGTGGCGAGCAGGGCGGTCTCTGTGCTGTGATTTGGGTGAAATCCGGACTGTGATGAGTCTAGCAGGTTGTTGTCTTTTAGGTGAATCACAAGTTGCTGTTTGAGAGCCTTCTCTAGTACTTTCGCTGTGAATGGGAGCAGGGAGATAGATCAGTAGTTTTTGAGGTCATTGGGTTTGGCAGAGGGCTTCTTGAGGAGGGGTTTGATTCTTGCTTGTTTCTTGTCAGAGTAGGTGGTTGTGTTGATGGATGAGTTGAGGATGTCTGTGAGTCTGTTGCTCATAATGTTGCTGCCGAGGTTGAACATGTGATGAGGGCAAAGGACAGTGGGGGGTTCATGAGTGGATGGATTTCATGATGTTGGTGGTCATCTTGGTGGTGATCTGATTCCACTTTTAGATTCTGTGCGTGAAAGTGGTGTCCAGGAGGTTGATGGTGTCTGCTGCGGTAGGTTGCGGTGTGAAGTTCCTATAGATAGTAATTTTTTTATGTGAAAATAAGCAGCAAGGGTGTTGCACAGTTCCTGCATGGGGTGTATGGTGGTCTCTAGTGCTGTGGGTTTGTAGAATTCTTTGATGATAGTGAAGAGCCCTTTGCTGTGGGTGGTGCAGTCATGAATGCAGGTGGCTAAGGTGGTTGAGAGAATCCCTGAGTGCGATTCAGTCTTTGGGGAGTTTGGAATGGTGCAGTTTTCCTTCTAGTTGTTTGTGGGTGCGTTTTGCGGTGCGGCGTTCCAGTGTGTACCAGTTTGCTTGTATGGAGGTTTTGTTGGGTTTGTTGGGGCAACAATGTGTACGCATTGTGATATTAAGGTGGGGGAACTGTTTGACATCTCTGTCGACGACCTGGGTGTGGTGCGGCAACTGGTGATTATATCCAGCGGGTAGGAGTTGAGGACGTCAGTCCATTGGTGCTCGCTTATCTTGCTCCAACTTCAATGTGACATGCGAAGATGTCTTGGTGTTCTGTTTCAAAATAGTTGAAATGGACGATGGCATTGTTGGTCCAGGTGAGCTCAGAGGTGTAACTGTATTTGATTTTATTGCTAGATGTGAAAATGGGTTGAGCAGTGTGCTTGGGGTCTGTGACTATCACTCTGAGTCAAGTGATTCCCATGCTGTCTAGGAGGTTGGCGGTGTGGATGTCATTGGTGTTCTCTAGCTGAAAGTTAAGGTGTCCAAGGAAAATGTAACGTAGATGATCTCGTAGATTTAATTGCAAAAGCTGGGGTGGAGTCTGTGTGGTCTGTAGGCCAGGGTGCCTTTGGTGGTGGTTGTGTTGTTGATGTTGAGCTTAAAGTCGAAGTGTTCCATAATAGGTTTGCTAATGTCTTCCGTGGTTGCTCAGGGGATAGTGTCTTTGTAGATTATGGTGATGCTTCCTCCGATCTTGTTGGTGCGGTCACAGTGGATGATCTTGTAGTCTCCAGATATGGCTGCAACGGTGTCATGTGCGGAGGTATCGTTGAGCCAGGTTTCTGTCAGAAAGACTAGGTTGGGTGCGTGGGTGGTGATGGTGTCCTAAAACTCAGTTGTGTGTCTGGCTAGTGAGCAGACACTCAGTAGAATGCAGTTCAGTTGGTGGGTGGTCATGGTGGCTAGAGGCAGTCATTCTGTGCGGTGTACTGGTAGACTGGAGGAGCATGAGAACCGGCATTGACGGCAGGTGAAGAGGCCCATTGTGGTGCGTGGAGAAGTAAGACAACACCTCCTGCTGGGTGGTCGGGCTTTGAGGAAGATGAGTTCTCCTCTGAAATATCAGGTGATGGGAGAGCCACAGTTCCTGTCACTTGAAGTAGTCCAAGTACAGACAGGTGCAGACGGGCTTGCCTTTGGCATGCCAGTGGTGCGTTGGCGTCCATTACTAGTTCTGGAAGGGGCTAGCAGAGAGGTGGAAAACGGCAGGAGCCGGCTCAGCAGAGACGCACAGAAGACAGAGACAAGGCACAAATTACAATAACAGCTTAAGACAAAAATTAGGCACAAATTACAGTAACCGACCAAAACAAAAGCGCGATACAAATTAACAATAACAGACTAAGACAAAAACGAGGTACAGATTAACAATAACCGACTAAGGCAAAAACAAGGCACGAATTACGAATACCAGGAAACAAAAAAGTGCAGAACTGTAACGGGGAGACAGGGACCAGAAAAGGTTAGGCTCAAACTCAGGAGCCCCTGGGCTGAGCCTGAGAAGCAGCACCTCTGCTCTAGAGCCAGCAGCTGAGGAGCGGCAGACTTGACCAGTGTTAATCTATGGGTATCGAACCCGTCAAAAAAAAGCTGCATGTGAGGACTGGGGATCCAATTAGAAGGAACCAACAAGTAGGTTCCAATCTTGAGATGTCCGAGGACCAGGGGACACCTTCAGTCTTCTTTTCAATGGGCAAGGGGCGACGGATGCTAGGTGTCCTGAGGCATCTGTTTTTTCTCCACTGGAGCACTCGCAGTTGATGGGGCCTGCGTGCAGAGGCTGCAGGCAGCAATGGTGAGTCCACAGTGGGCAAGTCCAAGGTGGGCTTTGTCTCTGAGGGCCAAGGGACTAGGTTGGCACCACTGAGTCACTTTCACTAGAGCTAGGCGGCACGGATGCAGTGGTGCATTCAGGTGGCGAGTTATCTGTGGTCCAAAGTCCTCGCAGTTGTCTTGGGGTGCCTTAAAGATGCAGGGACGCAGCTCCACTGCTTCACAGGCGTTCCTGGGTCTGTGTTGAAGGCAGGGAAGCCTCTCTGGCTTTTGGAGGCACAGCAGCTTGCAGGGCGATTCAACTTTAGCGCAAATCAATGAGAACAGCAGACAGGCTGACATGGATGGGGACAAGTCAGGTGCTGCTGCTTCAGCCTTGCTTTGTCGGCTCTTCTGTGTCCTTCAGAGATCAGCAGGAATCTGTTTTCCTGGTGTCAGGGGCTCCCTTAAATGCTGAATTTAGGGGTGTTTTCGGGAGTGTTGGGTAGTAGCCAATGGACTACTTACCCCTGGGGTCACTACACCCCATATATATGACCACTTGCTGGGGGGAGTGATTATAACTCTGTCCCAGAGTTTCTGAATCTGCCAACACCAAGATGGCAGATTTTTCAAAGCTATGTCCACATCAGGCAGTGCACCTTAGGGTGGGACTCACCTGAGGAGTGAACACACCTCCCTGAATACTGAATTCCCCACCTGTCCAGGTGTCACATGGGCCCTGAGGCAGGGGTTGGCATCTTTCCTGTGAGTGAAGCCAGATATGCTTACCAAGAGCGGTGGGCCTCTTTGAAGACCCCTGCTTTGGAATGCAGATTTACATCCTGTTTGGGGTGTGTAAGCACCTGTCCCAGAGCAGGCTTTGTTTATGACCGCCTGAAAGCAAATTCTCTCACCCTTGGAGGTCAGCCACATGTCTGGTGTTGGCACACTAACTAAAACTTGTCAGCCCTAACACGGGTAGTTGGTAGGTTTTCAGGGGGCACCTAGAAGGTGCCTTCTGGGTGCATGTACTAATAAATCCATCAGTGGCATCAGTGAGGATTTATTAATATGATATTGTAGGAAGCTTGCTCTGTATATACTATATCACAATGAGATATAGGGCCTGATTCTAACTTTGGAGGACGGTGTTAAACCGTCCCAAAAGTGGCGGATATACCACCTACCGTATTACGAGTTCCATAGGATATAATGGACTCGTAATACGGTAGGTGGTATATCCGCCACTTTTGGGACGGTTTAACACCGTCCTCCAAAGTTAGAATCAGGCCCATAATGTGCACAGAGTCCAGGGGTTCCCCAAGAGGCTTGACAGAGGCAATAATAGATAATACTAATGCTATATTTGTGGTAGTATGGTCCAGCAGTTAGGCTTATCAGAGGGTAGTGTTAAGCATTTGTTGTACACACACAGACAATAAGAGTAACACACACCCAATGACAACTCCAGACCAATAGGATTATTTTATAGAAAAATATTTGTTCTTAATTTATTTCTAGAACCACAAGATTCATTTAGCAGGTAAGTAAATTAAACGAAAGGTACTTTGCATTGGTATAATCAGGACTTTGCAATCCAAAAAGGGAGCACCCTGTCTTAGATTTCAGCTTGAATAGCCCCAAAGCATCATGATAAATGCAGTCATTAGAATGAATTCGAATAATATTTCAAAAAGTCTTTCACCATTAATGGGTGCAGCAAGTGCTGTAACGTTGTAGAAAGTTTTTCACCAAAAGTTGGTGCGGCGAATGCCGTATCTCCGGACACGTGTTTCTGGCTTTTGTTCATTATCAGCGGAGAGCAAAGTGTGGCAGACGGGGTTGCTTGAAATGCCGCCTAAACGTATTCTCAGGTTTTGGTACCACTCAGTAGACGCACAGGTGCTTCACCAGAGCTCGTCAGCTCAAAGGCTCACGGGAGCCGTTAAATACACAATCCAAAAAGGGAGCACCCTGTCTTACATTTCAGCTTGAATAGCCCCAAAGCATCATGATAAATGCAGTCATTAGAATGAATTTGAATAATATTTTAAAAAGTCTTTCACCATTAATGGGTGCAGCAAGTGCTGTAACGTTGTAGAAAGTTGTACGTTTTTTCTTATTCATAGCACCACCTTTAAAACTGGGATGAACATTTTTTTTAAAACATGGCTATTTATTGATATTATTTTATTTACATCTTTTTAGAAATACCAAGCACAGCAAATCTGATTTAATTTTCTCATTTTGAAAAACAAAACCTGAAATAAAAATTTTATCATAGGCCTCCTGAACTCCCTTAGGGTTAAAAAAAAAAAAATGCTGCACTTTGTCCTTCAGAGAGTGAAGGAGCAGCATACCGCCTTCGGCCTGCGTGGCAGTGACGGGTGACCTCCAGGGAGACGTTGACACCTTCTACTGTGGGTCCACCTTCACATCTGCAGAGCACATCTGGCTCATCTCCAGACTGGGCACACATTATAGGGCCCTTTTAAAGATGACTATATCAATAAGTTAATTTGGCCCATGGTCTGTGATGGCAAGGAGGAGAGGCTAGGTGATTCAACAGCTCACCGCTGATTGCCCTTTCTTTTCTTTCAGGTGATCTTCGAGGCTCTACCTGTGGAATCTGTGACATACTATTTTACCACAGTACTGCAACTGCTGCAGAAGAGGAGGTACGATAGACACAGTTACATTGCCCTTGAGCAACTATCCTTCCAGATGTACCTGTCTCTGGTAAGTTTGCCATCTAACATTTTTAACACAATTAAGTTAAGCTGAAGGGGGCGTGCTTGTGTGTGTACGTGAGCGCTGCGAGGCACGGGTTTGAATTAATGCAGGCAAAGCTCTACACTTCCAAGGGCTACACTGCACATTGGGTGCCATTACATACTAGTAAAATCTGTGGTACATAGTCCATAAAACAGCAACAACCTCATTATGTTTGCCCGGCGACCACAATGAAAGTTTAGTGAAGGAAGAAGCTAAAACCGCCATAACTTTAGACTGCTTTAAGTGTAAAGCTGCAAAGGAATGCCGCAACCATCGGAGGCTAGAATCTTGCAGTTTTTATCACCTGATTCTAATTAAATCAAGTGCCCCCTTGCACTTCTCGTATTTATGAAGTGTAGGAAGCTGGCTCTGTATATACTATCTCAAAGTGAGAGATAGTGTGCACAGAGTCCAGGGGTTCCCCTTAGAGGTTGATAGTGGCAATAATAGATAATACTAATGCTCTATTTGTGGTAGTGTGGTCGGGCAGTTAGGCTTATCAGAGGGTAGTGTTGAGAATTTGTTGTACACACACAGGCAATAAATGAGAACACACATTCAAAGATTTAACTCCAGGCCTATAGGTGTTTATATAGAAAAATATTATTTTCTTAATTTATTTTAGAACCACAAGATTCAGATTTCAAGTAAGTCCATCCCCTCTCGCCTTTGCAGTTGGCGTCAGGATTCGCCATCACCTGCCCCACTGGGAATCCATCACTCCTGACAGGTGGGTTTTGCAGATAATTCAAAGGGGCTATTCCCTCCCCTTCGAATCTGCCCCACCAGCCATGCCTCCATCAGTCAGCCAACTTCCGGAAGATCATTTGGCACTTCTCCAGGAAGTCGCAGCTCTCTTGACCAAGGGAGCCATAGAGAAGGTCCCTGTGCCAGAAGTAGGTTGTGGTTGCTATTCCTGCTACTTTCTGGTGCCAGAAAAGGACAAGGGCTTACGTCCTATCCTAGACTTTCGGGACGTCAACTACTTCCTCAAGAAGATATTCAGAATGCTCACTCTGGCTCAGGTCCTGTCTGCCTTAGACCCATGAGACTGGATGGCAGCATTGGACTTGCAGGACGCTTATTTCCACATTTCCATCCTGCCTGCCCACAGACGTTACCTGCGGTTCGTGGTAGGTCATGAGCACTATCAGTTTACCGTGCTCCCCTTCGGCCTTACCAGCGCCCCTTGTGTTCACAAAAGTGATGGCAGTGGTTGAAGCTTATCTGCGCAGGTTAGGGGTCTCAGTCTTCCCCTAACTCGATGACTGGCTGTTGAAGGTGGACTCACTCCAGAAAGTCTCCTCCCACCTTCAGACTACGGTGAGCCTCCTGCACATGCTGGGATTCACTATCAACGGGCCGAAGTGACACTCGCTGAGGGAGAGGTGGGAGAAAACGATCGGACACGTTTTGTCCGAGACAGAGTGGAACAGGGCTCTGGCTTATCCCCGGGGGATCTCGCGTAACACCCGTGTTCGGTGGCATGTGTAGCTGCAGATACACATGCTGTGCATAGTCCACCGTCTGGTGTTGGGTCGGAGTGTTACAAGTTGTTTTTCTTCGAAGAAGTCTTTTCGAGTCACGAGACCGAGGGACTCCTCCTCCTTTGTTTCCATTGCGCATGGGCGTCGACTCCATCTTCGATTGCTTTTTTTCCGCCATCGGGTTCGGACGTGTTCCTTTTCGCTCCGGGTTTCGGGACGGAAAGATAGTCAAAACTTCGGAAAACTGCATCGGTATTGTTTCGTTCGGTATCGGGTTAGATAGAATCGACACCGAATCGTGAAGAGCTCGGGTAGCCCTTCAGGGTAACTTCGACCCCCCGTCGGGGCCTGGTCGGCCCGACCGCGTGTAACATCGACACCGATGGAACGGACCCCGTTCCGATTCTGTCCTAAATGCCACAGCAAATACCCATATACAGACCAACATTTGGTCTGTAACTTGTGCCTGTCGCCCGAGCACAAGGAAGAAACGCGTGAGGCATGTCGTGCGTTTCGGTCCCGTGACCGAAGAGCCAGAAGGTTGCAAATGGCGTCCACGCCGACAGGACAACGAGGGTTCGAGGAACAAGGAGAAGAAGAGGAAGCCTTCTCCATCCATGAATCGGACTCGGAGGAATTCGACGTCGAAGAAACCGTGAGTAAGACGTCGAAACAAGCACCACACGGGAAAACAGACAAGGCCCTGGGGACGCCACTGCCAACAGGCCATGGCTCAACCTATAAAATAGGTGACCGTCCATCGGCACCGAAAAAGGGCGAACCGGTGGCGAGATCGTCCGACTCGGGTCGAGACACAGGCACGCAGCAATCTCGGGACCGAGAAAGTGCTGCCGAAAAGGGTCAACGCCGAGACAGCGGAACCGAAGCTGCTCGACGCAGAGACAGCGGCACCGAGGATGATCGACGCCGAGAAGGCTCGACTACAAAAA
The DNA here is from genome assembly GCF_031143425.1 of Pleurodeles waltl. Taxonomy (NCBI): domain Eukaryota; kingdom Metazoa; phylum Chordata; class Amphibia; order Caudata; family Salamandridae; genus Pleurodeles; species Pleurodeles waltl. Next base: position 1,798,907,612 of record NC_090444.1, on the reverse strand, counting down.
AGAGAAAATTCTCCTCGGAGCCGAAAACAAGCAAAGACACAGTTTTGGTGCCAAAACGCCCAGCAACCGAACCGACTGCCAGCTCGTATTCAGAGGAACAATCACTGTCCTCTAAAATGCGCAAACACAGATTTGAAGAAGAGTTACAAACCACTGACGTAGACCACACCCAGAAGCGGATCTTCATACAGAGTGAGACAGGGAAGATCAGCACTCTTCCCCCAATCAGGAGGAAAAGGAGACTCGAGTTCCAAACACAAGAACAAACACCACAAACAAAAGTGGTGAAGAAAGTAACTCCACCACCCTCTCCTCCACCTGTAACTCATACATCACCGGCACAAACTCCGTCACATTCACCAGCTCATACCACCATGAGCCAAGATGACCAGGACGCTTGGGACCTATACGACGCCCCAGTATCAGACAATAGTCCTGAGTCGTACCCTACCAAGCCCTCACCACCTGAGGACAGCACAGCGTATGCACAGGTGGTAGCTAGGGCAGCAGAGTTCCATAACGTGTCGTTACACTCAGAACCTGTCGAGGATGACTTCCTTTTCAACACCCTCTCCTCCACCCATAGCACCTATCAAAGCCTGCCTACGCTCCCGGGAATGCTAAGGCACGCAAAACAGATCTTTAAAGAACCTGTCAAAAAGCAGAGCGATAACTCCACGGGTGGAGAAAAAATATAAAGCACCGCCCACGGACCCTGCTTTTCTCACATCACAACTGCCACCAGATTCAGTTGTAGTAGGGGCAGCTCGCAAGAGCCAACTCGCACACATCAGGCGACGCCCCACCTCCGGACAAAGAAAGCCGCAAGTTCGACGCAGCTGGAAAAAGGGTTGCTGTACAAGCTGCAAACCAGTGGCGCATCGCGAACTCTCAGGCGCTCCTAGCGCGATATGACAGAGCCCATTGGGATGAGATGCAGCATCTCATCGAGCATCTGCCCAAAGAATTACAGAAACGGGCAAAACAAGTAGTTGAGGAGGGACAAAATATCTCTAATAACCAAATACTCTCCTCTATGGATGCAGCGAATACAGCTGCAAGAACAATAAATACCGCAGTAACCATAAGAAGGCACGCATGGTTGCGCACATCCGGGTTTAAACCCGAGATCCAACAGGCAGTGCTCAATATGCCGTTCAACGAACATCAATTGTTTGGACCCGATGTGGACACGGCAATTGAGAAATTGAAAAAGGACACTGACACAGCCAAGGCCATGGGCGCACTCTATTCCCCGCAGGGCAGAGGCACTTTTGGCACATTTCGCAGAACACCCTTCAGAGGGGGGTTTCGGGGTCAAGCCACACAAGCCAGCACCTCACAATCAACACCGTCTACCTACCAGGGACAGTACCAAAGGGGAGGCTTTCGGGGCCAGTACAGAGGGGGACAATTCCCTAGGAACCGGGGAAAATTTCAAGGTCACAAAACCCCTACAACCAAACAGTGACTCACAAGTCACTCAACCCCTTCACACAACACCAGTGGGGGGAAGACTAAGCCAATTTTACAAAGCTTGGGAGGAGATAACAACAGACACTTGGGTCTTAGCAATTATCCAACATGGTTATTGCATAGAATGTCTCCAAATCCCTCCAAATGTCCCACCAAAAACACAAAACATGTCAAAACAGCATTTAGACCTTCTGGAATTAGAAGTTCAGGCATTACTGCAAAAGGACGCAATAGAACTTGTACCACGTACACAAAGGAACACAGGAGTTTACTCACTGTACTTTCTAATACCAAAAAAAGACAAAACACTGAGACCAATCTTAGATCTCAGAACACTAAACATCTACATCAAATCGGAACACTTTCACATGGTCACGCTACAAGACGTATTACCACTGCTAAAACAACAGGACTATACTGTATGACAACCTTAGATCTAAAGGACGCGTATTTCCACATACCGATACATCCCTCGCACAGGAAATACCTAAGGTTCGTATTCAAGGGAATACATTACCAATTCAAAGTGTTGCCGTTCGGTATAACAACCGCACCAAGAGTATTTACAAAATGCCTAGCAGTAGTAGCTGCACATATCAGAAGGCAGCAAATACACGTGTTCCCCTACCTAGACGATTGGCTAATCAAAACCAACTCCCTAACAAAGTGTTCACACCACACAGAGTATGTCATACAAACCCTCTACAAACTCGGTTTCTCCATCAACTATGCAAAATCACACATTCTGCCGTGCAAAACACAGCAATACTTAGGAGCGACAATCAACACAACAAAGGGGATAGCAACTCCAAGTCCACAAAGGGTTCAAAATTTTTACAAGGTTATACAAGCCATGTATCCGACACAAAAAATACATGCAAAGATGGTATTAAAACTCCTAGGCATGATGTCTTCATGCATAGCCATTGTCCCAAACGCAAGACTGCTCATGAGGCCCTTACAACAGTGCCTAGCATCGCAATGGACACAGGCACAGGGTCACCTTCTAGATCTGGTGTTGATAGACCGCCAAACATACATCTCGCTTCTATGGTGGAACAGTATAAATTTAAACAAAGGGCGACCTTTCCAAGACTCAGTGCCACAATACGTGATAACAACAGATGCTTCCATGACAGGGTGGGGAGCACACCTCAATCAACACAGCATCCAAGGACAATGGGACGTACATCAAACAAAGTTGCATATAAATCACCTCGAATTGTTAGCAGTATTCCTAGCGTTGAAAGTATTTCAACCCATCATAACCCACAAATACATTCTTGTCAAAACAGACAACATGACAACAATGTATTATCTAAACAAACAGGGGGGAACACACTCGACACAGCGGTGCCTCCTGGCACAAAAGATATGGCAATGGGCGATTCACAACCACATTCGCCTAATAGCACAGTTTATTCCAGGGATCCAGAATCAACTAGCAGACAACCTCTCTCGAGATCACCAACAAGTCCACGAATGGGAGATTCACCCCCAAATTCTAAACACTTACTTCCACATTTGGGGAACACCTCAAATAGACCTATTTGCAACAAAGGAGAACGCAAAATGCCAAAACTTCTCATCCAGGTACCCACACAGGCAGTCTCAAGGCAATGCTCTATGGATGAATTGGTCAGGGATATTTGCATACGCTTTTCCCCCTCTCCCTCTCCTTCCATATCTGGTAAACAAATTGAGTCAAAACAAACTCAAACTCATACTAATAGCACCAACATGGGCAAGACAACCCTGGTACACAACACTACTAGACATGTCAGTAGTACCCCATGTCAAGCTACCCAACAGGCCAGATCTGCTAACACAACACAAACAACAGATCAGGCATCCAAACCCAGCATCGCTGAATCTAGCAATCTGGCTCCTGAAATCCTAGAATTCGGACATTTAAACCTCACCCAAGAATGTATGGAGGTCATAAAACAGGCTAGAAGGCCATCCACTAGACACTGCTATGCAAGTAAATGGAAAAGGTTTGTTTGCTACTGCCATAGTAATCAAGTTCAACCATTACATGCATCTCCAAAGGATGTAGTAGGATACTTACTACATTTGCAGAAATCAAATCTGGCCTTCTCTTCCATAAAGATACACCTCGCGGCAATTTCTGCATACCTGCAGATTACCCATTCAACTTCACTATTTAGGATACCTGTCATTAAAGCGTTTATGGAAGGCCTAAAAAGAATTATACCACCAAGAACACCACCTGTTCCTTCATGGAACCTCAACATCGTCTTAACAAGACTCATGGGTCCACCTTTCGAACCCATGCATTCTTGCGAAATGCAATTCTTAACGTGGAAGGTTGCATTTCTCGTTGCCATTACATCTCTAAGAAGAGTAAGCGAAATTCAAGCGTTTACTATACAGGAACCTTTTATTCAAATACACAAAAATAAGGTAGTTCTAAGAACTAATCCTAAATTTTTACCAAAAGTTATTTCACCGTTCCACTTAAATCAAACAGTAGAACTACCAGTGTTCTTTCCACAGCCAGACTCAGTAGCTGAAAGGGCACTACATACATTAGACATCAGAAGAGCACTAATGTACTACATTGACAGAACAAAACTAATTAGGAAAACAAAACAACTGTTTATTGCATTTCAAAAACCTCATACAGGAAACCCAATATCAAAACAGGGTATAGCCAGATGGATAGTTAAGTGTATCCAAACCTGCTACCTTAAAGCAAAGAGAGAGCTGCCCATTACACCAAAGGCACACTCAACCAGAAAGAAAGGCGCTACCATGGCCTTCCTAGGAAATATCCCAATGAACGAAATATGTAAGGCAGCCACATGGTCTACGCCTCACACATTTACTAAGCACTACTGTGTAGACGTGCTATCCGCACAACAAGCCACAGTAGGTCAAGCCGTACTAAGAACTTTATTTCAAACTACTTCCACTCCTACAGGCTGACCCACCGCTTTTGGGGAGATAACTGCTTACTAGTCTATGCACAGCATGTGTATCTGCAGCTACACATGCCACCGAACTGAAAATGTCACTTACCCAGTGTACATCTGTTCGTGGCATTAGTCGCTGCAGATTCACATGCGCCCACTAGCCTCCCCGGGAGCCTGTACTTTTGTAAATATATTACTTAAACTTTATTTTGTACATACTTATTCATTCCATTGCATGGGCACTATTACTAACATACACAACTCCTACCTCACCCTCTGCGGAGAAAACAATCGAAGATGGAGTCGACGCCCATGCGCAATGGAAACAAAGGAGGAGGAGTCCCTCGGTCTCGTGACTCGAAAAGACTTCTTCGAAGAAAAACAACTTGTAACACTCCGACCCAACACCAGACGGCGGACTATCCACAGCATGTGAATCTGCAGCGACTAATGCCACAAACAGATGTACACTGGGTAAGTGACATTTTCATTACAATACATCCAATGTAACTACCTGCATAGGACGTACCTTACTCCTCACCAACTGTTTCGTATATATGGGGCGACCCCCAGGACGTGCCCCAGATGTGGTGAGGGCGAGGCAGACTTTGACCACATGATGTTGAAATGCACAGTGTTACAGATTGGCTGGAGGGCAATGATAGAGATCATGTCAGGGCTATATGACACAGAACTGCCGTTTACCCCCGATATATGTCTACTGGGCCTAAAAACTGGTACTTTACGAGGGAAGGTTGGGAATCGCTTCCTGGATCTCGCACTGGCCCTCTACAAAAGGCTGATCATGAGGGGTTGGAAGGCTCCTAGCCACCCCTCACTCGCTGAATGGAAAAGCGACGTCACGAAGTGGACCAGGGCAGAATGACCGGTCTTGAAGGCTGAAGAAGCAACAGGTATCCAACAGACCCCCATAGCTCCAGAATGGGAAGATCTAATGATGAGCTGGGACAATATAGTGAAAGGACCAATAGCTCCCAATACAGTACCAACAGAAAGAGAGCCCTGAGTGAGTATAGAAATGAGATAAGGTACACACACAATAATACCACCTTTTGGGGAGGGAAAAACACCAATGAAACAGTTTGACGAGAATGCCAACAGATCACAATATGACACATGGGGCAGTGCGGAGTCGGTCACATACTGTTGCAAAAAGCAGCAGGAAAATGTATGAGGTTGGATAGTTATCCCCCCAAGTATAGCGTCCTCAGGGAATGACCCCTCCTAACCAACACCAAAACCACACACAAAAAGCCACCGAGTGTGTACATAGTTTAATTTCAAGTTAAAGCTGTTATGCGGGCATATAAAGTGAATGGGTAACACAGAACAACAATGAGTAAGACCTCCAAAGAAAGGAACGCTAGAACTCTAGTGCTAACAGATAGAGTTTAGATGAAGGCCAAGATGTAAATTAAACCATGACACAAGATATATGTGATGCCTCGTATAAAGATGTATCCTTTGAACATGGTGCATGACAAGAATAAGATGTTCCCATTAATGTACCTGTGAAATGTAAAACAGCGAATTGTTAATAAAAATATATATATTTTTTTTAAAGTGCCGAAGTGACACCTGACTCCCTCTCAGACACTCCCTTTCATCTGAGCTGTTTCAGGCTTATGCTCCCGAAAAGCGAGTCCAAAATATTCAGGGTATGATTCCGATCTTTCAGCCTCTGTCTTGGGTTTTGGTGAGACTGACTCTGAGGCTGCTGGGCCTCATGGCCTCCGGCATCCTGCTAGTGACACATACCAGATGGCAAATGCTGGCTCTGCAGTGGGACTTGAAGTTCCAGTGGGCGCAGCATTAGGGGAATCTCTCCAACATGGTCCCGATCTCGAAGGTTACTGCAGAAGACCTGCAGTGGTGGCTTCCGAATCCACATTGGGTCCCTAGCAGATCCCTCTCCCTTCCTCAGCCAGATCTATCCTTTGTGACAGATGTGTCGCTTCTGGGTTGGGCGGCCCCATGGGAGAGGTAGAGATCAGAGGCCTCCGAGCTCCATATCAATTTTCTGGAGCTCTGGGCGATCAGGCTTGCCTTGAAAGCATTTCTTCCCTCTCTCAAAGGGAAAGTAGTGCAAGTGTTTACCGACAACACTACTGCTATGTGGTACTGCAATAAATAGGGCGGGGTAGGATCCTGGACCCTTTGTCAGGAGGTACTACTCCTCTGTACATGGCTGGGACATCAGGGCATTACCCTGGTGGTTCAACATCTGGCGGGTTCTCTGAACGGCAGAGTGGATGAACTCAGCCGTCGATGCACAGCCGATCACGAATGGCGTCTCCATTCGGAGGTGGCGCAAGTTCTCTTTCAGCAGTGGGGAGAGCCGTGGTTAGATCTGTTCACCTCCGCAGAGAATGCACAATGTCAGCTGTTTTGCCCGTTGGAGTTTCCAAGGTGGCACTCACTCAGAGAAGCTTTTTGTCTTGAGTGGAACTCCGGCCTCCTTTGCGCCTTTCCGCCTATACCACTTCTGGCCAGAGTTCTCAAGAAAATCAGAAACAACCGGGCCCAAGTTATCTTGGTGGCTCCGGACTGGGCATGGAGCGTATGGTATCCAGAGCTATTGAGCAGGGCCACCGATCCTCCACTCAGACTGCCTCTTCGGGCAGATCTTTTGTCCCAGCAACAGGGGAAGGTTCTCCACCCGAACCTGTCCCATCTCCTCCTTCATGCGTGGAGATTGAGCGCCCGCAGTTGACGATTTTTGATCTTCCGCCCGAAGTCTGCAATGTTATCTGCGCAGCCAGGCGTCCCTCCACCAAAATGGTATATGCCTGTCATTGGCATAAATTTGTGGCATGGTGTACCAACAAATCTGTTGATCCCCTCTCTGCTCCTCTATCTAAGGTTCTTTTGTTCATTTTTTTCTTTAGCTCAGCAGGGCTCTGCTTTGGGCACCCTTAAAGGGTGTTTATGGGCCATTTCGGCATTTCTTAGGCTACCTGATCAGCCCTCACTCTTTCAGTCTCCTATTGTGAATACATTCCTTAAAGGTCTTACCCATTTATTTCCTCCCACTCCATTTATCATGCCTCAGTGGGACCTCAATCTTGTCCTTACTTAATTAATGTGTTCTCCCTTTGAGCCAATGCACAATTGCCCTTTGCAGCGCCTCACTTTCAAGACTGCCTTTCTTGTTGCCATCACTTCTGCTCGTAGAGTGAGTGAGCTTTGGGCTATTTTTTCCAAGCCTCCATTCTTGTCTGTGCACCCAGACAAAGTGGTGCTGCGCACTAAGGCTTCCTTCCTTCCCATTCATGTAGGCCAGTTCATCACCTTGCCTACTTTTTACACACCCCCACATCCTTCTTATGAGGAAGAGAGACTCCCCCCACCTGGACCCAAAAAGAGCGCTGGCATTCTATCTAAATCGTACTAAAGATTTCTGAGTGGACGATCAACTCTTTGTTAGGTATGTGGGTGCGAAGAAAGGGAAGGAGGTGCAAAAACATACCATCTCTCGATGGGTGGTACTTTGCATCAAGATGTGCTACGCTTTGGCCAAGAAGCAACCCCCTGAGGGCTTGCACGATCATTCCACCAGAGCAACTGCTGCTTCCACTGCGTTAGCACGTGGAGTTCCTTTCCTGGATATCTTCCAGGCCGCTACGTGGGCCTCCCTGCACACGTTTGCTAAAGATTACTGCCTGGACAGTCAGGTCCGTCAGGTCCGTCGGGATGGCTTCTTTGGTCATTCGTTCCTGCAGGACTTTCTAGTATGATCTTGGTTCGCAGCCCACCTCCGAGGATGGCATTGCTTGGGCATCTATTCTAAGGTAAGAAATCTGCAACTAGAAGTCTCTGTCAGATGTACAAGTTACTTACATTCGGTAACGAAATATCTGGTAGAGACATATTCTATTTGCAGATTCCTTATCGTCCCACCCATCCTCCTCGCTTGTGAACTTATTTCTAGGGACAGGGATTCCTCCTTCAGGTCCTTAGCTCTGGTGCCAATCTCAGTGTTCTTAGCGGCTCTGCGCTTTGGCATGGAAAGTAGTTTAAAAAAAAGAAAAAATGACGTCACTGTGCTGAGGCGGTGCCTATTTACTACTCCTGATGTCATCACAGCGACTACAACTCCAACGATGTCGACCAACGCCACCTACTGACGTGCAAGGGTATTTTCCGAAGAAAACCTCTCCGGATCCAGTCTGACGCCTGGGGGAAAATTCTAAGGTAAGGAATCTGCAACTAGAATATGTCTCTACCACGTATTGTGTTACCGAAGGTAAGTAACTTGTACGTCTTTGCTATAAATCAATCAAGGCCTTGTAATTTGCTTGTCATAATTCTGACACCTTTTGTTGTTGAGGCCATCTTCCATGCCGCTTTCTGGGGTCATCCAGTTTTGTTGGTCTTTTGTTGGTTCTTTCTCTGATTTTGAGGGGGGTAGCCGTTTAATGCTGTTAGGCTCAACTCGCTACCTTGTCCGTCCATTTTCTGCCCTGCCAACCGGCAGGTCTGGGTTGCAAGTGCCGTGCTCCACTTATTCCCCCATCAACCTACTTACTCTGCTGCAAGGCATCCCCAGGTAAGTGGCCTTCCTCCGGCACACCACCCTCCGGTGTGCCTCTTTTACCAACCAAAGTACCCCTTTTACCGCCACGCCGCTCGTGAGTTCACGTCCCCAGATGACTCCCCTCCCCCCCCCTTTTGTCATTTGTGGTTTGCTCCTTCTTCCTCTTTTCGTGCAGCCCTTGGCTAACTTCCCAGTTCTCACCAGTGCACCTTAGTGTCCCAGCTACTAGGCCCGCAAGAATCGCTGTTATGGCAACACATTCCTTTCTGATGGCCTACCAGACGCATTTAATCTATACTGAAGCTGTTTAAATGTGCTGTCTCTGCCACCCAGGCGGTGGTCTCCCAACATTTGCCTTCTTCTGTGATACTGTACTCCTGTTGCTCAAATTTGATTAACTTATGCCTCCAAGATACTTGGTGCTGGGTTACCTTATCCCGGTATCAATAAAGGCTGTTGTAGCCTGTCTGGTGACTGATACTTGTTCAGCAGTAGGCCCTTACGTGCCTGGCTAAGTTACCTAACCACGGGCCCGAGGCCCATTGTGACCCCAGCTGTGAGCATGAGGAGTACATCCCTGTTGACTGCAGCACCTGTGACCCTTCCCTTGCCCGACTAGAGGGAGAAGGTATCCAATAGTATTTGTCCTCATCAGGTACGTGTTGATCCTTCTTGTTGCCTCTCACTAGCTAAGTCTTAAGGGCCAGCTATCTGCGTAGTGGAACTAACTGTGTTCCATACTCTTCTTAGTTACTTATGCCAAACTAGTTTGCCTTGCCCCTATGAGTTTCATTCAGGAAATTTCTCCCCTGCCCAGGCTTACTAATATTAGTGGGTTGGCTACCCCCAGTTATGCTACCAGGGCCTAATGTAGAACTCAGCGCACCAGGGCTTTGATATTATTGGATTACATGAGATTCTGAGGATATCTGTTGTACTGACTTATACGATGCTGCCAGGGCCAGCTTCAACATTTGTGGCACCTCCCGCCGCCAGTGATCTGCTGCTTTGCCGATTGCCCCTCAACCCTCCTGCAGCCTTCCTCCAACGCTGCCCTCTATTTCTCCCTAGATCCCCTTTTCCATGTTTTTTTTTTTTTTTTAATGTTTCACGGCGCTCCTCGTAATCCAGTAGAGATCATGTCACACGCATATTATATAGAGACAATGAATCCTATATCTAGCAATCACTGTATAGGAAATTGTTACCTAACTAAAGAAGGACTCTCATGTGTAGTATTCATTCTTCCTCCATATTCCATTGTAATTAAAGAGTACTCTGCCTAAGGAAGCACAGGCTGGGGTTTTAAAGGTAACAAAGTGAATGGCGTTGGCTGTGCCCATAAGGATGTATTTATACTCTACCAACCTTTCGTAGCAACAATAGAATAATTATAGGCTAGGGAAGTCATAAGGTTCTAACCTATAGCTTGCAGTTTGCATTCAGCCCTTTCGTGCTGCCTAGATTACCATACTCTGAGTATCACCTAGACATCGACCAATGGATCCCCGTCGATTTGTTAGAAGTTTGTAGGAAAGTAACCTCTTTTTGGCATGTTACCCACATTTTCTGCCTGATGTCAGTGTGTTTGACTGTGTTCACTGGGATCCTGCTAACCAGGACCCCACTGATTATGCTCTCTCCTCTAATTTTTGTCACTGCATACTGGTAACCCAGTATTTCATCCAGAATTGGCATACTGGTCCCCCCTTAGAAGTCCCTAGTATATGGTACCTAGGTACCCAGGGCATTGGGGTTTCAGGGGATCCCTATGGGCTGCAGCATTTCTTTTGCCACCCATAGGGAGCCCATGGAAAGGCTTCTACAGGACTGCCATTGCAGCCTGTGTGAAAAGGTGCATGCACCCTTTCACTGCTATTTACACTGCACCAGGTCACTTATAATTCACCCCTATTGCATGCCTTCCAGCCCTGAAGGCAGGGTGCAGAGTACCTGTATGTGAGGGCACACCTGCACTAGCAGAGGTGCCCCACGACCTGCAGAACCATTTTCCCGGACTTCGTAAGTGCGGGGATGAAATTTTACGCATGCACTGGACATAGGTCACCACCTATGTCCAGCTTCACAATGGTAACTCCGAATATGGCCATGTTTTATATCAAACATGTTGGAATCATACCCCAAGTCTTTAGCAAGCATTGGTTGTATGATTCAGTGCACTCTGGGGGCTCCTTAGCGGACCCCCAGTATTACCTTTACAGCCTTCTAAGGTTTTCCAGGCAGCCCCAGCTGCTGCCACCTCACAGACGGGTTTCTGCCTCCCTGTTGCTCAAGCAGCTCGAGCACAGGAGGGCAGAACATAGAATTTGCTTTGGGAGAGGGGTGTTAAACCCTCTCCTTTGGAAATAGGTGTTATAGGCATGGGAAGAGTGGCCTTCCAGAGCCTCTGGAAATGCTTTGAAAGGCCCCAATGGTGCCCTCCTTGCGTAATCCAGTCTACACTGGTTCAGGGACCCCCAGTCCATGCTCTGGCGCGAAACTGGACAGAGGGGGTGCTCAGGGCTCCTCCAGAGGGTCCCTGTGTTTTGCCATCTTGGATTCAAAGTTGGCAGGGCACTCTGGAAGCATCTGAGTGGCCAGTGCCAGCAGGTGATGTCCGAGCCCTTCCCTGATAGGTGCTTTCCTGTGTAGCTGACCAATCCCCCTTTCAGGGCTATTTAGGGTCTCTCTCTTGGGTGGTTCTTCAGATTCGGATTGCAAGACTCCAGCAGGAATCCTCTGCATCCTGTACTTCACCTTCTTACGGAACAAACTGCATCTGGACCCTCCAGGAACTCTGCAACTGCAACAAAGTAGCAAAGATGAGATTTGCAATATTGTATCTTCAGCAACTGCAACTGTTTCCCGGTCGTGCATCCTCAGAGGACTGCCTGTCTTCAGCCTGCACCAGAAGAACAACGGAATCTCCCTCAAAGTGAAGGAGTCTCTTCCCTGCCTCAGCAGGCACCCCTCTGCAACGACGACCGGTGGCTTGGGTCCCCTCTCCTGACGAAGTGCGTGGATCCAGCATCACGGGTGGTGGACTGAAGTGGTCCTGATGTCCAACTTTGGTGGAGGTAAGAGTTTGCCTCCCCACGCAAGACACTTCCCCCATGCATTGCATGTTTTGCAGTTGCCAAGGTTTGTTGGCATCCTTCCATGAATTTCTTCGTGCAGCTGCGGCCCCCAGCACTCCTTCCTGCAATGCACAGCCTCCTAGTAGATCTCCGGCGGCGTGGGATCCCTTTGTGTAGTGCTGCGTGGGCCTCCTTTTGCACCTTCTTTGTCCCCGTGCTGTGGGACTCCTGTGTGTGCTGCCTGGTCTTCCTAGGGCTCTGAGTTGCTGACAGCCTCCTCTGACTCCCCCTCCTGGGTATAATCCACCAAGTCCCTCCTGGTCCCGGGCAGCGTAATTTTCCGCTAACCACAAGCTTTGCGTGTGCCAAGGCTTGTTGGCGGAATCCAGCGATGCACACCGCACTGCAATCATCCATCCAGCGTGGGACATCATCTGCACCAACCAGAAACCTCCATCCGTCTTCTTGTGTGCAGTACTGACTGTTCTTCATCGGTGGTTCTTCTTTTGCACCTTCATGCGGGTTAGCAGGGGCTCCTGTTCTCCCTGGACTCTTCAGTGCTACTTGGATTTGGTCCCCTTCTTCCACAGATTTAGTATTTGCCAGGCACTCAACCTACTAATCACTAATAATTAGTAAGTTTCACAGTTAATAGTCAGTATTAAATCACTTGATACCGTGTTTATTATACTTGTTTTTCACTCCATATATGTGCCCAATTGGCATCCACTATGATCCTATAAGTTCAGAGTCCAGCAGATTCCATTAGTTGCTTGTACAAATCCAGATCCTATTGACTCCACATTAAATCTCCACCATAGTAACAACACGTGTTTCGTCGGGGATATCTCCCACTAGACTTCATAAGGGCTGCAGTGATGTAATACTAATACAGGGCACAGCCCTGATGAAGTCTAGTGGGAGATATCCCAGACGAAACAGATGGTGTCCTCAAGCTGAAGTTGACAAAATGCCCTGTATCACTCTGAAAACAAGCTGCAGATTCTGGAAGTACATATTCAGTCACTCTCAGATACAAACAATTTCCTTGGTCAAGTCAGAAATCTGCGCTAACATTTTGATAATGGTGCATGACACGTGTGGACTCAAGTGGAACAATGTGTGACAGCTGTTTCAAGGAGAAATCCCTGGTAGTGCCAGGGCCTTTATCTGGAACTGAAGGGAGTTCATACCCCTCTCCAACAGGCTCTGGCTGTTAGTGGGATTCTGGAGTTAGTGCAGGGCTCAGGTGCACCACGCTTTGGAGCGCAGCCTAGAGCTCGCTCACAAGTAATTGCTGGGATTCGGGGGTAACACAGACTCCTAGAGCCCCTGCAGTGCATGGAGGAGCCCAGGTGTACCAATCTTGGGGATCCTCATAAGCCCCCACTGCACTGTGAGTGTAAGAAAGGGGAGCCTGGGGAAGCCTTGCTGGTTTTCTGAAAGTAAAAAGTGACAAAACATTCAAACATTATCTTATTGTTGTGAGTGCTGAAGGAAAGCCCAGAAAAAAAGATCTTCTTTACCCGTCCTGTGACAGGGTGCAGCTAGGCTGAGAGAAAATTCTAGTAAAGGTGAGTGAGTGGCAGACAGAGGACAGGGCAATAGGAGCGATGGGCCAGGGTGGGGGAAAAAGTGCAGGGGAAAAGAAGAGGATAAGGCAAAGAGACAGGTTTGTGACAGAGCGAGAGCTGAAAGAGAAAAATAGAGGGCGGGAAGAAAAGAAAGGGAGCGAGAGAAAGACAATAAAATGAGATAAAGAGGAAAATGGAAGGACAGATAATAGGAAAGAAACCCAAACACAAAAACAGGCCGAGAGTAGAGTAGATAAAATAGGGTAGGAGAGTTGAAGAAAGAGTGGAGGAAAAGTGTGATGGGAGATCTGCAGGGCAGTAGAGAGACAGTGCATGGAGACTTGAGGAACAGAGAAGGGGAGAGAGAAAGACAGTGCAACATTGACAAGGAGAACATAGACAAGATAAGTAAAACAAAGGTGAGTTAACAAGTGTCTTCTCTTGAAAAAGTGTTTGAACAAACTGACACTTTATAACATGCATGCAATTTTCCTTACATTAATGTAATGGACATAATTGAATGTGACATGATACCATGGGCATGTATTGCGTCATGAGAGCAATCTACAGGGGCATAACACAAGCTCCTGATGCGCAGGGGACCACAACAATATCTGTGAGGTATGTGAGACTTGGGGCGACCTAATCACATTCTGTGGGGGGCATCATTACACCACTGCTGGGAATCACCATGTTCAGAGCTTTCTGCAGTCAGCGGAATAACATTGTACAGCCCCCGGGGTACTGTCATGTTGGTGCTGTGCTGCTCAGTACTTACAGGCCACACTATTTTTGACAAATGACCATACCTCGAGCCTATTTTCTACAGTTTTGCAGTTGAGCTTCTAGTACAAAATGGCTCACTGGGCCTCCAGGAGCAGATGCTCACTCCACCCGTCTGTTCACTAAGGCTTCTGTGATGCTTCTCAGACCTGGGATTTAGCTGCTGAGTTTCAGCCAGCCCACTGTCTAGTCAGGGGTGGGCTCACAGTATTCATGTTAACTCTAAAGTGTTAGACAAATCACCTAAAGACGATGGTAGTATCCTCAAGCTCAGTCAAACATTTTGTTGGGTCCCAGGGAGGTTGCAAGCCAAGGGTGACCATAACTGCTTGCAGAGACAGGGGGATAGTTGTGAACAGTGCTGTAAGTGCAGTGTCACAGAGGCCCATGGGTCCCTCCCACAGTACTTCAAATATAGCTTTTTTTTATCAACAGACAGATTAAGGGTGGGGGGAGTTTTCTTCCACTTGCATTAGGGCCTAGGGCATGTTCCCCCACCACTTCCCACAGACGTCGTGCATCAACGACTGCTGACGGGGAAAAAAAAAAAAAAACTATAACTAGATGATGTTGGTTTGTAGTTCTCTTAAAATGTTATCCCAGCCCATTACCAGCACCGAGGGCACCGCTGCCAAAGTACACAGATGAAACCTGGTTTGAAATCATATGCGGGGTGCGCTGGTAATACTTTCTTCAAGTTCAGAGCCATCGGGATAATAACTCTCCCAGCGCAAACGTGGGTTTGTGGTTCAAGTAAATGATGGCTTCCAGTCTTGGAGCTGTAATATTTGTAGTTGAGGCACGCACAGCATACAGAGCGGACATATTTTACTCTTGGGTCACTTTTCCAGCAGTTGATGGGAACATGCACTCCTTTCATTATTACACTCCTGCTAATCTCCCTCCACAATACAGAGTTTATGCATATTTTGAAATAACTCTGTCCTTTCAAGAACACCAAAATTGGCTTGCTGGAGCCCTACCACACGTTATACAAAATGTTAGATTAGGTTCTTTGAGTAATTCAGGACCTACATGGCCACAGTTAGCCACAAATATTCTACACCCTAATAGTGGCACAATGGCGATAGCAGAAGTGCGCCGCCTGTATAATGATTTAGTAGAAACTTATAAATGCTTAATACAATAGGTAATGCAAACATTAACTAGTGCTCCTGCTCAACCACACAGTCATGGCAGGTATAAATCCTGCGACAGTGCATTTGATCATGGGCAAGATACCCACCAAACGTGTAGAAATTCCATTTTGATTAGCACGAAAAATAAGCGCTTTGAAAGCGTTGTTTCCCCATACGGGACCCCAAGATAAACATCAAATTCTCACAATGTGCTTGCCTTTCAGGTGGTTCCCTCAGTGGATAACTGCGCCACATTGGGGTGCAATATTTGCTGCACTATACGCTACCACACTCAGTACACCAACACTTACGAATCTTCTGGATTCAGGATGAATATGGGGTGGTCCGGCCCTAGTTTTGGGGATGCAGTGAATGGGCAACTTCGCCATGGTATCTTCAATAATAGTAAGCAACCTTAAAAAGGGAAGCAGTTTGCCAGTGGCTCCATGATGTTCCTGTACAGGATCAAGAGCACAAACTACCGAAAATAATTGCTGAAACCTATCCTAATATAGGTCAGAATAGTTTGTGAGTCAAACTGAGTAAACCACAACTATAAGGTAAATCCAATAAGGATTGTACCAAGCAAACAACAGGGGGTTCTAAAAAACAGTGGGATAAACAGAACCAAAATAAAGAGAAACAGTACAACTTTAAAAAAAAAAAAAAAAAAAGATACCAATATATTGATACACGCCAATCTCGTTCCTTTCAGGACTCACCGGACAAAAGCAGTAAGAGAGGAGGGCGTTCCGAACAACCAAACGAGTACGTGAAACTGAGAGAAGTGTCACAACGCTCCTCTGAACCTTCCATAAAAAAGGAAGAGAAACTTCCCCAACAGAAACCATAGTTTAAAAAGAAAAAAATGGCTGCAATTTCACCTAGAAATGCCACTCATAAGGAGAACTTTACTGAAGAACAGGACGTGGGCATTGACTCTGCTAGACAGTGCAGCAAAGGTCACAATAGTTTGCCGGAATCTCCAAGAGCTTCTGGAGGTGAAATCAAATAATGACTTTTTGGAAGTTAAAACTGTGGACAGGCAGGCGCCTCTCCCCCCCAGATAGGTTCTATAAAGTAAAAATACAATTAGAGGGAGACATTGAGCACACAATTGAAGTCATATTGTGGAAGCGAATAACTACAAATTATGATATCCTCCTGGCTGAAAATGACTGGCTTCCTGAATTTGTCCATAAACTCCCACTGGGGGACAATGTCATTATTCCATCTTTCTTGCCCTTGGTTGCTGTAGAATTAAGAGAAGCCTACGCTTACAATTGGGCATTGGCACAAACCTGTGCGCTTGGATAAAGAGTCTCCATATCACATAATACTAGTTAGATCCCAACCACAGCCTCAACCTCAATTCCCAATTAAACTTGAGGCAAAAGCATCAGTGAGATAAATACTAACACGACTAGAGTACCAGGGTGTTATTGAGCCCTGGGTCTCACCAGTGAACAACCCTTTGTTCCCCTTAGGTAAGCCGGACCATTCTTATAGAGCAGCCTTAGATTATAGACATTTAAACAGTGAAACATGCACACTTGCTATACAGAAAGGACACAGGAGAGCACAATTAACAATTTAGTGAGCAAAAATACAAAGCAACCTTGGATATTTCCAATAGGTTCTTCTGCCAGAATATAGTGCCTGAAAGTAGGGATTTAACAGCCCAAAATGTTCACGACTCCCATAGGGGTATAAGAACAGTCTTGGACTGTACTCAGCACATGTGACATCCATTTTACACGACATTGACCCCGAGGCGTTGTCCTGTGTAGATGACATCTACCTTACGGATGATGATCTCATGAAATATTTAAGACGGGTAGCCCGCATTGGGCTACAAATTAAATGTCTAGAAAACTGAAATTGTTTTTGGGATATGAGTTATCAGACAAAGAAAATAGCCTGGCGCCCCACTTTCTAAAAAAGTGCACACAGATGCAACCACCAAACTTACATTCCAGATTATGCACAACGCATAAAACAATTGTATGATCTAATACGCCCGACTGTTCAAGTAAATATTGGACAGTCAAACACACATGCATTCTCAGAGCATTGCAGCAGGACATGCTTGAAGCAAAACCTTACACACATCTGATAACAAAACAAGTTTGGTCATCAGAGTAATTGCTGGTGCCATCTGATTCACCTATGTAACATTTAATGAAGGTGACACCGTATGTATAGCGTATAAATCACACTTATACTCCACAGCTGAACAAAGCTTTGCTTCCACTAAAACATTTTTGACTGCTGTTCAGATGGCTGTCATAAAAGGGAGACGTCTGGCCCAGGGTAAACGCATTATTGTCGTAACCCCCATACCAGCCCTTGAGGCTGTTACAAAAGCCAGTGTTCCAAACGCAAAAGCATTTCATCCACGTTGGATACAATGGGCTCTATCTTTGACTGCCACCGATGTGGGCTATGTTTTTGACCCAAAACGTCAAACAAAAGAGTTCCTCCAATACATAATTGAATACCCAACACCAACAAACATTTTGCCTTTGGACCAGTATCAAATGGTAATATACACTAATAGTTCAGCACAACCAGCCATAAACACAAAACACCAATACTCGCCCGCTTGCGCAGGTGTGAGTGGATTCATGAGGTATGGCAAATTCCACCCTCAAAACACATACATGCAGACCTTAGGGGACTGCACCGCACAATTGGCAGAGCTTAGAGCTCACTCATTGACACTGGAACATATGGATCCTGGTCTTTTGACAGTGTGTGTGATTTCTACTATTGTTTCCAGTCCTTTAACGAATATCTGCATTACTGGCGCCAGAATGGGTTCAGAGATTCCAAAGGGAACACCATCAAACACAGACTTCTGTGGAGGAAGGTGGCCAATCTAAAAGAGAAACTACCAAATACCCATGTAGTACATACAGTGGGTCATCAAAGTGTAGGAATACAGGTTGCAGGCAGCACCTTGGCTGATGAGGCACCCGAGTCAGCAGTAGCCACGGCTTCTGTTGCTGCGATTACTCGTTCAGGAACAAGGTTGGATGATAAAACATTGGCTACTGTAAAGCGGCAGCAAAAGCGGGAATTCTGTAAGCCATTCAATGATTTTTAGACATATGTCCTTGCACAGAACATGTAATGCTTCAACAGCGAACTTAGCCTGTCATCTGACGGGAGTTCCTGTCCCTTTGATTCATCCAGCATTCCAGGTGCTCTTGATTGGGAGTTATGTGGTTCTGAATGAAGAGAGCTGTTGTGGAATGCGAGACGGAATAGCCTGTGTAGTTTCGGTCTCCTAAATTGTCACCTGTTGCGGTAATGTGCTTCCTCCCTCCCTTATGAGGCAGATGAAAGTTGCAGAAATTTGGCCTGATATTGCTACTTCAAGTGTCAATTTTGACAAGCTAAGCAGACTGAAGGCTGTTTTGTTTAAAAAAACACGTGGCGCTTACATCTGCATGTGAGACCTATGCTCTTCAAGTGGCAAGGTCATCTGCGGAGATACAGTCCCTTTTAAATACAAATGTTCCAAAGCACTTTGTGTGAGAAAAGGCCTCTTTTGTCCTGATTAGCCCCACTTTCTGCCTGGTATCAAAGTGTTTACCCCTGCTGAGTGCCCCTGCTGACCTACAAGCGACCCTCAACGTGACCTACCTCCTGCTTTCAAGGGCACCTTTGCGCACAGCTCCTGGCTCAACGGTTTGCTCGGCACCCGACTGCCCGATACACGGTCCACCAGTTATATTAGCAGGAATTTATGTGAAAGGGTTATTTCCACAAGGGAAACAACCATCCCACAGGTAGTTTGACATGCTTGATGTGACTAGTTGCAGGCACAATGTGAAGACAAGACATGTCATTGTCCATACGTTTGCAATGTTTATCGGGTCAGTAGTGACATAGAGTTCAAGGGATCTTTTAAGGAGACTGCGTGGTTGCCTTTAGGCGCAGTTGTGCACATTTTTCGATTTTGTGAGGCTCACAGGTCATGTCGTAACATACATCGTCCGTGGTAATATTAGAAGTAATCACCTGGGCCAAGTTGTCCCATTTTTCATCCATTACTTCTTGGCAAGATCTACAATACTCATAAGGACTAAAATGGGATAACACAGCGCTTTCTTGAACGTCTCTATCCTTGTTAGTGCCATTAAAAAATGTGAAGTGAAACTTTTGCAGGAGTAGGAATGGCCACCAGACAGGTGGATATAACATTCACCATACTTTGCATGGGGGCCATACAGAAATCAGACTAGTTGAGTACGACTCATGCCAGATGTATCCAAACATTTTCGGTCAAGTGCAGTAAAGGTGTCGATCGGCGTGGTCGATCAATCATTTTAGAGCTGGGGACTTTGGGTCCCTCCCGACCCCACATGCACACGCCCAAAGGGAGCCCACGTAGCACAGCTAGCACACAGATACCTTGTAGTATGATCTGTAAAAAAGACAGGTATAATCATTCTCACAAATAACATTTGTCAGCTGGTATATGCTCCTACCTCTCCTTCCCGGGCTTCATGATCAATAGCTCATTATCTTTGCCCTTAGCTATGATTTCTGCTGGTTCTGGAGGATGATTAGAGGATTCTACCCACACCTTAGCACCAGGGTTTTTGTCAATTGAGCCAAAACCTCCTTCCCACGCACTGTAAGAAGGGCTGGGGCATTCACCTTTTTCACTATTCCTCCATACACTAGGATAATCCAGATCTGTGCAACTCTGTTTCCAGATTGTATTATCAAGTCAATGTCTCCACTATCCAGGAGAATAGTTTTGATTTCTCCTCCGTAGTCTGCATCGATCACTCCCCCAAGACCTGAATACCTTTGAGTGCCAACCCAGATCTGGGAGCTATCAATTCTGAAATGCTTCGGGGGAATCTGTATTCCAACACCTGTTTCACAGAGTGCCATGTCTTTGTTTCATTTTGTAAGCTTTTAAGGCTTGTAGATCAAGACCTGCAGATTCTGGTGTAGCTCTGTAAGAAGCTAAGGCTCCTGATTTTATTTCCCAATACATGATGGTGTTGGTAGCCAAATGGGGTTGTATCTGTAGTGCTGGGGTTAACATCCGCTTTAGCGGAGTCTCTGCATTTGTTAGAGGTCTGTTATTTCAAATTTGGAGGGCCTCATTTAAATGCTCTCTCCAGTTTTTTAAAGTTCCATCTGATAGTTTTCGTAATTGGGCTTTTAGCAGGCTGTTCATTCTCTCAATCAGTCCTGCAGCTTGTGGATGATATGGAGTCCACTCAATAATGTGTTGTAAACAAAAGTCTTGTACCAATTTTACTTTGAAATGTGAACTGTTGTCACTCTGGACTTGGAGTAGTAGGACTACTGTGCAAGCTTAATGACACCCGCAACTAATTTGTAGTGGCCCAGTGTAATCAATTTGCCATATCTCCTCCCATTTAGCCATCCCCACCAAGCCAGAATCTGGGGTCGCCACTTCTGCCTCTGAGATTTTGGCTTTATCGTCTGCAAGGGAATTCAACCAGTGTTCTAGTGAATCAGTGGGACAGTGGGCATCTACGTGATACACAGTAACAGTACTTTACTCTAGCATTTTCCAAATTTCTTGCCACAATCCTTTGCCCCACACCTCGTTCGAATGTATTTGCCAGTTATGTGCATGCCATGTGGGAAGCCAGGTGGCTAACCCATTGGTGGTAGACCAAGAATCAGTATAGATATGACAAGTCCCAGGTAGTTCTTGTTTCAGTGCCTGATACACAGCATACAGTTCTGCATATTGACTACTCTTCCCTTCTCCTGTAGTAGATAACAGCTTCTTGGTGACTGGGTTATATGGCACTGCTTTCCAATGTCTTTTGTCCCCCACGTAGTTTGCTGAACCATTGGTAAACCATACATGCTTCCTATCCTCTGGGACAAGGATTCAAATGGCTCACCCCTTCTCCCTGGTGACTCTTAACTGTGGCACCTCCTGCACCCTCTCATCATCCTGCATAGGGCTTGTGACACAAGTTCATGTAAAGCTGCTGGTCCGACTTGGGTCCTGTCCTGTATGTACCATTTCCACTGTGTTATACTAGCTTCTTGTGTATGTCCTATGCGGTGGGTTCTAGGTGAACGCATCACCCACTGCATTATTGGAATCTCAGGTATCAGAATCAAATTATGACCTAGGGTCATTTGCTCAGTATCCACTAGAGCCAAGTAACAAGCAAGTTACTCAAAGGGAGTATATTGTTCTACAGCATCGGGTAGTTCTTTAGTCCGGAAACCCAGGGGCATCCTCATTTTTCCCTGTTTTAGCCACATTCTCCACTTTGTATATTGCCCCTGAACGGTTATATGGAACTCAATTTCTCCTTCCTGTACTGGCCATAGGTTTAAAGCCGGTTGAATTGCCTCCTTTGGCAAGTCAAACGCACACTGCCGCTATTCTCCCCATTCAATCTCATGTTTCTTTCGTGTCACTTTGTACAAAGGGGCCAAAATCTGACTCAAGTGAGGGATATGCTGTCTCCAAAAACCAAACAATCCAATGAATCGCTGTGTCTCCTGCTCAGTGCAGGGAGTGGCAAATTCCAAGATCTTTTGTTTTGCCTGCGGTAACATCTCTGTCCATGATTCCACTGAATTTTGAGAGGGTCCCTGTGTCTTATCTGGATTATTCATCCACACTTTGCTTTGCAAGAGTTCCACAACCCGGTCCAACTGAGTCTGCACCTTTTCTTGTGTCTCTCACTGAATCATCACATCATCAATGTAATGGGTCGGTTGCACCCCTGGAATGACAGATACTTCATCCAGATGTTCTGCCACCAGCCAGTGACAGATGGTGGGGCTATGTAAATAGCCTCAGGGGAGTCGTAGCATCCGGAATTGTCTGCCACAATGAGAGAAAGCAAATTGCTCCTGATTCTCAGGGGCCAATGGTATAGAAAAGAAAGCCTTCGCAATATCAATGGTTGCATACTACATCCCTTTATGTTTTTGTATTCTTTCAATCAAAGTGATGTTGTCCGGGACTGCGGCAGTCAAAGGGGGTGTATATTTATTCAGCTCGCTTTTATCAACTGTCATTCTATAGCGCCCATCAGATTAACGTACGGGCCACAGAGGATTATTACATTCAGTGGTGACTGGAGTTATCACACCAGCCTCAATCAACTCCTGTATAGTCTTACTTATTTTCTCATGCCTTCCTGGAACACGGTACTGTTTCAAACAAATTACCTTGGTTGCTGGGATCACCTTCACCAGGGGTATCTTCAGCTGACCCACCCTAATTGCTGCCACTGAAATGTATCTCTTTGATCCAGAATGATGATAACCATCATCCAAATACAAAGTCATCCCCTTTAGAATGTCAATTCCCAGTGTATATTCTAGGAGGGGCACAATCAGAAGAGTACATTGTCTTTTTGGAGTTTTTCCTGTTTTCATCTGAACAGTAGTCTGCATGGCAGGGGTTTGTTTTCCACCCAACCCTGTGATGGTGTAGTGCTGACCGGTAAACATTTTTGAATTTCCATAAATTAAAGAGGCCTCCGCTCCGGTGTCGATTAATGCCCAGACCCTTTGAACATTTTTGCGTTTCCAGTGTATTTCTAAATCAACATGGGGTCTGTTATCTTTACGAGCCCATCCCTGTACCGGAGCTTGGCCTGTTTCCTAATCTGATTTAAACCTGTCAACTTTTGCCCAAGTCAGGTCTAGATATATGTTTTCATATCTGCAAGTAGATTCCTCTCCTTCTCTGCTCTCAGCAGTTAACTACTCCCTGTCCAAATCTTCCTTTTCTTTCCCTCGTGAAGAAACATTTCTTTCCCTTTCTTTTTTGTCCTCCTGCGTCGGTGGCTGGCCCTGATTCACTCGTTTATTATCTTGCTTGCTAACTTTCCTGCTGCCTTCCTTTCTGTCCAGCCCTCTCTTGCGGTACATCTCCCCCAAGCCTTTAGTATCTATCCCATCAATCTGCTCCTTGTTGACACCATCCTTCAGTAATGCCATAAACCTGTCTCTCTTAGATACATTGTTATTATCTGTGCAACCCTCAGATCTTGAGTCTCTCTCTGGTTTATTCCAGTCTTCCAGCTCTCCCAACTCACGAACTGCCTCCAGCACATCTTTCAGTACCTGCCCTGACTGATAATTAGGAGAATCATTATTACCTGCTTATAAGCTGGGGGAGCAAAGCAAATAATTTTATTTCGTACTGAAATTGTCAAGGGAGCATCTAACAAATTGTGAGCTTCATCTAAGACAATAGCAGTTTTCATACTTTCTTCTTTAATTCTTTGTGTAGCATCTCTCAACGGTTTATCGTTTGGCGGCTAATCAGATTCAGTATGATATTTCTGACTATATCCCATAATTGCCAATTGCAACAAATTAGTTTCTCCTTGATTCCCATAACTTCTAAATTGTTCTTGTATTATGGGGTCAGAGCTAAGAGTACATACCTTCATTGAATCTCCCTCATCTAGTGCCACTCCAGAGACACCCGTGTCAAACAACCTCACCATCCACGTAAGCAATGCTTCCTCCGATTTATTTTTGAATCCGTCTATAATATCATTGACTTCTTGCTGGGTGTAATCGGCTAGGGAGTGCATTTCAATTCCTCCAGGGTTCTGTGGAGTGCCCTGTATATTTCGTCTAAATATTGGCTGTGCGCGAACCACTTTCTACTCCTCTGGCTCAAATTGGCCCCCACCTTTTTTAACTTTTTCATCTCTTGAATTTGAAAAATCAGTATATTCCCAAATATTTGAATCACATTTTTCAGGATCCCAGTCTAACCCTGCTTTAGCAATAGCTAAATGGACCTTCCTTTGATTGATTTTACCCCTTCGTTTCCTATACCTATGTTGAGCGACTTTGACAGCTGCTTTCTCGGCGACAGACTGATAAGTATCGGCCTTATCTTGCAATAACGTATTCTGACAAGACAGCATGGTTACATTATTTTTAGCTTTGACTAGCTGCCTTTCTAATTGCGGGGTTTCATGTTCCAGCTGCCTACATTTTTCATGTATTTTTGTATAAGCAGATAACAGGATCCAGCCTCTTCCGCCTAAAATAGATAGATCACAACCCCGTTCAACAGATACTTTCTGTAAACAGTAAAACATTTTTTGGCTCAGCATTGCTAAGACATTCGTCCCAGCTGTCGCATAAACCAGTGCCAGAAGACCATTCGTTTGCATGAACATTATAAGGTTCTTTCTCCCACCTGGGAATCTCACATGAAACCTGGGAAACTGCCAGTGAAGCTGCTTTTGACTTCTTGCCAAACATTTTTCACTTTTAAATCTTACACTTTTCAACCTTCCACCCTCGTGCTGCCGGCTATGCCAGTTCGTTCAGCTTTACTTCAGACCGAGAGGGAACAAAGTGAAAGGAATACAAAGAATGCAGAACTCTTAGTCTGAATAATGAATTTATTAAGGCACTTCCCAAGTTACATGAAGATAACGTGAGCAACGCACATTCAACTCTTAAAATAATCACAGCATTAGAATAATGCTGATCAAAGAAAATGTAATATATCAACAATGAACGTAAAATATATACAGTGTCTACATATTCATTCATGCACACAGCAAAGCTAGAAATAAGAATTAAAAATGCATCACCCTGGGGCTCAACTCCAACATCATCCTTTGCCAATCTCAGGTTGTGAAGCCATGGACAACCAAGGCAAAAGAGAACAACCCTGATGGGATTACTCTCTGGGCAATGCGTCCATTCCCAGAGATGAGTTCCTTCTTCTCCCAGTTGTCAAGCTTCCCCACCTTATATACTTTAAACAAACTTAAGAGGAAGGTTCTAGAAACCCCCTCCCTTTGAGTAAGTTGTGAAATTCAGGTGCTGCCTGTACCAGATCAGTGTTGAAAAAACACAATAGAGACTGGCCAGATCTCACAGTGTATTTTCAAGACTGAGCTGTACCCTGCTCTACCATAAACATTCTCAGCCTGGTACATCCTTATCTGTATTCTTCCCCCCTGTTATGTTCCCTTCCCTGGTGAGAAAAAGCGAAAACACAATAAGCAGTGCGCGAAAAAATACCTTCGCCACAAATGTGACGGCGTTCGTAGCTAAACTAAGCACAAAATGGAGTCAGTGGTCAAGATGGAGCTGGTGGTTAAATACAGATAGCATTACAGTTGGAAAGCATCTACTTTAGGTGACCAACACCAGTAAGGAGCTAGTCAAGAACCAGCAAGGTCCTCAGTGACAGTTACCTCAGTAGGGGAATGTAGGAAGCTGACTGTCTATATGGTGTACTAAAATGAAGTACACCGTGCAGAGCGTCCAGTGGAACCCCAAAGGTTTGCAGAGGCAGAAATAGACAGGTCTAATGCTCTATTTGTGGTAGTGTGGTTAAGCAATTAAGCTTATCAAGGAGTTGTGTTAAGCATTTGTTGTACTCACAGAGGCAATACATGAGACACACTCGAGTGAATCAAAGGCCAATTTAGAAAAAAAATGCTTTCATATATGCTTTGAACCAAATAACTTCATTATAAGATAAGCATGTTTTAAATGATAAATACTTTGCAGTTTCAAAGGTTGACAGTGCAATTTTTAGAGTTTCTCAGTGTTATTCTATGGAGGAAAACAATATTCAGCAAACATAGTGTTAAAAGCATATTACGAGGCCAATCTCAGGGAGATAAGGTGAGCAGTGGGCACTGGTCAGAACCACATTAACAGGTCACAGGTGGCACTGGGGCAGCTGCATGCAGAGGTACAGTAAGATGTCGGGTGCCCAATGGTTTCCCATGGGAGTTTGGTTCTCGTAAAGACAGGCTGCAGGCTCGGGCCAGGAGGCCAGGAGGCCAGTTGGAGAAAACAAGCAGGTTGGCCGAAGACTTGGGAAGTTCCTGGAAGTAGGTACTCCATTGATCCTTGGCTGCAGGGCCCAGGGGCGATGTTTGCAGGGGTGTCCTTTGGCATCAGGTTTCACCTTCCGGGAGCACCAGCTGTCACGAGGTCCTGCGTGTTGAGGCTGTAGGCGCCGTCAGGGAGTCTAGCAGGTGGTCACCTGGGGTGAAGTTTATCTCAGGGGAGCCAGTGGCCCTCCACAGTTGTCATCATGGGCGACAGGTGCAGTGGTTGCTGTGTGTGTCAAGTTTCTCTCACCAGCAGGCTTGCAGGAGAGGGGGCCTGCATGCAGAGCCTGCAGGCAACTTGGTGGAGTCCAGGAGGGGTGACACTCGGGTGAACTCGGGCTCAGTACAGCTGGGAGCCCTGCTGGCACCGTTGGTTGGTTCTTCACCAGGTTGAGGTTGTCTGGTGCACAGTTCACTTCAGATGTCGGGTCTCCAGGCTGCAGAGTCCTTGATACTTTGTTCCTGAGCAGGGCCGCTGCTCATGGGAGGCTGAGTCTTTGTCAGAAGGCAGGCAAGCTTCCTGGGTTCTTGGAGCTGATGCTGCAGGACACGCCTTTGGTGTAGAGTTCTTTAAGGTCAGCAGACAGGCCAGAAGGGCTGGTACCGGGTCAGCTGCTTCTTCTTCTCCTCGTCTGCGGGGCGACTCTTCTTTGTCCTTCTTTAGGTCATCAGGGACTAAGTTCTAGGATTATGGAGTGCCACCTAAATATTGAATTTAGGGGTGTTACAAGGAATGCCAGGTAGTAGCCAGTGGGGCTATCCACCTTTAGGGTGACTACACCCTTCTTTATGAGCACTTCCGTTGGAAAGTGGACATAGCCCCAACGGCCTTCTTCCTTCCACACAAGATGGAGGAATTAGAAACATAGTGTCCACTTCAGCTCGTCCACCTTAGGGGTCGGACTGGCATGAAGTGGGCACTCCTACTAATCTGCCAAATTTTCCCGCCAGTCCTGGGTCGCATTACAAAGGCGGCAGGGCCTTTGAAACTCCCCACCCCAGAATGTCCATCCTGGCTGGACGAGGTGTTAGCCCTCAAGAGCGTTGGATCTCACCTCAGTGGGCCAGAACTCTGTCTAAGGTGGTTCACTGGTTTTGACCAGTCAGTGTCCATGCTAGGAGTTGGTAGGTTTTCAGGGGGAACCTCTAAGGTGTCCTTTGTGTGCGTTTTTAAATAAATCCATCATTGGGGTCAGTGAGGGATTATTTTTCTGAAATGTTTGATACCAAACATTCCAGGATTCAGAGAAGCCATCATGTAGCTGGGGAACTGGTAATGAGCAGTGTCCAGCTCTTGCATTTAAAATGGCTTCCCAGGACACTTACTATGTCTGCGAATCGACAAAGACATAGCAGGGGCAGATCTGCTCATGCATATATGCCCTCACATGTAACATAATTCACCATGTCTTAGAGCTGTAAGGCCTGCTAGAGGGGTGACTTACATGTATTGCATGCAGTGTTTAGGGGACATGGCTCACAGGCTGTGTGCCATGTTGTGTTTTCAATTTTAGGAGCATCTTGTGGCGCAGCCTGCAATGTCAGCCTGCATAAGGTTGGTGCTGGGTCCCTCAGAGTTAAAAAAAACAACAGGTTATGGACGGAATGCAGAACAAATCAAACATTCACCCTCAGTCACAGATCTGGGTCTAATCCATCAGTTTTTTTGCTTGAAATGCCCCTCAGAGTGTCACAAGTTGTGCTGCAGCTCTGAGAGGCCCTCTTCAGTACCCATGCCCTTGTTACCAGGGGTACCATTTTCTAGGGGATTATAGAGCGCTGAGGGCCTGGGTCACCTGGGGATCAAGTGACCAGGTGTCTTGTTTTAGGGAAGGAACACAGGCACTGGGGACCTGATTAGCAGGAACCCCATGCACTTCAGTTGAAGTTGCATCCAGAACCAGGCAAAAAGTGTGGGAGGGGTACTACAATCAGAACCCAGCTCTGTACAGTGAAGTAGTCCCCAGTCAGTTCCAGGCACTTTTATCTGTTGCACAGCTTTCCTACAGAAGTGGCCTGAATCAAGGGATGAAGATGCTGAAGATGCTAAAAGGATGCTGGGAGTGCAATGTGGTCAATGGGGGTCTTGCTACCACTACTTCTCTGTCTACAAAGGGGGTGAGGCAGTCGTGGTCACAGGGTCAACGTTCCTCAAAGCCCTCTCGGTGCTGTCAAGAGATCAGCCGTCACTGGACTACCAGTCCCTCAGTATTGAGGTCAAAGGCCCATCCTTCATGGGTCGATAACACACCCTGTGGGGGTTGCAACTGCACCTCAACGGTCCCAGGCTCAGCAAACTCAGGTGCAACTTTGTACGTCTGGTTTTAATCCCTGGTGCTGCACGACAGCAGTTGGTGGCATGTTGAAGATTTTGGGTTACAAACTTACCACAGCTGGCTTCTCAGCTATTGTTTCCCTGTGCTATGACCAGGAGGCCAGCCCTACGTTTGGTCAGAAAACACCCTCAGATCCGGATGCAGCTAGTAGCAAATAGGTTACCAGGTTCCCTCCCACCTGATGACCACTTCATGACAAGTGTGGCATCTGGGCATCCCTGGATGCACCACTCTGCCCACCTTCAATATAGCAGGACCCCTGTCTCCTGGCACGTGGAGCTCCCTACCCCAACCCAGAGGTGGGGCTACTCACCCGTGGAAAACCAGTTTGATAACTGGTTTCCACTCTTCTGTTCCAAGTGCCAGCCGGCCTGCCTAAACAATGGAGCAGTCCTGTTCCCAAGTGATACCCATTTGCCCTTCAAAGGCAGCTTTTCCTTTGAAGCTCACCTTTTGGGCCAACATTCATGTGGCTTCCTCCAGGAGGGAGGTCACACTTCCCTCTAGAGCAGGCCCCTATTGGATCCTACCCTGGGAGTTGTTAGCATGTCTCCTCAGGATGGCAGAAATCTGTCTCGGCTACAGGGCCCAATGTCCAGCCAGTGTGGTCAGAGGGGACTGAAGGCAACAAAGTGGCAACTTTTCTAAAGGTGCACTGTATGGATCTGGGTTCTGGTTGCAGTACCCCACCCCTTTTTACCTGTTTTTTAGATGCAACTTTGACTGAAGTGCACTGGGTTCCTGCTAACCAGGTCCCAGTGCCAGCCAGTGTTCCTTCCCCAAAACAAGATACCTGTTAATTTGATCTCCAAGTGATCAGCACCTCTGTAAGTCCCTAGTAAATGGTACCACTGGTACCTAGGGCATGGGTACTAGAGAGGGCCCCTCAGAGCTGCAGCACAACTTGTGCCATTTTGAGGGACCCACCACCAACCTTATGCAGACTGCCATTGCAGGTTGCGTGACAAAGTGCTCCCAAAATTGAAAACATGGCAAACACTTGTGTGCCATGTCCCCTAAAACTCTGCTTCTAATATCTGTAAGTCACCCCTACAACAGGCCTCCAGCCCTAAGGCAGAGTGCATTATATTACAAGTGAGGTCATATATGCATGAGCAAATATGCCCTTACTATGTCTTTGTCAATTCTCAGACGTAAGTGTGAAGGGAAGCCATTTCAAATATGTGCTGGGCACTGGTCATTACAAGTTCCCCAGCTACATGATGGCTTCTCTGAGCTTAGGGATGTTTGGTATTAAACATCTCGCATTAATAAACCCACACTGATCCCAGTGATAAATGTATGAAGAAATGCACCCAAAGGGCACCTTAGAGGTGTCCCCTGAAAAACCTACCAACTGCTGGTGAGCTCACCAACTGGTTCTGGCCAGCTGCCACCAACAGACACAAATCTGCCCTACCAGGGTGAGAGCCTCCACTCTCGAGAGGTCAGAAAAGAAAAGCCTGTCCTGGCTGGGGTGTTACACACCACACCCCACCCCAACCCACAGGATGACCAGAATTTCAAGGCAGGAGCTTCAAGGAAGCCCACCGCCTTAAGTATGCAGATCTGGCCTTCCTCAGAGAAAGGTGCCAAAACACCTGCCTCAGGGCCCATCTGGCACCTGAACAGGTGGGAAAATTAGATATTCAGGAGGCCTGTCGCCCTTCCAGAATGAACACACCCCTAGGGTAGCCAGCCTGAAGTGGATACGACTTTAGAAATTCTGCCACCTTGCATGTGGTGGAATTTAGGGACTCTAATTAGGGTGATGTCCTCTCCCCACAGGAAGTGGTCATCTAGGAGATGTAGTGACCCCAATGGTAAGTAGCCCATTGGCTACTACCCTTCATTCCTCTTAACACCCCCTAAATTGAGTATTTAGTATTTGGCCCCTGATGTCAAATCCTCAGATCTTCAGAACAGAGGAGCACGACTGACTTGCACCTGCTTTACCCAACCCTCGAGGAGCAAGTTACCTGTCCTACCACTGCAGCCTCCAAGAAACAGGGAGAGCTGCCATTGCTTTGCCAATCGCCAGGAGGAACTCCCTTGGAGCACAGGAGCTGCTCCCCTGGATCTGCAGACACCCAAGAAAGGACTGAGAGGACCAGTGTAGGAAGCTGGCCCAGGGTGTGGTGGACACTTATGGTGTTAAACCTTATACTGGGTCCAGGCAACCCTGATTAGATAGTGTTGCAGTATTTAGACAGCCAGGGCTCTCTAGGGTATCTGTGGTGAGCAGCCAAGACTTAACCAGAAGGCATGTGAAACACTTGCAACACCACAGTAGTTACAAAGTAACTTATCACACATGAAAGGAACCACACCGTCTTGCAAAAATAAAGGTACTTTATTATAGGCACACCAAACTAGACTACCATTAGTATACCTCCCTCTGGAGTTTTGAACACAGACAATATACACTAGTAAGTACTCAGGAAAAGCATAAATTAGCAAGGGCCCCATAGTGGAGCCAAATCATATGCTAAAAACAAAATGCAATGCGAAAGGGTGTCCCTCACCAGAGTGGATGGAGTAGTTAGCCAAGTGCTGGGGAAGAGTGGAACCCCAAAAGGTAAGTACCTAGAAGATCCCCAGTGGCCAGGTGCATAGAGGTAATTTTCCTGGTCCTCCCATAGGCTAACATGGAGTCTTCGTGGTTGGAGAAATGTAGAAACAGGACCAGGCCGGTGTAACCCAAGGGCGGATTCCCGGCGAGGAGGACCTTGAAAAGAAGGAGACAGAGTCCAGTCAATGCAGGAGTGTTCAGGTGGGGCAGGAGGCAATGCCCCCCTTCTGTAGCTGAAGATCCAGGTTGTCAGTGATGGATGAAGTCCAGCTGCAAGGTCCAAGAGCTGCAGAGGAGTCCCTAAAGTCGCCTACAAACTGTCCCTCATTGGTCGCAAGTTTTCAGACAGGTGTGGTCTGGAGGACAACCAACAAGCACAGGCCAGTGCAAAACGGCTGTTGGAGGTTTTGCAGAGTTGTGGAGGAGCAGCCGAGTCCTGGGGACTCGACCCTTGAAGGGGAGTCCGTACTGACCCTCAGGATGCAGGAGAGCCAAAAGAAGCATTCTGAACCCCAACAAGCAACCTGTTGGCAGCAGGCACAGTAAGTCACAGTGAGGCCCCGTCAGCACATCTGAAGAGGAGTCCCACGTCGCTGGAGCTGCAGAGAGGAGACTGTCCTTGCAGAGGCAGAGTGCTGGGTGCAAGGGCTACTTGGAGCCTGAAGATCCCTCGAAGCAGGAGTCAACAAGCCTTGTTTGGTGCACCCGTTGTGGTGCACAGGGGTTTTGTCCCTGTGGCAGAGACAAAGGCTCACCATCTCCCACATTGGACAGAAGGCAAAGAGGACCCAGGGGATCGCTCAAAACCACCACCTGTGTTGGAGAATCTTCACAGATCTGACAGACAGAAGATCAAACCAGCCGGATGTCTTTGCCTTATGGGGCTCGCGGATGCAGGGGAGTGACTCCTTCACTCCAAGGGAAAGTCCTTCTTGCTTCCTGGTGCATTCAAAGTCTTGCCGACCCCCAGAGGATGCACAGCCTTGGAGATGTTTGGGAATGATGACTGGAGCCGCGTAAACAATGTTGCAAAAAGAAGTCTTCTCAGGTTGTGCAATCTTGTCCGGCTCCTGTGTAGCTGAGCAGCAGTTCCAGTGGCCAGGAGCAGAAGATGCCTTGCAGAGTGTTCCTTGCAGTATCTTGCACGACAAACCTGGGGATCCACCCTCAAGGGAGTTCCTATATAGCCCAAAAAGGTTGGTTTTCTCTCTCTGGGTTGACCACCTGTCAAGAGGGGTCACTGACATCAGCTACCTAGCCTACCCAATCAGATGCTCCCAGAGGCCTCTGCACATCTTAGTTTCAGAATGACAAAACCAAGTGGCCACCTGGAGGAGCTCTGTGCACCACCCTAGGGGTGGAGATGGACAGGGGAGTGGTCACTCCCCTTTCCTTTGTGTGTTTCATGCCAGAGCGGGGACCAATGGTCCATAGACTGGTGAAAACTGGATTATGCAAAGAGGGCACCAGATGTGCCCTTCAAAGCGGTTTGGGGGATGCAGGGAGGCTACACCTCCCCAGCCCAGTAGCACTTCCAAAGGAGAGGAGGTTGCACCCCTCTCCTACAGGAAATCCTTTGTTCTGCTGTCCCCTGCTCGAGCTGGTAAAGCAGCAGGAGGGCAAAATGTGGCTGCCTGCAGACCCTGAAAGACTGGTTGAAGCAGACATGGGGGATCCTTTAAGGAATCATTCCACCAATACTGGAATCCGCATTGGGGTATGATTCTGACATGTTCTATACCAAACATGCACAGGTTCGGAGTTAACATTATGTAGCTGGACCACAGGTAGTGAGCAGTGGCCAGGACATAGATAAAATGGCTTCCCAGCACTTACAAAGTCCAGGGAATTGGTACTGGAGTTCGTAGGGGCAACTCTGCTCATGCAGGGGTGCCCACACACACAGGGACGTTGACCCTGCCCTCTGGGCTGAAAGGGCCTACCATAGGGTTGACCTAACAGTGACCTGGTGTAGTGACCATCGGTGAAAGAGTGCATGCACCTTTTCATGCAGGCTGCAAATGGCAGGCCTACAGACACAGTTTTCATGGGCTCCTCTGGGTGGCATAGTGCATGGTGCAGCCCGTGAGAGACCCCTGGTGTACCAATGCCCTGGGTACCTAAGTACCATCTACAAGGGACTTACAGGGGTACATCACTATGCCAATTGTGGGGTGTATGAAGTACCAAAACAACCACATTTAGAGGAGAGAGCACAATCACTGGGGACCTGAGTAGCAGGATCCCAGTGACAACAGTCTAAGCACACTGACATCAGGCAAAATGTGGAGGTTATCATGGTAGAAAGAGGGGACTTCCTTACAACCAAGACCACCAAAAACCTGACGCCGGCCATCACAACTGCACCCGGACGCACTAGCCCCTGTCTTAGTGGGTCAACGGTGTCAGCGTGGTCCCCAGGCCCTCCAGAGACGAAGCCCACCCTATGTTCGCCCACTGTGGACTTCAAGATGGAGTCTGCAGAGTATTTCTGCAGACCCCCCAGCAACCGTGAGTGACCAGGAGACAAAGATTCAATGCCTTAGGACACCTCTTCACCCGTCTGCCCCGGACCCAGGAGAAGAGAACCAAGGGTGTCCCCACGTCTCCCCAGCTCGTGAGACCTGAGCCCACTTGTTGGCTTGGTCAGACGGCACCCCCATCCCACGCATGTGGGCCCCCCTGCAGCCACGAGGAACTCAGTGCTGGACCAGACGCCAGTAGACACCCCTGCACCTGCACTCTAAAGCCCGAGGAGGAGTACACTGACCGTGTCCCCAAGTGCCCGAGGACCTCCAGGGTTGAGCCCCCCTGTGGGTTCCCCTGGTCTGCCCTTCCAGTCGATCCCTGCAGAAACTTTGTAACCGGATCCGATCCCCATTGACTTGAATGAGGCACCTGACGCCATAACACATCCCTGCACACAGACGCACCAGAGCCTCCCGAGGTGACCTGTTGGCATGGCCTTGGACCTTGCCCCAAACCCCCCTTAAGTTCAGGAGATTTTTCCTCTGAGTCGTTGTACTCTACCTAGATCGCCATCTTTGTTTTCCTCCTTAGGATTGCATTGTAGCTTTCTGAAAAATGCACCGTCTACTTTTGAAAATGATAAATTCATACTCGAAAAGTACTCAACTGATTCTGATGATCTTAGTATCTAAATTTATATAAAAGTATGTGTTAGTTTTATAAATTGGTGTCAGATTTCTTGATTTAGTGTATCTCACTTACTGCATAAGTGTGTTTTACATGCTTAGCACTGCCCTCTGATATGCCTAACTGTTTGACCACACTACTGAAAAACAGAGCATTTAGGACGTCATATGTACCTCTGTGATACCTCTGAGGATTGCTTGGACTCTTTGCACAGTGTACCTCATTTTGGTCCACTAAATGAAGATCCAGCTTCCTACATGCACACTACAACTTGTTACATTAATTCCGACATGAGAATCTGTGAGAGATGGCCTCTTTTTTACATGGTTATCCCCCCACGTTTTGCCTGATGTTGATATGTTCTAGAAATTGTAGTGCCCATGCCCCTGCTCATCAGGTTCCCTAGGCCAGAGCTCTTTCCCTAAAACTGTTGTAATGCATTGCCACAATTGGATATACCCTTAACTACTACTATAAATCCCTAGTAAGTGAGTACCTATGTGCCCAGGGCATGGGGTACTATGGGTAGGCCCCTGAGGGCAGTAGCACTGATTGTGCCACCCTCTAGGGTCATGCATCCAGATGCACCCAGCACTGCCACTGAGACTGAGTGTTCTGGTGCAAACCTAAAACTCAAACTCGACATGGCACACTGACTGCATGCCTGACCACCGTACAATGCATTTACTATGGGTATGACACCCCTCTGGCAGGCTGCTCTATATTATATGTGAGGGCATAGCTGCATGGGCAGTATGCCCCCACTGTGTCCTTGCCAAGCCTGGGACATAGTGAGTGAACAGAGCAGCCATTTTAATACATGTGCTGGACACTGGTCAACACGAGTTTCCCAGTTACAAGATGGCCACTCTGAACCCTGGGTTGTTTGGTATCAAACAACTCGGGATGATAAATCTAAACTGGTGCCAGTATTGTATTTATCCCTAAATGTACCCAGGGGCCATCTTAGAGGTGCCTTCTGCAAAAGGTAACTATTGTGGCATGGTTGCTGACTGGTACTATCCAGCTGCCACCTCCAGACAGCCAATATATAAACCTTGGGGAGAGCCCTGCCTCTCCGGTTCGTAAAACAATGCCCTTCCTGTGTGGAGGAGCTAACACCCCCTCCCTCAGGAATGTGCACTGTCCTGGCAGTGACCTTCAAAGGGCTTACCGGCCTTGAAACTCGAGCACCAAGCCTGCTGCTAGCAGCAGCTGGAAGCCCCCTTTGCAAGCCCCCACTTTTGGCTGGCGCAGAGTTGGGAAACATAATAAAGGGTAGGAGGAGTGACCTCACCTGGCATGCACCACCCTTAAGGTGTTGCCTGCGAGGTGGACCCTCTGTTTCATTTTCCTCTAACTTGGATGGAAGGAAAATAGCCAGTTAGGTGTAGGGCCGTGACCCTTCCCCCAGGAAGTGGTCACTACAGTGGGTGTAGCTACCCAAAGGTAAGTGTTCCATTGGACATTACCAGATTCAAAAGAAAGAAGAGAAGACAGCACCAAGAAAAACCAAAGCCTGAGGACTGTGGACCTGCTGTACAAGAAAAGGTGCCAAACCCTGCCTGCTGCACCTGGGACCCGACAATTGCCACTGCGGAAGAGCTGACCACTGGACTGACCTCAACAAACCCTGAGGACTTCTAGGCTTCCCAATAGCCAGAGATCTCCCTCCAGAGTGGAGGTACCCCTCTACAACCAAGCAAGAACCAGTGACCCAGTGAGGGTGACTTGAATGACCGGCTGATACCTCCCGAACCGGAAGTCGCAGCCCGGCCCAACGACACACTGACAACTGCCACGACCAACCCTGCAAGTGTGCCAAGTTTGGTGCCACTGTGCTCCCTGGTGGTTGGACTGTACCAATACCCTGGGTACTGGTCAGTGGACGTCAGACACCCAGAAAACCAGCTTCCCCAAAGCTGAAAAAGGATCAGAAGGAAGCCCCATTTGAGGGACTTCAGGAACACCCCAGACCTCCCACCAGAGTGCCCCGTTGTCCTGTAATCCGCCCTCCAAGAGACTCACCTCCAGCTCCAAAGGCCTCCGTTGCGCACAAGTCCTGGATCACCAACTCGCTCTGCACATGGCCGTCTAGTGCCCTGCGACGAGGAAGCAGCTGTGCTCAGAGGGTCCCACACCCCTTGCGACTTTGACACCCCAAGGGGGACCCCAAGGCAGCACCTTTAAGTCTGCAAGAACCACCCTTTTCCAAGTGGTCCCCCCTGAGTGGCCCTGCACCTGCTACAAAAGACTTTTCAGCGCTGCTCCCTCCGGAACCGGAAGCCGCTCGAGCCTCTCCAGCTGGCGCAGTGTACCCACCAACGGCCTCGACCAACCTGCAAAAGCGGAACCTGGTAATATAACTGTGCGATTTTATATGCATTTTTAAAGTGACTGCCTATTGATTCCTATGGTGCGTAAATACACATAAAAAGATTTTTATTAAAACTTCACAAATTCATATCTTAAAAAGTACTTAACCAATTTTGATAATATTGGCCTTAAATATTATATAAATATCAGAAGTATTCTTGTAAATTGGTCTTGAGGTATTCCTTTGAGTGTGTGAGTTGCATGATTGATACTATGAGTACAGCAAATCATTTGCACTTCTCCAAGATGAACCTAACTGCTCAACCAAGCTACCTCTAATATTAGAGCGTTAGGTGGTCTAGTTTTTACCTCTGGAAACCAACTCGTGGTTGCCTGGACCCCCTGAACAATGTGCCTGGTTTTGCACACTACATAGAGGGCCAGCCTCATACAGAATCAAGTTAGGCTTAATGTAACAAGTTGTTTGAAATCTTCAGTGACCTGCTTTGATTGAACCGTTTCAGCGTGTATTTCTGCAGTCGCCAATTGGATGACCAAACTTTCCGGTAGTAAAAAAAACAGTAGTTTGATTTTACTATTAGAAAATATAAAAAACATATTCTTCCTATGAAATATGCTGCACTCTGCCTTATGACTCTCTTGCTCTGCCATAGGGGCGACTTACATATATACTAGGGGGAATTCTGGCTTTTTCATTGCTGTAAATGGCAAAGTGGAGCCAGCCGTTAAACTGCTCTTCCAGCTTGCAAATGGCAGCCGGGTGTCTTGTTTTACTCGTGTCCCGCCCAGGATGGCACAACCAGTGCTGCAATCCCTAAATTACATGCCCTGGATACCCTGTATACCATTTACTAGCGATTTAGAAGCTAGTTCAGCCAATTGGGTAAAAGCCAATTTGGCATATCAGTTTGAGGGTAATGGGCATAAGCCCAAGGTCTGGTTAGCAAGCTTCTGTGCACTCTCTGAGTTGAAAAACTAGCAGCTTTAGACCAAAAACGTAGGGGTGACCACAGAAAAGAGGGCTTTTCCTTACAGCTTTCCTCAGTGGAAGTCAAGACAAATGTCTTGATGGAGGTACTTCAGCCTGGAGTTGCCCCCACTGAACTATTACTCCCATTTAATGAAGTTCTTAGCGATGCCCTAATCAAGCCCTGGTCCATGCCCTGCACAGGGGCTCCTGTGCATAGGACAATTACCCGCGTCCCTCCCAGTTACCTCTTTCAGGATCCCACCCGCAGAGTTTGGTGGTCCAGGCCTCCAACATCAACCTGGCGCATTCCCTACCACTCCATTTGGATAGGGAATCAAAAACGCTGGAAACCCTCAAGAAGAGGATGTTCCCTTCTGCCAGCCTGGCACTGAGGTTGGTGACCACCGCATGCCTCTTGGGCCAATATTCCCACACGACCTGGCACTCGGTTGCAGAAGTGCTGCCCATGGTCTTGGAGGAGGCCTGAATCATACTCTGTCAAGCAATTGCTTATTGGAGAGCGACTACCACATTCACCATATAATGTGGGCTGGACATGACAGACTTGCTGGGCAGAGCGTCTTCATCGCCAGTGGCCCTTAGGCACTACATCTGAATGAGAACCACTGGGTTTTCAGGGGATGTCCAGGCCTCACTCATGCCTTTTGATGGCTCCCATCAGTTAGGAGAGAAGGCTGACTCGGCGCTGGAGCATTTTAAGGACAGCAGGGTTACAGCCAGGTCCTTGGACCTTTCCATGGCTGCTCGCCAACCCCAATCCTCCCTCCACCCCCTTTTGTGACCAGGGAAAGGGCTTTCAACTGTGTCTCTATTCCCCCAGCCACCATAGCCAGCAAGTTTCCCAGTCTTTTCTTGAACTCTGTTCCCACAGACCATGTGGGAGAGACAGGTAGCCAGAATTTGAGCCAGTCCACCCTCTCCCTGCAGCCACAGCCTCCAAACCCCTTTAGTTTGCCCTCAGACTATTAGGGGCATCCATTATGGGGCAGGGTACGCCATCATCTGCAACACTGGATGCCCATGGCATCACACCGTTGGGTTTTCCAGCTCGTCCAAAGGGGGCTATCTCCTTCCCCTTTGTGACCACCCCTCCACCTATGCTACCCATTTATGACAGCCTGACGGAGGAGCACCTCGTCTTGCTGTGTCAGGAAGTGTTGTCTCTCTTGGCCAAGGGAGCTATAGAGAGGGTGCCAGCATCAGAAGTAGGTTGTAGTTGCTATTCCCAATACT
Organism: Pleurodeles waltl; assembly: GCF_031143425.1. Taxonomy (NCBI): domain Eukaryota; kingdom Metazoa; phylum Chordata; class Amphibia; order Caudata; family Salamandridae; genus Pleurodeles; species Pleurodeles waltl. The sequence continues at coordinate 1,798,868,567 of NC_090444.1, read as the reverse complement.
TTTTGGTGCCCAAGAAGGACAGAGGCATTTGTCCTGTTCTAGACCTGCTGCTTCTCAACTTCTTCCTGTAAAATGAGAAATTAAAGATACTTACACTCGCACAAGTCTTGTCTGCCCTGGACCTGGGCGATTGTATGGTAGCATTGGACTTGCTGGATACACATTTCCACATCCCCGTCCTGCCTGCATACAAGACGTCACCTGTTATTCACAGTCGGCCAAGAGCACTTTCAGTTTTGTTGCCCCCCTTCAACCTTATCAGCACCCTTCGGCTGTTCACCAAGGTGATGGCAGTGGTTGCAGCACATCTGCGGAGGTCAGTGGTTCCAATCTTTCCCTGCCTCATTGATTAGCTGTTGAAGGCAAGCTCGCCAAGGCAGTCCTATCCCACTTTCAGACCACAGTGAACCTCCTGCGCTTACTGGGGTTCACTATCAATGTGCCAAAGTCACACCTGACTCCCTCTCAGACGCTTCCTTTCATGGGAGCGTTTTCTGTTCACAGTGCAGGACATCAGTGAGGGCTTCATTAAAAGGGAGAAAGGGTGCTTAGGGAATGACTCTAAGCTGAAACACCTCTGTCAAGACATTTGTCTTGATGACTGCCACTGAGGGCAGCAGAAGGTCCAAACAATTAGCCATCATCCTCAACCCCGTAGCGAAGGAGGCCCCTTCCTCCATAGACACACTAAAGGGATAGACCAGGCCAGTGTCTGGTTAGGTGTCCAGACCACTGGCATTTGCCAGTTCCTCATACCAGTTGTCATCTTCCTCCTCAAGGGGGTTGTAGCTGTAAAGCTCCTCAGACCCTCCCCAAACATACTTCTTTCCAGGCCTGTTGCAAAAAGGAAGCACTGGCTCTGAGTTAGAATGTCGAGGTCTGTCCGGCACCGGATTTGGTTTTCAGCGATGCCAGTCCAGCTGCATATAGGAGTCAGTTATGATGATGGGGTTGCGGCGCTGAAAACAATGTTGTTGGAACGGTCGCAGTCTTGGAACAGAATGTTTCCAGATCCAGAACCAGATCTAATGGACCCGACTGGTGCAGAGGGGTGCCAGAGGAAATCCAGTGGGGGCACCCACCGGACCTATGAGACCTGAAGGTGCTCCAGAGGGGTCAGCCTGCCCAAATATTAGGTGCATGGCCTCATAAGACTCACAAAATTGGGTGGAAATTGCTCCTGCTCCGGGAAACTCGGAAAGGCTCAGGGCAGACTGAGAGACAGGCTCCGTGTAGGAGAGGATGTTTCAGTGCCTCGTACGAAGATTGGTGTTGTGAAGTTGAAGAGCGCTGCACCTTCCTTGATTTTTTTTTGATTTTTTGGGCACCTACTGGCGTTGGGCAGATATGACTGAAGGAAAATGCCATCTTTCTAGTATAGTTACCCCCATTTTTGGCCAGATGTCAGTGTGTTTATACTGTAGTTCACTGGGATCTTGCTAATCAGGACCCCAGTGTCTGTGCTCTATGCTCTAAAGTTGGTTGCTGGTAAACTTTTTACACTCACAATTGGCATACTGGTGCACCTATGTAAGTCCCTAGTATATGGTACTTAGGTACCCAAGGCATTGGTACACCATTGTGCCATTCATAAGGGCCCATGCAAACTGTGTTTGCAGGTCTCCAATTGGAGCCAGCGTGAAACGATGCATGCACCCTTTAACCACAGATATAAGACTTGCCTTATATCCTAGTCACTGCACTTAGTCACTGTAAGTCACTCCTCTGGCAGGCCTTTCAGCCCAAGGGCAGGGTGCATGTCACTAAGTGTGAGGGTACCCCTGCATGAGCAGAGTACCCATACAGACCCCAGGCTCCATTTCCTGGACTCTGTAAGTGCAGGGAAGCTATCTTAAGGTATGTAGTGGACACTGGTTAAAACAAGTGGTCCATCGACATAATGGCTTCTCCGAACCTAGGCATGTTTGGTATCAAACATGTTGGAATCTTGCAACTACACTGATTCAACTGCACGTTGTATGATACCCTGTACACTGAGGAGTCCTTAGAAGATCCCCCAGGTCTGCCTGTGCAGCCTTATGGGGTCTAGCTGCCAGCCCACGCGGCTGCTGACCCCATACACTGTTCGGACCTCCTGCTGGTGAGCCTGGCTCAGGCCGGGGAGGCGGAACAAAGGATTCCCTGCAAGGGTGAGGTGTGACTACCTCTCCCTGTGTATTAGGTGTCTAAGGGCTGGGTTTGGGTGGCCTGTGAGTGCCACCAGACTGGTTTGAAGGGCACATTTGGTGCCCTCCTTGCATAATCCAGTTTGCACCATTTCAAGAACCTCTGGTTCCCGCTGTACTGCGAAACTGCACGAAGGACAGGGGAGTGACCACCCCCTTGTCCAGCTCCTGCCCTAGGGAGGTGACCACTTGATTTTGCCATCTTGGAAACAAGATGGGCAGAGGCCCCTGGGAGCATCTGACTGGTTAGGGCAGATAGATGACGTCCCTGACCCCCTCTGATAGGTGGGTCACTTCAGAGAGTGACCAGCCCCCTTTTAGGGTTACTTAAGGGCTCGCTTGTGGGTGGGTCCTCAGATTCATTGAGCAAGATTCTACGCAGAACTCTTTGCAAGACATCTTCTGCTCCTGGCCTCTAGAATTGCTGCTGGTCTTCTTGGAACCAAAACACGTCTGCTTCTAGTGGGAAGGCTCCCATTGTCACATTGTTTCTCCGGATCCTGCAAGAATTCTGCATCATCCAAGGCTGTGCAACCTCCAGGGTCACAAGGACTCGGTTTGCACCTGGAAGTACAAAGGAATTTTCCTTGGAGTGAAGGAGTCGCTCACCTGCATCCTCAGGGACCTCAAGACAATGCCGACCGGCTTGTGGGGGTCTGCTGTTCCACAGACATCAAAAGGCTCTACTTCACTGGTGGTGGATCTGTGGCGTCCTTTGGGTCCTGCTCGTCTTCAAACCAACTTGGGAGACTGTGGACCCCTACTTCTGCCACTTGACTGGAACCCCTGTGTCTGCAACTGTTGCACTTGCCAAGGCTTGTTGACACTTCCTCCAGTAGATCTTCAGGCACAAAGAAGCCTCAACCTTCAGCCCTCTGCAACGTGAAGATCAGTCCGTCCTGCAACATGGGACTTCTGTTTTGTTGTGCTGCTGAGGCCTCCTTGTGACTCCCTTTGTCCATTGCCTGTGGGTCACTTGTGAGGGCTCCATCAAGTTATGCTGGGGTTCCTGCGTGCTGAGGGCCAGTCCTTACTCACTCTTATTGGAAGTCTCCTGGATCTTGCTGGTCCCCAAAACTCTGCAAATTCCTCCCTCTTCAGCTCTTGCTTGCATTTGCCAGTGCTTGTTGGTGACCTTCCTGGTCACGGACCCTCCTCCAATCCAGCAACTGTTGAGGGACAGCTCATAGGCGATTCCTGGGATCTTCTGTAGCTCCTGGACTCTGCAGCTGGAATTCTTCCTCCACCGACTTGCAGGAACTTCACCTCTAGGAAGGTGGGCATTGCCACCTGCACCACCAGGGCACCTCCAAGGGTGCAGGACCCTGTCCCCTTCCTTTTCAGGTCCTCTACATCTGGAATCCGTCCCTGGGTTCCAACAGCCTTGTCCAGGGGTTGTGAAAGCAGCTGGACAATTCAAGGCTAACACTAACTTCAGAGAGTCCATTTTCCCCTCTGCGTCTGGGGCCCGTTCTCATGTCTTCTGGGTATCCTCGGGTGGGGGCACTCTCCAACCTTCCTCTTGTCTGTTGGTTTCCTCAGGGTCCACTGGAAAGGGTCCTGAACCACACGAACTCCAACCACTAACCCCTGTGTTAGCCTATGGGACGACTTGGTGGGTAACTACCTTGCACCTGGTTGCTGGGGCACTACCCGTACTTACCTCTGGTGTTGTCATCTACCCCGAGCCCCAACTAACTACCACACTTACCTTGGTTGGGTTTACTTTTTCACATTCCATTTTCTTAGTATATGATTTGCAAACACCCCCACCCCTCCGCCCATAGGGCCCTATACATTTTATGCTATTGCTGTTGATTATTTTGTGTATATATTGTGAATGGAAATCTCCAAAGGGAGATATACCAATGCTAGTCTAGTAGTAGTGCTGTAATAAAGAATCCTTTATTTCTGCAACACTTGTGTGGTTCTTTCTTGTGAGTAAGTAATTGTCTGACTACTGTGGTATTGCAAGTGCTTTACATTCCTCTTGGATAAGCTTCAGCTGCTCACCTCAACTACCTCTAGTGAGCTTTTGCTATTTGGATACCTTTTCACCATCACTAAGTGTTGCCTGGTCTCCGTATAGGGTGCCACACCAGAAGTGTACACCATAAACTGAGCCATCCTCCTACAATGACGTTGAGAGAGCCCATATAATCCCCTCTCTGACGTGCTTACGTCAGTTCATTCTTTTTTGCGCGACCAACGCTGATCCGGAACGGTTACACTGGCCATTTTCGTCCTTTCTTGATAATTTTTTGTGAAGGGAACAGTGTACATTTTTCATGTCTCCAGGATTTAAACTTTGAGAGTCCTGTGGCAGACAGATGTCGCCACGGATCCTCATGCAGTTTGTATGTGGTGTCTCGGAGAGCACCACGACTCCGAGGAGTGCAGCTCTTGCAGTCGCCTTCATCCAAAGGTGTTGTGGGAACGGTGTATGAAAATCCTGGCGTTGTGTCTGACATAGCTGGGTGAGGCTCTTGGCCTTGAGTCCTTGCCGGCTTTGGGCCTCCTTTCCCCACCCAGCCCTGCTACTGAGGTGCGTTCTTATTTTCCGAGGTGCTGAAAAAGGCAGCTGCTTTATTAGATTTGCAGCTTCGCTCTGTGAAGGTGACCACTGACCCTTTAATATCAGTGCTTCACCAGGGCCAGAAAGGTATAGAGCTTGTAATTCCAGATAGTGAAGCCCCCTATGATCTTTTGTTAGGGTTCTGGACTAAACCTGGTACGGGGGTCTCTGCAGACTGATCAGTAGCACATAGACACCAGCCCGCTTCCGGTGACCCAGCTAGTCTTTCACAAAACCCAACTCTGAGGAGTTTTGTGGTGTAGGCTGACACAGCCTCTTCTGACAGCAAGAAAGAGAGCAAACTCTCAATTGTCAGGAGACGCTCCACCGCCTGACAAAGGGAGCAGAAAGTTTGACGCAGCAGGCAAACAAGTGGCAGCACAAGCAGCCAATCAATGGCAGATTGCTAATTCGCAAGCCCTACTTGCTCGCTACGACAGGGCACACTGGGACGAGATGCAACACACCATACAGCACTTGCCCAAAGAACACCAGAAACGTGTCCAGCAGGTTGTGGAAAAAGGACAGGCCATATCCAACAACCAGATGAGGTCCGCACTAGAAGCGGCAGACACGGCAGCACAAACGGGGGGGAGACTAACGGCATAATATCAAAACTGGACACACAGTACCACAGACACATGGGTCCTATCAATTATCCAACATGGTTATTGCATAGAATTCACAAATTTCCCGCCAGGTGTGCCACCAAGAGCACACAATATGTCCAAACAACACTTAGCCCTATTACAAATAGAAGTGCAAGCACTATTACAAAAACAAGCAATAGAGCTAGTACCCAACCATCAGAAAGGAACAGGCGTCTACTCATTATATTTCCTAATTCCAAAAAAGGACAAAACATTAAGACCTATCTTAGATCTCAGAACACTGAATCTCTTCATCAAATCAGACCACTTCCACATGGTAACACTTCAAGACGTGGTTCCCTTACTAAAAAAGGGGGACTACATGTCAACATTAGATCTCAAGGATGTGTATTTCCACATACCCATCCATCCATCTCACAGAAAATACTTAAGGTTTGTAATAAAAGGCGTACACTATCAATTCAAAGTGATACCGTTCGGGATAACAACGGCCCGAGAGTATTCACCAAATACCTAGCAGTAGTAGCCGCTCACATAAGGAGACAGCACATGCACGTATTCCCATATTTGGACTACTGGCTAATAAAAACAAACACTCAACAACAATGTCTTCTTCACATGCAATACGTCATAGAAACTCTACACAAACTATACTTGGGAGCAACACTCAACACACAAAGAGCAATTGCCACTCCAAGTCCACAAAGGGTACAAGCATTCCAAAACGTAACATCAAGCATACAGTCAAACCATCACTACCCAGTAAGGTTTATAATGAAACTTTTAGGCATGATGTCTTCATGCATAGCCATTGTCCCAAATGCAAGGTTACACATGCGGCCCTTACAACAGTGCCTAGCAACACAATGGTCACAAGCACAGGGTCAACTTCAAGATCTAGTGTTGATAGACCGCCAAACACACTTCTCGCTTCAATGGTGGAACCCTATAAATTTAAACAAAGGGCGGCCATTCCAAAGACCCAGTGCCTCAAGCTGTTATCACAACAGATGCTTCCATGATAGGGTGGGGAGCACACCTCAATAAGCACAGCATACAGGGCTAATGGGACAATCAGCAAAAACAATTTCACATAAATCATTTGGAACTGCTAGCGGTGTTTCTAGCATTAAAAACATTTCAAACACTGGTAGCCCACAAACACATCCTTGTCAAAACCGACAACATGACAACAATGTATTATCTCAACAAACAAGGGGGGGACACACTCGTCACAACTGTGTCTCTTAGCACAAAGAATTTGGCATTGGGCAATTCACAATCACATTCGCCTGATAGCACAATACATACCAGCCATTCTGAATCAGTTAGCCGACAATCTCTGTCGAGACCACCAGCAAACTCACGAATGGGAAATTCATCCCCAGATCCTACAGGATCACTTCCACCGCTGGGGAACACCAAACATAGACATATTCGCAACAAAAGAAAACGCAAAATGCCAAAACTTCACGTCCAGGTACCCACACCCTCAATCCAAGGGCAATGTACTATGGGTGAGTTGGTCAGGGATATTTGCTTACGCTTTTCCCCCTCTCCCACTCATTCCTTATCTGGTCAACAAACTAAATCAAAACAAACTCAAACTAATACTCATTGCACCAACCTGGGCTCGCCAACCGTGGTACACAACACTGTTGGACTTATCGGTTGTACCCCACATCAAACTACCAAACATGCCAGATCTGTTAACACAGCACAAACAACAGATCAGACACCAGAATCCAGCATCACTCAATCTAGCGATCTGGCTCCTGAAGTCTTAGAATTCGGACATTTAAATCTTACACAAGAGTGTATGGAGGTCATTAAACAAGCAAGAAAACCAACAACAAGGCATTGTTACGCAAACAAATGGAAAAGATTTGTTTGCTACTGCCACACTAACCAGATCCAACCACTACATGCCTCCACAAAGGACATTGTAAGTTACTTATTACACTTACAAAAGTCTAATCTAGCATTCTCTTCCATTAAAATACATCTCACTGCAATATCTGCCTATCTGCAGATTACTCATACAACATCACTTTTTAGAATCCCAGTCATTAAAGCCTTTAGGGAGGGACTAATAAGAATCATACCCCCAAGGACACCACCAGTACCTTTATCGAACGTTATTATTGTATTAACACGACTCATGGGCCCACCATTCGAACCCATGCATTCTTGTGAAATGCAATTTCTGACTTTGAAAGTAGCCTTTCTAATAGCTATCACATCACTTAGAAGAGTAAGTGAGATACAAGCATTTACTATTCAAGAACCCTTTATACAAATACATAAACATAAAGTGGTTCTCTGTACAAATCCGAAATTCTTACCAAAAGTCATATCACCATTCCACCTAAACCAAACTGTGTAACTCCCAGTCTTCTTTCCGCAACCAGACTCAGTAGCCGAAAGAGCATTACATACATTAAACATAAAAAGAGCACTAATGTATTACATTGACAGAACAAAACAATTTTGTAAAACAAAACAATTGTTTGTAGCCTTCCAAAAACCTCATGCAGGTAATCCTATATCCAAACAAGACAGCGCCAGATGGATAGTTAAATGTATTCAAACTTGCTATATTAAGGCAAAAAGAGATTTTACCTATTACACCAAGAGCACATTCTACGAGGAAAAAAGGCGCCACAATGGCTTTTATTGGGAATATACCTATAGCAGAAATTTGTAAGGCAGCCACATGGTCTACGCCACATACATTTACTAAGCATTACTGTGTAGATGTGTTACCAACGCAACAAGCCACAGTAGGACAGGCTGTATTAAGAACATTATTTCAGACAACTTCAACTCCTACAGGCTAAACCACCGCTTTTTGGGGAGATTACTGCTTGTTAGTCTATGCAAAGCATGTGTATCTGCAGCTACACGTGCCACGAACAGAAAATATCACTTACCCAGTGTACATCTGTTCATGGCATGAGACGCTGAAGATTCACATGCGCCCTCCCACCTCCCCGGTAGCCTGTAGCCGTTCTTAGTTGAATGAAAATTGTAAATATGTAAATAAATATTCTTTTGATACACATTAAGTACATACATAACTACTCCATTGCATGGGCACCTCTAGTATACTCACAACTCCTACCTCACCCTCTGCGGGGAAAACAATCTAAGATGGAGTCGACGCCCATGCGCAGTGGAGCCGAAAGGGAGGAGTCACTCGGTCTTGTGACTCGAAAAGACTTCTTAGAAGAAAAACAACTTGTAACACTCCGAGCCCAACACTTGATGGCAGGATAATGCACAGCATGTGAATCTGCAGCGTCTTATGCCACGAACAGATGTACACTGGGTAAGTGACATTTTCCATATATGTCGTCACATAGGGGATTATTTTCTTTCATCCTAGGTGCATCATAAATGGTTCCAGAAGTATTTTTCAATCACTTGTGTGGGGGTTGGGGGGGGGGGGGTGTGTTCTTTGGACGAATGTGGTTTCGATACCTATTGTGGAATATTTCTAGTAGAGTGTATTGCCAGACTTCTCCATTGCAGATGGGTTCTTTACATTGCAGGTTTGGCTAAAATGTTGGCTTTCTATCGTGAAGAGCTATTGTTTGCCTGTTGCGTTTGGTCCCTGTGTGTTGGCCTAACCTGTGTTCATTCTCACTGTTGACTCAATAGCTTTTCTGTTCATACTGTATGCTGTGTTTCAACACATTTTTGGCCTGCTGCCACAGTAAAATTTCACATGGTGTTCATTGTCTTTGTGATTCCATTGGCCTGTGATCTCTTCCACAGTTCTTATGGTGTGGCGTGCGTTCTTACTCTTCGGACTTCCTAGGAGTATCTGGTCTTCTTTCTCTCTTCTAGACCGACTTGTTTGGTTCTGCATTTTTAGTAGGATCAATTGTGATCTTCATTAAAATCTATTACGCATTAGCCAAGAGTCAATTACATAGGGCTTGTGTGATCATTTTACCAGGGCTAGATCCGCGGCCAGTGCCTGGGAATATAGTATCTGGTTCTGGATGTCTGCCAGGCAGCAAAGTGGGCTTTTCTGCGTACGTTTCCCTAACATTATCTGGCACTCAGGTCCAATACGACAGGCTATTTGCCATCTCCGTACTGCATAATTCCTTTGTCTGAGATTTGTCTGCAGATCCTCCTCTAAGGATGGTATTGCTTGGGTATCGAATTGTAATGTAAGGAATCTTCGGCTAGATGTCTCTATCAGATAAACAAGTTACTTACCTCTGATAACTCCTTATCTAGTAGAGACAGGATCTAGCCACAGTTTCCTCATCATAGAATCCAGGTGAGTATGGTAGTGAGCTAAGGACTGGGAAAGGATGACAATACCAAAAGTGAGTACCAGTAGTGTTCCCAGCTCCTGGGTGCAGAGTGGTTTTCTACCCGGTCGTCCCATAGGCTAGCATAGGGAAGTCACGATTGGAGTTAGTGAGTTTCAGTCCCAGTGGACCCTGAGGAAACCCAATGGCAGAAGGAGGGTTGGAGAGTGTCCCCACCCGAGAATACCCAGAAGGTCGGAGTACCTACACCAAGCAGCCTGGTTTCATAGGTGCAAAAGGATGTCGGAAGCCTGTGCTGGAATCATTGGAGACCCTCGGTTGTCCATCTGCTGTTGCAACCCGTGGATCAGGTCATGGAACCCAAAGGCAGATTCTGGACGAGGAGGACCTGAAAAGGAAGAGTACAGAGTCCAGTCCACTTGGAGATGTCCAGGGGGTGTGCAGGTAGGCAATGCCCACCCTCCTTGAGGTGACGTTCCTGCAGGTCGGTGAAGGAAAGAGTCCAGCTGCGGGGCCCAGGTGATGCAGGAAGGTCCTTAGTCACCTAAGAGCTGTTCAACATTGGTCGCTCGATTGCAGGAGGGTCAGTGGCCAGTGGTACCACCAACAAGCACTGGCAAATGCAGGAAGATGGTGCTACATAGGTTGCAAGTTTTTGGGAACCAGCATGGTCCAAGAGACTCGACCCTTGTAGGGCAGTCAGGGCTGACCCTCAGCACATAGGGATGCCAACAGAGGTCATCAGAGTCCCCACGATTGACCCACAGGCAACAGACACACAGGGAGTCATATGGAGGCCTCAACAGCCCAACAAAACAGGAGCTCCAGAGTGGAAGCTGACCTTGCAAAGTGCTGGAAGCTGGTGCTTCTTGATGCTCGAAGATCTCCTGGAGGAAGAGTCAACAAGCCTTGGCAGGAGCAACAGTCGTTATGCACAGGGGTTCTGTTCCAGTGGCAGCAGCCAGGGCCCACCGTCTCCCAAGTCGAACAGAAGACAGGTGGGACCCAGAGAGGACCACAGAACCACCACCTGTGTTGCAGAGCCTTTCGATGTCTGTGGGACAGTAGAATCCACATGCCGGTCGTTGTTGTCTTGAGGTGCCTGTGGATGCAGGGGAATGACCCCTTCATTCCAAGGGAGATTCCTTCCTGCTTCTTGATGCAAACAGAGTCCTTGTGACCCTGGAGAATGCACAACCATGGAGTCTAGGGTTTGTAGGGGCACCCCTGCATGAGGGGTGCTGCCACACTCTGGCCATGCACCCTGCCCATGGGCTGAAGTGCCTACCATAGGGGTGCATTACAGTGTCCAGGTGCAGTGACCCCGATATAAGGCAAGCCTTATATCTAAAGTGAAAGGTGCATGCACCATTTCACGCAGGCTGCAATGGCAGGCCTGCAGACAGAGTTTGCATGGGATCCCATGGGTAGCATAATAGGTGCTGCAGCCAATGGGAGACCCCTGGTGTACCAATACCCTGGACACCTAGGTACCATATACTAGGAACTTACAGGACTACATCAGAATGCCATTTAGGAGTGAAGGATCACTTACCAAACCAAATTTAGTGGGAGAGAGCACAGACACTGGGGTCCTGGTTAGCAGGATCCCAGTATACTACAGTCCAAACTCACTGACACCAGGCAAAAAGTAGGGGTAACTATGCCATATATCCAGACATGAAGTTTGCACCTCTGTTGGATACAGCCTCCTTAGGGAAGTCCACCCTGGAAAACATTTCCAGGAGGGTCTTGGCCACTGCAGGAGCTGTGGTGATCCTAAGGGGAATGGTCACTGGGTACCTTTTGGGATGGTCCACCACCACCAGAATAAATCTGTTCCCAGATGCTGTAGAAGGTCAGTGAGACCAACAATGTCAAGCCCTACTCTCTCAAGGGTAGTGTTGACAAGGGGACCTTTGTAACGCCACCTGACTTGCCACTGGCTTGGCGGGCGACACAGAAGCGAGAAAACTCCTTTGTGTCTTGAGACATGTGGGGCCAGGGAAAGTGTGGTACAAACCTATCCCAAGTCTTGCTTTGCCCAAGACATCCTGCAAGGGGAGTGTCATGTGCCAGGGTCAATAAGAACGCCCTTAACTTCTGAGTTATTACCAACCTCCTAGTAGCACCATGTTTGGGGTTCCTAGCCTCAGAGTAAAGGAGACCATTTTTCCAGTGGATCCTGTGGGATCCATTGACATCCCCTGCTTCCTGTGCAGCAGCTTGCTGTCTGAGGCCTTCAAAACAGTGGCAGTATTTCTGCTCCAGGCTCAAGTCCTCCCTAGAGGGTCATCCTGAGGTCAGATCAGAGTCCACCAGGGACTGATGCAGCTTTTCACAAAGTTATTAAGGATGTGCTCCCTCATGATCAGATTGTACAGCCCTTCATAGTCCTGTACATTGCTACCATGTAGTCAGTCTTCCAAAGCCTTAACTGAACAGTCCACAAAGTCTACCCAGTCTTGAGAGGACTTGTTCTAAGTTTCTCAGAACATAATCCTATACTCCTCAGTTGTGAGCCCAAATCCATCATTCAGAGCCTCCTTCAAGTCTTGACAGTTTCATGCATCCTCTTTATCAGTCAAAAGTTTGTTTCTACCTTTTTATGAAAAGGAAAGCCACAGCATAGCGGCCCAGTGCCTCTAAGAGACCTTCTAGACTTTATAGGCCCTCCCTAAAGCAGTAATCCACTTATGGATGCTGTCCCCAAACTTGTAAGGAGCAACTAATGTGCTGAGTTTCCTAGAATCAAAGGTGTTTTCCCTTACTCTGGACTCTCTAATGCTGCCATCATAGGGTTCTAACCCCAAATTCTTTATTTCCCTTTCCATCTCTAGGGCCTGCCTCTCAAGAGCGAGCTGCTGTTTTTTCAAATTGAGCTTGGCTTTCTCAAGTCTCATCAAACTGAACCCCCATCTAAGGATCCCTCATCTGAGCTAGAGTGCATGGACCCAGCAGAAGATGCTGAGGCAAGGGAAGGTGAGGATGAAAAGAACCTACTCCTCCTGGTAACCCTTTTTACCACCCATGGGGAGAATAAACGGGCCTTCTGCTGTGTCCCCCTCTCATACTACCAGTACTACCCCCTGCAGGACACAAGGCCTCTCCAGAATCCTCGTTGTCCTGTCCAGTGTTGTCAGAGGAAGTACCAGGCATTTTCCTGTCCAACACTGGTGGCTCACCCTCCTCATCTAACTCTCTTTCCCTATCAGGATTCTGAATGTCATCCTGAATGAGTAACTCTAAGAGAGCAGCTTTGGTAGGGTTACTACCTGTCTTTAAGTTTCTAGCTGAACAGGTGGTCCTAAGCTCTTGGTACCTAATAGCCCCAAACCTAGACTCCTGAGTCTGGCCAGTGTGCTAAACTAAATACATGGTGCTAGAGTAGTGTATGTAGAGCACCTACCTACTCTAGCGATCTAAACTTTCAAGGGTTTGGAGACATAGCTATGCTAGACCCCTGACTACCCAAGCCAAAGGTTCAGAAAGTCCTGAAGTTACAAGTACAGTGGATAACCAAGTCAGTAGTGATCTTTTGTAGGAAGCTGGCCTGGTGTGTGGTGGGTACCTATGGTACTTACACCTTGTACCAGGTCCAGGTATCACCTCTTAGTGAAGTGTAGGCAGTGTCTAGAAACCAGGCTCTCTAGAGGTAGCTGTGGATGAGCAGCCAAGGCTTATCTATGAGACATGCAATGCTGATGCAATACCACTGTAGTCACACACATGAAAGAAAACATTCTGTTGTACAAAAATAAAGGTACTTAATTTTTAGCACAAATCACCACAAAATACTAGACAGGTGACCAGTCGATAGGAGGCAAGTATTACACTAAATATATACACACATTAGTAATCAGAAATAGGCATAGAAAAGGTTAGAAAACAGTGCAGACTTTAATACCCAATAGTGACCCTAGGGGGGAGTACAAACCATACACTAAAAAAAATGGAATGTGAACAAGTTATCCCCACCCAGCTAAGTGAAATGTGTAGAGGGGAGCTGGGAGTACTAGAAAACCACAGAGGTAAGTAACATAGTCCCCCCTAGCGACCAGGAATGCAAGAGTAAAACTCTGGATTTTTCCCAAACCACCAAAAAGGAGGAAAAGAAGAAAAAGACGACACCCAGAGAGGACTGCAAGAAAACCAGCAGTGGATTCCAGAAGAAAGACGACCTGTGGAGAGAAGCGACCAAGTCCAGAAGTCACAGTGAAGTCCAGGAGGAGTAGGAGGTACTACCCACCCAGCTGTGGATGCAGGAGTTGGTAGACTGTAATGAAGAACAGGTCAGCACTGCAGCACAGGAGCCGGTGAAGAGTTCCAGATGGATGCAAAAGATGTTCAACTCTGGAAGGAAGATTGCAGCCGGGTGTTGGTGCAGGATTTCCACCAAGAAGCCTCGGCAAAGACAAACTTGTGATTAGTGGAAAAGAGGTGCTCCCGGGGACCAGCAAGACCAAGGAGGACTCAACCCAGGCGGGAGAGTCACAGGGGACCCTCAGCGTCACAGAGAGTCCACAGGAGCAGAGGCAGAACCCACAGGAGTCCCACAGGACGGGGACACAGGAGTCGCAGAAGGAGCCCATGCAGCACTACAAAAGAGGATCCCACGCGCAGGAGAACCACGCAGGAGGCTGTGCTTTGCAAGATGGAGTGCTGGGGGCAGGAGCTACACGTCACCTGAAGATCCCTTGGCGGAGATGAAAACAAGCCTTAGCAGCTGCAAGAGATGCAGTGCATGCAGGTACTGTCCTGCGTGGGAAGGCAAAGGCTTACCTCAACCAAAGTTGGACAGCCGGCAAGAGGACCAGGAGCACTACTCCGGACCACCACCCTGATGCAGGATCAAGGCAGCTCAGCAGGATTGGGGATCCACGCAGCCGGTCATTGCTTGTTGTAGGTGCCTGTGGTTGCAGGGGAGTGACTCCTTCACTCCAAGGGAGAGTCCTTCTTCTTCTTGTGCAGGCTAAACAGTTGCAGGCTTCCGAGGATGCAAGGCGAGGGAAATGTTGCAAAGCTAGCAGGAGCCCTGGAAACAATGTTGCTGAAGAGTCCTTTCTTCTTGGAAGCAGCTTGTCCGGTCCTGGAGGTTCCAGACGTGGTCCCAGAGGCCATAAGTCGAAGACGAGGTTGCAGAGGAGTCCTGCTGGAATCTTGCAAGCCGAGTCTGAGGAGCCACCCAAGAGACAGACCCTAAATAGCCCTGAAAGGGGGATTGGTCACCTAACCAGGTAAGCATCTATCAGGAGGAGGCTCTGACGTTGCCTGCTTGGTCACTCAGATGCTCCCAGAGTTCCCTGCCAATCTTGGAAACAAGATGGCAGAACCCAGGGACCCTCTGGAGGAGCTCTGAGCACCACCTCTGGGATGATGATGGGCACTCCCCTTCCCATTGTCCAGTTTCGTGCCAGTGCAGGGACTGGGGGTCCCTGAACCGGTGTGTACTGGTTTATGCACAGAGGGCACCAAATGTGCCCTTTAAAGCAAAACCAGTGGCTTGGGGAGGCTACCCCTCCTAAAGCAGTCACACCTATTGCCAAAGGGAGGGGGTATTACTCCCTCTCCCAAAGAAATTCCTTTGTTCTGCCTTCCTGGGCTCGATCAGATCAAGCAGCAGGATGGCAGCAGCTAGGCTGCCTGGAAAACCCTGTAAGACTGGTGGTAGCAATGCTGGGGCTCCTCTAATGAGCCCCCAGAGTGCATGTAATCATACTTCCAGTACTTGCATCAGTATTGGGGAATGATTTCGACATGTTTGATACCAAACCTGCCCAGATTCGTAGTTACCATTATGTAGCTGGATATAGGTAGTGACCTAAGTCCAGTACAGGCGTAAAATGGCGTCCCCACACTCCCAAAGTGTCACGTACTGCGCTGGACTTCTCACCTCTGGATTTCGGATTGGCGAATACACCAAGTCTTCTACAGGTCCTGGATGCTCCCAGATAAGGGCGACCCCTTCTAGTAGCCATTGTGCCGCTTGACAGGCTACGCCAAAGCAGACCGTACCCTCCAGAAGGAGTCCCAGAGGGAAAAAAAACCAACACTGGGGAAAAAACCTCTAACAGGAACTCCAGAAGGAAAACAAGAAAAAACTGGACTTGACAACAGGAAACAAAAATAGGCAATATCCAGGGTACAAGGCAGGAAAAAAGGAACAGGCAAAAATATCCCAAGGCAAAAGCAGGAACAAAGAACAGGCAAAAATCTCCCAAGGCAAAAGCAGGAACAAAGAACAGGCAAAAATCTCCCAAGGCAAAAAAGCAGGAACAAAGAACAGGAGGCGAACAGCACAACCAGAAGGAAGTGTTTGCAACGCAAGGAGGAACAAGACTGACTGACTTATATACTGAGAAAAGGGAAGTGACATCACAGGAAAGGGAAGTAACACCATCTTGGATTGGGAAAAGCCCATAGACCAGTATAGGAGAAAGGAAGTAGTATAAATGAAAAACAGAGCATGCTGGGACAAAAACACGAAGAAGACACGATGGACACAACATGGATAGAGACAGGCAAAAGGCCCAACAAAAAACCCACCACCAACAATAAAAGAAGAAAAAAGGCTACAAGTAAGTGTAGCGCGACCGGGAGCGAAATATATGCTTCCCAGAAAGCTTAGTCAAAAAACGCGGGGAACGGCGCTCCGAATATCGGTAGCACGTTCCACCCGCGAGGACAGAAATAGACGCAGCGTCGGAGCGCGGCGTTACAGTAGGTCCCCTCCCCGAGGCTCCAGGTTTGTCAGGATGATTGTCAAAAAACAGGCGAACCAAACGGGGAGCATGGACGGAGGAAGCATCTTCCCACGAACAGTCACTGAGGGGGTATCCTTTCCAGTGGACCAAAAACTGTAGTTTGCGTCGAAAAATTCTGGAATCACAGATCTCCTGGACTTCATACTCAGGCTGTCCGTTGATAGAAAGAGGAGGTGGACGTTGGAACTGGTGATGGTAAGGATCAGGAACAAAGGGTTTTAACTGGGACACATGGAAAACAGGATGAACCCTCCAGGTATGAGGTAAGCGGAGACGCACAACTACAGGATTCAGGATGTGCGAAATTCGAAAGGGTCCATAAAAACGTGGTTTGAACTTATTGGTGGAAAACCGGGATGGTAGAAATCTGGAAGAAAGCCATACCTTGTGGCCCACTTGATACAAAGGTGCGGCTTGCCGATAACGATCCGCCTTTCGCTTCATAGCTTGTTTCGAAGCTAGGAGAGTAGTGTGAAGTAGGCCCTGGATTCAACGGATCTGTCGTGAAAAAGAAGTGACTACAGGCACAGAAGAGGATGTTCGAGAAACAGTAGTGAAAGTCCTCGGATGAAATCCATAAGTACAATAAAAGGGTGTGGTCTTGGTCGCACTATGTATTATGTTGTTATAGGAGAACTCGGCAAGAGCAAGATATTCTGACCAATTGCTTTGTGTGGCATTACAGTAACATCTCAGATACTGCTGAAGTTCTTGATTCACTCGTTCAGTTTGTCCATTCGTTTGTGGATGGAAACCTGAGGATAAAGAAATCTCAATGTTAAAGAAGGCACAAAAGGCTCTCCAGAAACGTGAAACATATTAAGGCCCTCTATCCGACATGACCTCTAGAGGAAGACCATGGAGGCGAAAAATATCTCGTAGAAAAATGCGACTCATTTCTGGGGCCGTTGGTAGTTTCTTCACTGCTGAAAAATGGGCCATCTTGGTAAATGAATCTACGGTTACCAGAGGAAGTAGGTAGAGAGCATATGAAATCAGTGGATAGAGTACACCAAGGAGCGGAAGGAACAGGTAAAGGTCTTAATAAACCTGCCACCTTAGTTCGGGGTGTCTTAGTCTGAGCACAGACTGGGCATGCTGACACATAGGTTTCAGTGTCTGTCTTTAGCGAAGGCCACCAAAAAGATCGCTGAAGCAGTTCCTGGGTCTTCCTGATACCTTGATGACCGGCTATAGGAGAATCATGGCACATTTGCAGGGCTTCTGTCTGCACTTTCTTGGTAGGTAGGAAGAGAGCATGTTGATGATAGAAGTAGTTGTCCTTCTTCTGCAAAAAAGGAGTCACTTTATCCCATTCTGAAGCAGACAGAAACTGGTACTCGGATTGAATGCGTTCTTGAAAAGATTGAGTAGCTCCGATGATCCTGCTAGACTCAATAAGATGTGGAGAGGAGTTCTGGGCTATGTCAGGATATCTGCGGGATAAGGCATCTGCCACTAAATTCTGGGAACCAGGTATGTACGTGATCACGAAATCGTACTGGCTAAAGAAGAAAGCCCATCGAGCCTGACGACTGTTGCGACACTGAAAGCTCCGAAGACACTGGAGATTACGGTGATCAGTCCTAGCTTCAAAAGGCTCTCTGGAACCCATCAGGAAATGCCTCCATTCCTTACAAGCTACTTTGAGAGCGAGTAGCTCTCGTTCCAGTACAGAATAATTTCGTTCAGCCTCTGATAGAATATGCAACAGATAAAAGATTGGATGTTCCAATCCATCATTGTCTTGCTTCTGCAGCAAAACTGCTCCAATAGCTCTGTCTGAGGCATCAGTCACGACGATAAATTTCTTGGTATTGTCAGGATGACGCAACACGGGTGCTTGGGTAAAGGCTGTCTTTAATTCTTGAAACGCGTGTTCAGCCTCCTTGGTCCAAATGAAACCCTTCTTCAGGTTCTCTTTCTTAATTGTTTGTGTTATGAAACTTAGTAGGTGGACAAAGTTCTGAATAAACTGACGATAAAAGTTTGATAACCCAAGAAAACATTGCGTTTCTTTAATGGACGTTGGAGAAGGCCAATCTAATATAGCACTGACCTTGTCAGGGTCCATGGATATACCGTGTTGATTAATACAAAACCTGAGATACCTTACTTCAGATTTATGGAACTCGCACTTCTCAGGTTTACAAACCAATTGGTTTTTCTTGAGTCTTTCCAGGACTTGCAGGACTTTATCTACATGGTGCTCAGGATCACGGGAATATATCAAGATATTATCCAAATAAATGACCACATATTGATTGAGTACATCAGAGAACACTAAATCCATAAATCGTTGAAAAATAGAAGGGGCGTTGGTCAGTCCAAAGGGCATAACACGATATTCATAGTGCCCAAAAGGGGTACGGAAAGCAGTCTTCCATTCATCTCCTTCCTTGATCCGAAGGAGATGATAGGCACCCCGTAAATCTAATTTAGTAAATATCTTGGCTCCTTGAATGGCATCCAGTATATCTCTGATTAAAGGCAGTGGATATCGATCCTTAATCGTTATTCTGTTGAGTTCACGAAAGTCCACACAAGGACGCAGATCCTTAGTCTTCTTTGGGATGAAGAAGACAGGAGCCCCAGCGGGGGACGTGGAAGGAGCAATCAAACCGTTGTGTAAGTTGTCGTCTAAATATTCCCTTAACACCTTCTTTTCTTGGTCTGTCAGAGAATACATTCGACCGAAGGGAACGACTTCATCAGGAATTAAAGGAATAGCACAGTCATAACTGCGATGAGGTGGCAAAATAGGATTACTAGGTTTCTGAAAAATCCTGATATATTCCTGATAACAATCTGGAACCCCCTGGATAATATCGATAGAGTTAGTGTTATCCTTAGTTGACTGACAGGACCTTTTGGAGTCCAATAAGAAGTAGTAGAATAACAATTCTGTTGACAGAATGAAGACGTTAGGGATATAGTTTGTGTTTCCCAATTGATATAGGGGTTGTGTCGAGCTAACAGGGAATTCCCAAAATCATGATGTGATTTGGTGAGGCTATGAGATCAAAGGCAACGTGTTCTTGATGCCCCCCAAATGTCAAACAAAGAGTAGGAGTTGAGGCCACCACAGGTCCTGAAGTTAACAGAGAGCCATCCACTGTGTGAACCTGCTCAGGGGTTTCTTTAGGAATGCGGGGAATTCCTTTACTAGTAGCCTAGGTCTCATCCAGATAGAGTCCACTGGCTCCACAATCAAGGAGAGCCAGAAGATGTTCTTCTTGATCTTGTGAACTCTGTAACTTGACCGGGAGGATAAACAGGGTGGACATGCTTTCTTTGGAGGAACATATTGATGGTACTTCAGCTCCTCCCGTCTCCTTCCTCCTTACAGGGGACGGGAGCTGGCGTTTCCCGCCGGCCTTGAGGGACGTACCGGACAACTACGGATCAGGTGGCCAGCCTTACCACAATATAGGCAAAGTCCCCGTCGTCGTCGTTCCTCTCTTTCTGACTCCGTCAATGGCCCACGAACCAGATCTATCTGCATGGGCTCTTCATGGGGAGGTGGAGAGGCTTCAGATGGACTATCTTCCGTTCGCCGACTGCTAGCACGGAAGGTATCGGGCTGGTATGGAGCTCTAGTTCTACGTCTTTCCATCTTGCGCTCTCGAAGCCTATACTCGATGTTCATAGATTGATCCATTAATTCTTTCAAAGAACAAGCTGGGGAAGAGTGTACAAGCTCATCTTTAATTTCTTCACGCAGGCCTCGGCGGAAAAGGGTTACGAAGGTGCGTTCTACCCAGGAGGTTTCAGCTGCCAGCTGTTTGAAGCGGGTTATATACTGTAGTACATCCTGATTACCTTGCTTAATGTCACATAAGGCTTCTTCAGCTGCTGCTTCTACCCCAGGTCTCTCAAACATTTGTTTGAAAACAGTCAGGAAAGCGGAATAGTTAGCCAGGACTGGGTCATCTGCAGAAACCAGAGGAGTCGCCCAAGCAAGCGCTGGACCAGACAAGGCGCTGATCAGATAGCCCACCTTAGTCTTATCCGAAGAAAACTGGAGTGGACGAAAGGCAAAGAAAACCGTCAGGGCGTCCAAAAATTCCTTCATCTTTAAAGGATCTCCGGAATATCGAGGAATAGTAGCAGATACAGGTGGTATGTCCATTGATCGGGAAGACAAGACCTGTCGTAGCGCAGTGTTTCTCTGCCCGTAACTGTTGTAACTCTTGGGCTTGTTGGACAGTCTGTAACATAGCTTGAGCATTTTCTGACACCTCTCCCTGTGGATCTTCCATGGCGCTCTCGCAACGCAGAATCTTTTGGCGTTGCAATCTGTCACGTACTGCGCTGGACTTCTCACCTCTGGATTTCGGATTGGCGAATACACCAAGTCTTCTACAGGTCCTGGATGCTCCCAGATAAGGGCGACCCCTTCTAGTAGCCACGGTGCCGCTTGATAGGCTACGCCAAAGCAGACCGTACCCTCCAGAAGGAGTCCCAGAGGGAAAAAACCCCAACACTGGGGAAAAAACCTCTAACAGGAACTCCAGAAGGAAAACAAGAAAAAACTGGACTTGACAACAGGAAACAAAAATAGGCAATATCCAGGGTACAAGGCAGGAAAAAAGGAACAGGCAAAAATATCCTAAGGCAAAAGCAGGAACAAAAAACAGGCAAAAATCTCCCAAGGCAAAAAAGCAGGAACAAAGAACAGGAGCGAACAGCACAACCAGAAGGAAGTGTTTGCAACGCAAGGAGGAACAAGACTGACTGACTTATATACTGAGAAAAGGGAAGTGACATCACAGGAAAGGGAAGTAACACCATCTTGGATTGGGAAAAGCCCATAGACCAGTATAGGAAAAAGGAAGTAGTATAAAAGAAAAACAGAGCATGCTGGGACAAAAACACGAAGAAGACAAGATGGACACAACATGGATAGAGACAGGTAAAAGGCCCAACAAAAAACCCACCACCAACAATAAAAGAAGAAAAAAGGCTACAAGTAAGTGTAGCGCGACCGGGAGCGAAATATATGCTTCCCAGAAAGCTTAGTCAAAAAACGTGGGGAACGGCGCTCCGAATATCGGTAGCACGTTCCACCCGCGAGGACAGAAATAGACGCCGCGTCAGAGCGCGGCGTTACACAAAGTCCAGGAAAATAAATCTGGAGTTTGTGGGGGCATCTCTGCTAGTGCAGGGGTGCCCTTACACACAGGTACCTGCACCCTGCCCTCTGGGTAGAGAGGGCCTACCATAGGGGTGACTAATAGTGACCTGGTGTAGTGACCTGTAGTGAAAATGGGTGCATGCACTCGTTTCATGCAGGCTGCAATGGCAGGCCTGTAGAAGCTTTTGCATGGGCTCCCTATGGGTGGCAGAATTACTGCTGCAGCCCATAGGGATCCCCTGGAACCCCATTGCCCTGGCTACCTCGGTACCATATACTAGGGACTTACATGGGGGGACCAGTATGCCAATTGTGGGAAGAAAAATTTAGCAGCAACCACATTAAAGGATAGAGCATAGTCACTGGGGTCCTGGTTAGCAGGATCCCAGTGAACGAAGTCAAACACACTGACAAAGAGGCTTCTTTCCTACATCTTTCTTATGGAAAGGCACTGGTAACCAAGCAATGCAAGTGTCTTATCCCACCGCTGCACCACCAATGTAGGAGGCTGGATCAGTTTATGGTGTAGCACCCCATACTGAGTCCAGGCAACACTTAGCGATAGTGTTTGGGTGTTCAGGTAGCAAAAGCTCTCTAGGGATAGCCGTGGTGAGCAGTTAAAACTTATCCAGGAGGAATGTAAAGCACTTATAATACCACAATAGTCAGTCAGTACCTTCCCACACAAGAAAGAACCACAGAGATGTTTCAAAAAGAAAGTTTTCTTTATTACAAAACTACCTACTCGGCTAACATTGGTATATCTTTACAAACAATATATACACTTAATAACCACCAGGAATAGCATAGAATTATACAAGACCCTTCGGGGTGCCAAACCATATACTAAATAAGTGGAATGTGAAAAGTGGATCCAACCCAGGTGAGTTTGGTAGTTAGCTAAGGACTGGGGAAGGATGACAATGCCAAAGGTGAGTTACCAGGAGTGTCCCCAGGACCCAGATGCAGTGGTTATCTACCCGGTCATCCCATAGGCTAACTAACATAGGGAAGTCATGGTTGGAGTTTGTGAGTTTCAGGACCCTTCCCCGTGGACCTTGAGGAAACCCAATGGCAGAAGGAAGGTTAGAGAGTGTCCCGACACGAAAATACTCAGAAGATTGGAGTACCTACGCCAGGGAGCCCAGGTGCATAGGTGTGAAAGGATGTTAGAAACCTTCGCTAGAGTCAATGAAGGCCTTGGTTGTCCAGCTGCTGTCGCGACCCGTGGACCAGGTTGGTGGAACCCAAAGGCAGATTCCAGACGAGGAGGACCTTGAAGATTTCCTGAAGAAAGTATCAACAAGCCTTGGCAGGAGCAACAGTCGGTGTGCACATAGGTTCCATTACACTGGCAGCAGCAAAGGCCCACCATCTCCCAAGTCGAACAGAAGACAGGGCGGACCCAGAGAGAACCACAGAGCCACCACCTTTGTTGCAGAGCCTTTCAGTGTCCGTGGGACAGCAGACTCCACCAGCCAGTCGTCGTTGTCTTGAGGTGCCTGCGGATGCCGGGGAGTGACTCCTTCACTCTAAGGAAGATTCCCTTGTGCTTCCTGTTGCAAACAGAGTCCTTGTGTCCCTGGAGAATGCACAGTCAGGGATGATCCAGAAGTCTTGCAGGAGCCGGAGGCACAAAGTTGCAGTGGGAGCCTTCCCAACTGGATACAAATTTGTTCTGTTCCAAAAGCAGAACAGCAGTGGTTCCGGAGGCCAGGAGCAGAAGATGTCTTGCAGAGAGTTCCTTGTAGATTCCTACTCGACAAATCTGAGGATGATCCCTCTGGGGAACCCTAAGTAACCCTAAAAGGGAGTTGGTCACTGTCTGCGGTGATCCATTTATCAGCAGGGTCAGGGACGTCATCTACCTAGCCTAACCAGTCAGATGCTCCCAGGGGCCTCTGCCCATTTTGCTTCTAAGACAGCAGAATCAACCGGCTACCTAGCAGAGCTCTGTGCACATCCCTAGATGAGAGGCTAGACAAGGGGGTGTTTACTCCCCTGTGAGGTTTCGTACCAGAGCAGGAACCAAGGGTTCCTGCACTCGTGCAAACCAGTTTATACAGAGGGCACCAGATGTGCCCTTTAAAGCAGTCTTGTGGCACTCACAGGTACCCCAGCCCAGAGACACCTAGTTCTAGAGGAGAGGAGGTCACACCTCCCTCCTTCTGGAAACCCTTTGTTCTGCCTTCCCCTGCTCAAGCTAGCTGAGCTGCAGGAGGGCAGAACAGTTTCTGGGGGGTCTGCAGCAGCACGGGCTGGCAGGCAGACCCTGCAAGGCTGTACAGGCAGGTCTGGGGGGGTGTACATGGTATCATGCAACTAACACTGACATTGGTGTAGTTGCATGATTCCAACGTGTTTGATACCAAACCTGCCTAGTTGCGGAGAAGCCAGTATCTAGCTGGACAATGTCATTTTGTCCGCACATTCACCTTCCACCAAGATGGTCTACTGTTGAAGGTGGAATAGATTTAGAGTCTGGCCCTCTGAAAATGTTGTGGATCTCATGAATAGTTGTCATTTAGGACTGTTGATTTTTTAAACTGTTTTCCTTGGCAGGGGAGAGGGGGGCAGCAAGATGGCAGAGTAAACATGTGGCCTCAGAGAATTGTTTTACCAGTTTTGCGGAGGACATGAAAATGACATTTTTTTAGTCGTAGGATTGTATGAGGGGGAGGTGGGTGTTTCTTCCCATTTAGGTGCACCGCTTTGTAAAACACCCAGAGTCTGTGAGTTTGGCCTCAGAGTTCCATGGGACCTTGACATTATCCTGCAGCAATCTGCTATTCCTGAGCCACGTCAGCCCCCCAAAAACACCCCCTAACTAATGCGGGAGGC
Source organism: Pleurodeles waltl (assembly GCF_031143425.1). Classification (NCBI taxonomy): domain Eukaryota; kingdom Metazoa; phylum Chordata; class Amphibia; order Caudata; family Salamandridae; genus Pleurodeles; species Pleurodeles waltl. Next base: position 1,798,844,161 of record NC_090444.1, on the reverse strand, counting down.
AGTACTATACCCCTGAGTTTCCCAGAAGTGCAGAGGTGAGTTCACCGGAAAGACGCCAGAGACATGAACACCGCAAGTCAGCTGCAACATTTTGGCCGCCATACTCCGTGACCAGAGGGGCGAGTGAAGTGGTGGTATCGGAGCTGCCACCAAGGCAGCCCAGGCCTGGTATACCCAGGCTGCGCACTGCCACGCCTGCTTCCTCGACACGGGGGGGCCTCATAGAGAGACAAGAAGTCCGGTATGCATGTCTGTGCTCAGAACGAGATGTCCTGCCATAGCGAGGCATATCAAGATACAGAATGTTTGAGGTGGCACTTTCTCGCTGAAATGAAGGGGAATGAGATTCGGGCTGGTCTGTCGGTGCAGTGGACCATAGGTTCCCCTCCCACAGTACCACCTTGTGACAGCCTGAATAAGAGTTGGCGGAGAGGAGTATCAGATTCGGGGTGGTGGAACTGGCTGAGAATGGATAGGGCATCTGGAGACCCTTCAGAAAGGGGATAAGAACTTGGAGTCAACTCGATTTTTGGAAGGCCACCCTCCCCCACTAAACCACCCCTCCTCTGAGTTGCATAGCGCCATTTACAGCGAATAATGGTGTGAGAATTTGCACTGTGGCTCAGTTGAGAAAGGAGCAACCTGAGGCATGTTTCACACACAGGGGCCCCTGAGCCACACCAATGGGGATGAGGAAACATAACCGGGTGAAAAATAATAAATTCACAAGCGTAAGTTGCCAGAAGAGACCCCACTTAGGGAAGACTAGCCTCTCCCCCTAGAAGTTGGGAGGATTCACCTGCACCACCCACGAGGAGGGATCTTCCGCTGTTTGGGGCACATGCTGGGTGCCAACTACAATGCCTGACAATGCATTCCTCCTCAATGGAAATCAGCTATTGAGATCGCCACTGGAAACCAAGCCTGGAGAAATTTTATCCCAGGTGTTGCTGCTAAGACAAGATCGCAATATCGCTGGTGTCAGAACTGTCAGAACTAGAGGATGCGATGCAGGCTATGGGGCGAGACATGAAAGAACTGTAAGCAGTAACTAAAGACCTACTTTGACGAGTCATTGACACCAAGAAGAGGGCAAGATGAAACAATATCTGACTGGTAGGAAATGGAGAAAACCAACATGGACTTTTTTGGGGGCAGTGGCTTTGTCCACCTTTACAGAGAAAAAAATATGCAGCTGCTTTGTGATAGAAAGAGCACAGACAGCACTGGCCGCTTAACCACCACCGGGACACCCCTGCAAGCCATCATCATATGCCTCTTGAACTTTTAAGATAGAGATAAGATCCTCAGGGAGGTGAGAAGGATTGGGAAAATCAATAATTAATCATCTATGATTATGACTATGATATTCCCAGATTATTCTCGTGAGTTCCAGAAACAGAGACGAATAATTGATACAGTGAAAGCCAAGCTCTGCGCGCTACGATTACATACGTGTTACTTTGTCCCACTAAACTAAAAGTTATTTACAACGACAAATCACATTGTGTTTGTAGGAGCATGGCCCTTTATGTAGTATGCAAAGCTAGGCACACTGTGC